>NC_091456.1:115632605-116007605 GCF_027789765.1 Dendropsophus ebraccatus | reverse complement strand
AGGTATATAAAGTAGAATGTCACAGGTAAACAATCTCCAGAATCACTAGGATATGTAAAAGCATTCCCAAGTTTATAAAGGGGAACTCCATGTAGAGGTAAAAAAAAAAAAAAAAAAACAGCTGTAGAAGCAAATAGCATTGCTTACCTGTCTAACCTAGTTTTGAAACTACCAAAATCCATTTGCTTTGGGTTGTTTTTTTGTTCTGTAATTTGTGGCTGTACTTCCTGGTTGAGCAGTTGTACACAGTACTACAGGTTCCAGAATGCAATGCTTTCCCTCAACTGTTCATCACAGTCCTTCACTCTGCCAATTCCCCGCCCTAAACCATTGAACTTCTAGGCTGTGTTCACACATTGCAGTTTCATTGTGTTACTGAATTAATTGCAGTACTTTATCATGTCATTGTGGTCCCACACACACAGCACCCTGTATTCTCTACCTGAAACACCCACAGAGCACACCGTAAATTCAAAAATGTCTTTACTTTATTCCAATATCGGCGTTATAGGTAGTTTAAAAAAAATTTATAAATCTTCATCACGTATTATAATCGAGCCTCTTTTTTTCTTTGACCTTGAGCTCCACAAAAAAGGACTTAATCCGATATCTTACATGGGATATACTGTTTATGCTTAGTTTTTTGTCCAGGTGGGATTGGCAGTGGCGGCTCTGATCCTCTCTGCCGTTTAGCATCATTTAATGCATCATTTTTGTGAAGATTGTGCAGTACTGCAATGAAACTCCTTCATATGTGAACATAGCCCTAATTTCCATGCCCTAATCATCTTTGTCTGGTCTCATCGCCATAGAATCTGCCAGAAAAACATTTCAGGCCCTCACTCATGTACCATCATCAACCTCCACATTTGTATTGCCCTGTCTGTGCCCTTACATAGTGCTTAGTCCACTCTGTATCCATATAGTTAGGCCCTCCTCTGTTCATTTGTATAATAGTTAGGCCTCCTTGTGCAGGAAACCTCCCGTCAGTATGTAGTATTCCTATGTAGGTAATTCCCCCATAGTAGGGCTGTGCGATATGGGCAAAAAATAAAATCTCGATTTTTAAGTTTTTGGACGATTCTCGATTTAAATCTCTATTTTTCTTCTCTTTTGCTAAAAAACATTTTTCTTGCAGTGGCAGATACTATTTTAATGGTTTGAGACAACTGTATTGCTTCCCACTGTAAAAGTGCTCCCCCTGTGCCCCCATGCAGTAGACAAGCCCCCTCTGCACCCCATATAAGTAACTTTGCCAAATATGTGCCACTCTGTGTCCCTATATAGTATAGGAGATCTTATTTGTGCCTCCATCTAGGTAGGGTGCAGTAGTGGAGGTATAGTGGATAAGGGTATAGTAGTACAAGTCCAGATGAGGGGTGTATTAGTAGTACAGGTATAGATGAAGGGTGTAATAGTAGTACAGGTATAGATGAGGGGAGACTGGGCCAGCTGGGGGTGACTGAAGGGGACTGGGGCAGATTGGGGCGACAAGGGCAGACTGGGGGTGACTGAGGGGGGCTGGGGCACCTGTGGGTGACTGAAGGGGACTTGGGGAGCTGAGAGTGACTGAGGGGGACTGGGGCAGACTGGAGGTGACTGAGGGGGACTGGGAAAACTTGGGGAGACTGAGAAGGAATGCGGCAGCTGGGAGTGACTGAGGGGGGGATTTGGGGTGACTGAGGGAGACTAGGACAGACTGGCGGTGACTGAGGAAGACTTGGGGGGGGTGGACTGGGGCAGCTCGGGGAGACTGAGGAGGAATAGGGCAGCTGGGAGTGACTGAGGGGGACTGTGGCAGACTGGCGGTGACTGAAGGGGATTGGGGCAGCTGAGCACATTCTCCCTCCCCCCTCCTCTCACCCCGGCACACACGCAGGTTCTGGTCTCTGGATGAAACTGCAGGATAAGGTAATCACGTTGCTTCAATTACAGGAGCTGTACAGTGGTAACGGGGGTCTGCACTGCCACCCCTGATCCTGCTGTACAGCTCCAGCTCCCGCAGCAGCACGATCACCTCCTGCAGTCTCCCCACGTCCTGTTTGCTGGCACACACCTGACCGCCCGTCGCTGCCCCACACAGCACTGCACGCCTGCTACTGCCACACAGCGCCGCACACAGCACCGGGCGAAGTTCTGGGCGAATTAATCAAATTCATTTGATTAATTGTCCAGCCTTACCCCATAGTTAGTCTTCCTGGTAGGTAAGCATCCCCTTAGAAATAACCACCAAGAAGTAAGCCCGCCCGTATGTAGTATACCCCTTGTAATTCCCCCAGTAGTTAGAACTCACCCCTCACCCTTAGACATCCAACCCATAGATAATCCACCTTGGTAGTTAGCCACTTCGCATTATGTAGTCATCTCCCATGGTAGTTAGCCCCTAACGTAGACATCTACCCTTTTAGTTAGCGCGCCCCCCCCCCCCCCCCCAGGCATCTCCTCTCAGTTAGACCCCTTTCTACCCATGTAGTCATCTACCCTGGCAGTTACTACATCTCCTTCCTATATAGTTTTCTCCTTTAATTAGTGCCACCCCCTCTCATGTAGGCAATCTATTGTAAATTAACTCCTTCTCCCCATGTAGGCAATCCACTTACATATGACATTGCTGGCTTGTACCGGGCTGCCCTGTAACTACATGGTGACAGCCGGAGACGACACAGCCTGACCGTGGAGGACACAGCCCTGTGGTGCAGGTGCTTGCAAGAGCCAATGGCACTTTACCCTGCCAATCAAAGCTCCTTAAGGACCAGATCCCTAATAGCTCATAGGCAATTTGCAGCACCCCAGAAGGCCCACTCGGCCGCCGGGTGCTGCAAGCAATGTCAGTCCAGGGGCCCGGATTACCAGGCCCCCTGTTTCTGTGGGCTCCATAGCAGCCGCTACAGTGGTAGTTCCGTCCCTGAAGTGAGCTCATGAGGTAAGCTCACTTCATAGCACATGGGGACCAGCCGAGTCCTTACTGTTAATGACTGTCTCTCTACCACAATCACTTGACTACCCGCCATTATTCCCTGCAGGGCAGCGATAGCGGCATTTTAATGTCAGTGACAAGAGCTGTATTCCTGTCACTATCCGATCAGTGTAATGCGGGGGGTTCCGATTGTTCTGACGGACTGCTGGAGGTCTCTTACGTTCCTCCTGGCAGTCAGATCGGCGATCAATGCAGAGTGTCGGTCACAGGCAGGCTCTATTTAATGATCCAAACCCCCATACAAAGAAACACATGAGTCCCCAAAGTTTAGTAGAGAAAAGTATTGTTTCAAAAAAAAAAAAAAAAAAAAGCCAAGACCATGAATAGTAAATATAATAAAAAAGAAAAAAAATGGCAATAGCAGCAGGGGGAGGGAACCGTACGGTTAAATACAAGAATACCAGAAACACGTTAGCTCATGAAAATTCATATATATATAAAGTGCGAACTGCCTTGTGCATCATATAAAAAAATTCCTTTATTCCATTAGTGTTTGAAAATAAATCTAAAAGAAAGGCATGCATGGCACAGCAAGTCCCATAGTAACTATAAAGTGCAAGTGTAACAGAAAACAAAACAGCCAACAAAACACAGTTATCACTGAACTCAAGGAGAACAGTGAAAAAAAATTCCAATTAAATACTCAATCAAGAGTCTCCACTGATGCCCCCAAAAATTTAAATATGCAAAACAGGA
This sequence comes from Dendropsophus ebraccatus, assembly GCF_027789765.1. Lineage (NCBI taxonomy): Eukaryota > Metazoa > Chordata > Amphibia > Anura > Hylidae > Dendropsophus > Dendropsophus ebraccatus. The sequence goes on along the minus strand of NC_091456.1, from coordinate 116,003,932 downwards.
GTTCGTGGAGCCTCGGTTGCGAGTCTCAAAACACGGGATAGCCAGATATCTCTAGCCTGTTGCCACGGGGTGCCTCCATGATAGGGAGAGCCCCACACCACCCTGATAAATACCCCTTTAAGTCCTACTCGGTTGCGAGTATTGGAACATAAATAGGGAAACACCAGGGTGGCCCCTTTTTGTCAATGTCTAACTCAAGGTGCGAGTATTGCGATCATGACAAGGGCTTGCCAAGGCAGGCTTCCATCCACAGACAGCCGTTTCTGGGTTTTTGCCCCTCGTCAGTGTGGAGTAGGATTCTGGCTAGTTGGGGCAATAGCAAATCGACCAACAAAACATAGTTATCACTGAACTCAAGGAGAACAGTGAAAAAAATTCCAATGAAGTACTCAATCAAGAGTCTCCACTGATGCCCCCAAAAATTTAAATATGCAAAACAGGAGTCCGTGGAGCCTCGGTTGTGAGTCTCAAAACACTGGATAGCCAGATATCTCTAGCCGTGTTTTGAGACTCGCAACCGAGGCTCCACGGACTCCTGTTTTGCAGAAAACAAAACAGGAAAGGTAAATTGTGTCAGACATACAATGAAAGGTAAAAGAAGCATGTAAAATCACATAGAAAGATTGAAATCACACATGGAGGATGACAGATAAGCTAAGGGGCTGTATACCATGTGGGCCTCACGCCGAGAAACAGCCCAACGCACGTTTTAGGCCACGCCCTCGTCTATGTAATGATCGCAGATGACACTGATCACTACTATGCTATGGCATAGCAATGATCAGTGTTAGTGATGTAATGTAAAAATGTTAGTCCCCTAGGAGGACTTAAGTATAATATAAATTTTTGACCCTGCCCAAGATGACCCAGATGCGCCAATTTTCATTGGCCCCGGCAGGGCGATCGGGCGATCGGGGCTGCGGGCGGCTGGCTGGAGCATATACTTCACCTGGTCCCCGCTCCGGCTTGCTGAAGACATCGGGAACCGCCGGAGCCGGGATCAGGTGAAGTATCAGTTCCGGCGGCCGGGGGGTTAATGGGGTGGGCTGCAGACAAACTCGCAGCAGGGATGTACATCCCTGCTGCGTGTTTGTCTGCCATTAAAAGCATAGGGCCGGGATCTGCAGCGAGTCTCGCTGCAAAAACGCAGCATGGAGACTCGCTGCAGACCCGCCAAGTGTGTTTGTAACCTAAAAAACAAACTATGTTGTAACTTTTTGCCTAGTGATGTTTACTTTTTATTACCATATTTGTGTAGGTCGGACGTTTTGATCACTAAAATATAAAATCTATCTGCAATTCTGGTGCTTTTTCGCATGATTCAGGTAGTCATGCACTTTTTTTCTAAAACCTTTCTATTGCTGTGCACCATTATATATAAATCTGCAATCCTGCTGCTTTTTCCCCTCTTTTAGTTTACGTCATTTTCTGTACAGCATAAAGATTATGTTTTAATAAATTGGACAATTACGTACGCTACTGTATGTTTATTTAATTATTTTTAATATGTTTTATATCCATAATGGGATGGAAGGTGATTTTATTTTTTATTGAGGTATTTTTTTTAATTGTTTTATTTAATATTTTTCCACATTTGAAGTCCCCTTGGGGGACCTAAACTAGCAATCAATAGATTGCTTACACTGTTGATCAGTGTTTATTGGCGCTCTGCTTATAGAGCCTGCCTGTGTCAGACTCACTGAGCAGAAAGACGACCGGACCGCACAGAGGTCCGGCACAGCAATCGGGACCTCTGCTGTCACACTTCGGGGTCTCGATCATTAAGTGAGTCCTCTGGGGTTAAACATGACAGCCCATTGCCCCCTTTTTCATTTTATGAATAAAACATATAAAAATAAACGTATTATAAAATTAAAACTCTTAAGTAGTAACCGTTTTGCCACATCTGTCACTTTGTAAGTCTCCTTAGGAGAGTATACCAAACAGTTATAGTTAAAGTAAAGGAGATTCAGGCAGTCATGCACTTTTTTCTAAAATCTTTCTATTGCTGTGCACCCTTTCGATCCGTGGCCCAGTTCCCGTGTATGGCACCGTTCTGTTCACGGGTCCGGAGCCGATGCTCAAGGGCTGGAGGCTGGCCGTGCCGACCCCAGCGGCTCCTTTAGAATCAATGGAGCAGCGTCATAGAGGGGAGGGAATTCCCTCCCAATGGGGGCCGGCCACCAGTGCACCGGGCCGGGACCCGTGGATCAAAAAACTGACCACGGAGCCGTTGTATCGGTGGGTCAAATTAAAGAGGATGTACCTGATGTACATCCTCTTTTTAAACACGCATTACTGGTCACTAGGGTATTAATAAATAAAATCATTCAAACTTTGTATCACCCTGTATGATGTTAAGGTTTAGAAAAATATAGTTATACTATAGGTATACTATACTATGAGACTATGCCTTGGCCCATAAAACATTTTCATACAGCTGTGTTAACCAAAAATTTAAGTTATAGATGTGAGAATTTCATGAGGCCAGAGCTAAACTTTCTGTATTCTTGATGGGTCATTCTCCTGTCAAAACTGTTATGAGTCTTTTTTAATCTGTGTGGTATAGATAACAACATTGGAGTCAGATGGCTTTCAAGCAGACACTGAAGAGGATGAGGATGATGACAATGATGAAGATGATGATTGTTTAATCGTGGCACAAATTGAAAAAGGTTTGTCTGGTTGTTTTTTTTGTGTGTGTTTATATATGAAGGCACTGTTACTGTAATAATCTTCAGCCCATTAAGTTTCATACTTATTGACCCCTTCCCGCACAAGGGCCGCGTGGCAACCCCGCTCTGAACCGCCACAGCCCCGGGAACCATCACAGCCCCCATGTAGCCCGGGACCGCAGCTATTAGCGGGCATGCTCCGATCGCCGTTCCCGCGAATTAAGTCTTCAGATGCAGCGGTCAACTTTGCCAGCTGCATCTGAAGACTTACTGCAGCCACTACCTGGTGGTCTAGTGGGGAGGTCGCCCCGCGTGACGTTGTCATGGGGGGGGCTATCCCTGCTACTGGTGCCAGCAGGGGTCTGCGCCATGATGGCGCTGATCCCGGCTCTGCATTCTATTGCTTTTGGCTGCAGCAGCCAAAAGCAATAGAACAGTGATCTCATCGATCTATGCTGTATAACTATACAGCATAGATCTCAATGAGAGATCTGTGTGCATATACTAAAAGTCCCCCAGGGGGGCTTCTAGTGTGTGTGTGTGTGTGTGTGTGTGTGTGTGTGTGTGTGTGTGTGTGTGTGTAAAAAAAAAAGTTATTAATAAATAATCCCCTCCCCTAATAAAAGTTTGAATCACCCCCGTTTTCCCATTTTATAAAAAAAAATAACCATGTATGGTATCGCCGTGTGCGTAAGCGCAAAAAAATCCCAATTCCCAGAGAAATTGTAATAAAAAGCAATGAAAAAATTGCATATGTGCAATCAAGGTACCGATAGAAATAACACATCATGGCGCAAAAAATGAGCTCACAGCCCCATAGATTTTAAGGATCATACATTTGTTAACAATGGTTTGAATTTTTTACAAGCCATCAAATAAAATAAGTTATGCAAGTTGCACATCGTTTTAATCGTACAGACTTGTCAGTTTTTCCATAGGATACACTGTGTAAAAACAAAGCGCCGCCCCCCCCCCCCCCCCCCCAAAAAAAAAAAAAAAAAGAATTGTTTTTTTTTTTAATTTTTTTACTTTTCTTTTTATTTTTCAATTTGAACGCGCATATAATTTTTTTTTCTGGTTTCGCAGCATATTTTATGCAAAACTTCAGCCTGTCATTGCAAAGTACAATTAGTGTACGCAATAAATAAGGGCTCATGCGGGCCTGTAGGTGTAAAAATGCAACTGCTATGGCCTTTTAAGCACCAGAAGGAAAAAATGAAAACGCAAAATCTAAAATTAGTCCGGTCCAGAAGGGGTTAAAGCGACTGTATCCCCCTGCTAATCCCTGTTTGATTCCCCACATCTGTAGAACATGGATGGCGCTCTAGGGCTGCCAGGAAAACGTGTATACAGCCTGTGCTGCAGCATCCATTTTCTGCAGCCAGAAGTGACTCAAATGCAGAGCGTTGGGGTTTGGATAACAATGCCAAGCCCAAGCGTTTGCAACTACTTCAAGAACCCTGTTAAAGTACAGCCCAAGCATGAACCTGTAAAGCCTACTGACAAAACAAAAGTACATGATTTAAAGCCAATACATTACAAGACATTTTGCATAAACCTTACAAAGTTGACTAATTTGAAACCAAATCTGTATTCCCGTGTGACTGTAACACCTCCCTCCCCCCACAAAAAAAAAAAAACTACACATTTATGATAAATGTCTTGAAAAAACATGTAGTGGCTTTCTGTCAATGTAGCAAATGTAACAATTGACAAGGTTGGTGCTCGTTTGCAGTACCTTTACACAGCTGCAGTACCTTTACACAGCATAAATCGAGAGGCCCGGGCTTTGCAAACGATTTTTGTATTGTTTGTGAAGCCCGGAAAACTGACAGCACAGATATGTATGTATCTGTGTTGTCTGTTTAAAGATTACAAGCAGCAGTCTAAACTTGCATCCGCGCTACTTGTGATGCAGCACCAGTCCGGCTGCTGGCTGAATCTCCAGGCCCTGCCTTCTTCAGAATAATTTACAGCCAGAGGAGGCGGGGCTTGAAGATACAGGTGGTGGCTGAACTGAAGGAGACATGCTGGATCATAAGCAGCATGGATGTAAGTATAGTCTAATGCTTGTCATCATTAAACTGATAGCAGATACATACATATCTGTGCTGTCAGTTTTCCGGGCTCCACAAAAGATACAAGAATTGTTTGAGAAGCCCGGGCCTCTTAATTTATTGCATCGTGTAAAGGCACTGCAAATGAGCGCTAATTTTGCAGATTGTCGCTCGCGCCCCCCGTGACGAATAGATTCATATACATATCGGTGATGTCCGTTTCTTCTGCCAGACCCGCACAACACTGTTTTCACAGGTCGATGTGTGGCCGAAAATAATTAGTTGGATCAGATCAATATGAATCTCTACCTTTTTTGCTTTACGGCCTTCATTAATGGTTTTGTGTTATTCCCATGAAAACTGTTTGTCCCTAGCTTTTTGGACTCCTAGGTACCTAAAACAATGGCCTTTTTTTTAAAGAATTTTTATGTTCCTAAACTAGTCCTCCTGCAACATACATAATGGGCCCTAAAGCGGCATCAAAATAGACTTATTCCAATTTATGGAAAGAACCACACATCTCAAATATCTCCATCACCCCCCATTGATTTTTCTGGGTGCTCCAGGGAAAGTAACATATCTGCATAATTTAATTTGTCCTCCTTGTTTCTCATGCCAAACCCACTAATCCTTTTAATGGCTCATTTGCCATTCCAAACAGTATTGGAGACAGGGCACATGCCTACCCAGGTGCCCTTTTCTACTTAAATTATAGTGCTTGAAAAGCACTATATTGTATTCCGTATTCTTCTTTTTCCATTTCTTCTTCCAGCTATCTTTCTGCGATTAATACTTTGGGCACAGACTCCATTCACAGCACATATGCAAATAGCTGAAATATAGCAGCTAATAGGAACTCTAAGGTCTTGTCAGGCAATGTATCACACCGTCACATGTCCACTATTAGCCAATAGAAGATGCAATATATGGAAGGTCCTTAACGATTTTGTCTCACTGACATGAGTAAGATTGTCATGGTAACCAAGCAATGATCTTTACCATTATAAGTAGCAGAGTTCAGTCAGTAAAATAGCAGAGCTGAGGTACCCAAGCCGCTCTTAAAGGGACAGTACCCGTACGTCATATGTCCCCAAGATGGCGCTGACCCCGGCTCGGCACTCGTTTGTTTTCGGCCGAAAGCAAACGAGTGCCGATCTCATTGATCTTTGCTGTATAACTATACAGCAAAGATCTCAATGAGAGATCAGTGAATACATACTAGAAGTCCCCCAGGGGGGCTTCTAGTATATGTGTTAAAAAAAAAAAAAAAAATGTTATTATTAGTAAAAGACCTAATAAAAGTTTGAATCACCCCCCTTTTCCTATGTTTTAAATAAAAATAAATAAACATGTTTGCTATCGCCGTGTGCGTAATCGCCCGAACTATTAATCACATTACTGATCTCGCACGGTAAATGGCGTAAGCGCAAAAAAATCCCAAAGTGCAAAATTGTGCATTTTTGGTCTCCTCAAATCCAGAAAGGATGTAATAAAAAGCGATCAAAAAGTCGTATATGCGAAATCAAGGTACCGATAGAAAGTAAACATCATGGCGCAAAAAATGACACCTGACACAGCCCCAGCCCCATAGACCAAAGGATAAAAGCGCTATAAGCATGGGAATAGAGCGATTTTAAGGAAGGTATATTTAACAATGGTTTGAATTTTTTACAAGCCATAAGATAATATAAAAGTTATACATGTTACAAATCGTTGTAATCGTAAGGACTTGAGGAACATGCACAACAAGTCAGTTTCTGACATCTCTCTGAAGTAAGGGGGGGCTGTATGCTATGCTAAGCCACACTATTGCTCTGTGTATCGGTGCAGACATATTCACAACTGCCTATGGCTGTATCCATGTTTTAGCCACTGTATTTTCACTAACTTTCATATTTTTTCCCTCAGATAAAAATGCTTCAAGATCCCCATGCAGAATGGAGATAACTCTGAAAGAAGAAGCAGCTCATGCTACGTAACAAGCTTGAATATTCCAATGTAAATATCTTGCTATATACATAGGTTAACATATCTATAAACAATTTTTAAACCTTTCTTTAAAAAAAAAAAGTAAATAAAAAAAATCATACAGCTGTGATAGAATAACTACAGCGGATAATTCATCAAGAACTCTTAATAGTAATGTATTTTGTCTCTAATAAAAGCAGAATTTAAAGTGTACAACGATAATTTCTTTTTTTCACTTTTAAAACATTTACTTTTAAAGGACAACTCCAGGGCAGAGTATTTTTAAATGTATTACATAAGGAGGGTTAGACAAATTCCTAATGTACACTAATTATTGGAAATGCGCATATAGTGCTATTTCCCTCAATTTAGTAGTCAGGCAGGCAAGCTTAAATTTTTCTAAAAAAAAATGTCACGCAGGGGTGCAGCAGGAGGTGCAGTATATGTAGAAATAACATAATTTTTTACATGTAGTTTCTACATATACTTATTAACGAGTCTCAAAACACGTAAATACAGTCGTATCTCTGTTCTCGAACGTAATCTGTTCAGAGAACAAACATTGTAAATCTCATTAATTGTTTTTTGCACTCCATGGGCCCATAGAGCATAAAAACTAGCAGTAAGTAGCGGTGCATCTTCCACCATTACTTAGGCTGCGTTCACACGTTCCGTGTTCCAAACGGAACACGGTCGTGTAATGCCTGTAACGGACTCCCCCCTAGCCCCCCCCCCCTCCCGCCCGGTAGCATCTGTGATAAGATGCTGGGAGTGAGGAAACTATACAGATATGTTCTGCGCTGTAATGACAGAGCCGCTCGGCTGATTCATTACAGCACGGCGCATATCTATACAGTCACCCCCCCCCCCCCCCCCCAGCTTTTTATCACAGATACTGCCCAGGCATTGGGAGAAGTCCATTACAGACATTTCATGTGTGAAATGCAGCCTTACTGCAAAGAGCGGCGGTCCCCGCCATTATGACAGGAATCCTTGCTCTGTGTTCCCGGCAACAGAGCGAGAGGCAGGAGTGGAGATAGGTGATTGCGGAGATGGGTGATGATTTGTGGTGGAGAGCTGAACGGTGTGGGGCCAGCAATGCAGGAGATAAGTCAATATGCTGGGAATCCCCCTTCTTTACAGGGTGTTTCCCAGAGAGAGGCAGAAGCGGGTGGCTGTTTAAACTTGCAGCCCTGCTTCTCTCAGCTGCAGGGAACACCATGTAAAGAATCAGGGATTCCCAACCTAGTGAGCAAATATTCTACTCCCATACAGGAAGAACGATGAAGGGATTTAATGAATTCAAATATCGGACCTGCAATTGAAGTTTAAAAAAAAGGGATGTGGGGGAAACTTTACATTACAAAAGCTGATAGGATTATTTTGAAAAAGTTGATATGTCTGTGCCTATTCGGGGCCGCACCCATATGGTCACAAGATCAGTATCTGAGCGGTATAAGAATTCTGTTCAATTCATTGATTTGAGGACTCTGGAGGTTTCGGATGGAGCTTGAAGATCTGAGTGCCCCAAAAAGGAAAGGGGGATTTGGAGTACCGGAGGTGAAAATATAGTTTCTGTCCTTCCAGATATATCGGTTCACCCAATGGAAGAATAGTACATTTTTTGAGTTGGTTGAAAACCCTCAATTTAATATTCCCCAGGAAGCATGGTTGCAATTAAATAGGTAAAGTAATATTCTTTGCAAGATGGTTGGTAACAAGGGCACCCATTTTGTTAATTCTGGTTTCCTCATTGATAGAATTAGAGGGCAATTAATTAAAAGATCATATCCACAGTGTATAATTATTTGCAGAGCAAATAACATTTTTAAGAGCAGAGGGAAATGGGAGGATGAATTAGGCAGTAATTGAAGTTTACATTGTGGAATAAGAAGGTTGTGTAAAGAAAATTTTTTTTTTTTTTTTCTTAGCAACAAGGGAAGGGGGTTAGGGGACGAGTTGGGGTAAAATTTTGTATTGTAAACTTTTAAAGATTTGTAAAGGATATTGTATATATAATGGAATTTTATGTACAGTGGTGCCTTGTATTATGAGCATAATTCGTTCCGGGACGGCGCTTGTAATCCAAATCCACTCTTAAACCAAAGCACATTTTCCCATAAGAAATCACTGATATGCAGACAATTGGTTCCACAACCCAAAAATAATGATTTATTATTCTGAATAACATGTAGAACAGATAAAACAATCATTCAGAAACTGCAGAATGTGATATTATAAGTTACTGTACAGTAATGCAGCGCACACCGCTCGGCTGGGCAGCGCACACCGCTCGGCTGGGCAGCGCACACCGCTCGGCTGGGCAGCATTGCATGATGGGAGATGTAGTTTTCTGGCTGGAGCCATGTTGGATATAGTTCGGCTTTCTACAAAGCTTGTAACTCAGGAACGGAAGCAGCTAGAAAGACGGGAGACGGCTCAAAATTCCCAGGGGGACTTGGTTAGTAAGACTAGCTAGGTTTGGGAGCATTTTATTTTTTTAGCTCTTGGGGGGAATACCCCTTTAAGTGATGATCTCAGGGCCACCAGAGCCTCAGCACAGATGATCCCACTGTTTTAGGACACTTGTTCAGGCCTTTGGTTTTTTTTAATCCCTGTCTGCAATCAGCAAACGGGAAATAGTGTGAACAGAGGTTTGAATCTGTGGATGTTTTCACCCCCTCTTCCTATCTCAATAATTTTCCCACAGCCACCAGCTCCTCGGCAGACAATCCAACTTTTTAGGACACTTTTCAGGCCATTCTATCCCTTCCTGAATCGGCAACCTTTTGGCAACAGAGGTTTTATTCTGTGGCTATTTTTCAAGCCCTCCTCATTTCCCATTGACATTCTGAGCTACCAGCTCCTAAGCATGACCCTACTGTTAGGCTGCAAAATATTACTGTCATTTTTACAGTACACCTAGCTCTCCCTGTCTGCAGCAACCTTTCCCTACACTAACCTGCGGCAAGAGGTGTGACAGGCGTTATTATACACCAGGGTCACATGTCTTGTCTGACCAATCCTAGTCATGCCACTGCTGGGAATGGCTGGGTTTGCCAGGGCAACTGTGACGTCTACAAGCCTCCTGATTGGCTGTTTAGCCATCAGCTCAGCAGCCTTTCAACAAACTTTAAAAACGAACAGATGCATGCACAAACACCTACTTTCTTGCACAAACTCTAACTTGGCAGTTTGGCACACTTCAAAGTGCCGCAGCCCAATGAGCAGAATACAGATAGTCCCTATCTGGGTAAAAGAAGCAGAAAGTCAAAGCATAATACTTGTGCTAAATGCCAGCAGCCATTGCCACAAATTAGCTAATGGGAACTGCTGTGTCCAGAAACAGTGCAGGGATATATAGTGTAGACATGTGACCTCTGATCTAGATGACCTCCCTCTCCTCTCATCCTTCCAACACCTTAATAATGATGAAACTCAGTCAGTGAAAGCACCAGACTGCAGCCTCAGAAGCTGGACCTAGCCTGCAACAGTCACATAAGGAAGAGGACACCTGGTGAGAAGAGGGTCCGGAGCCCCTGTAGTAAGAATGCAGGCTCCTAATCAGGTCACTGGGAGAAGTTTCCCATGAGACTGGTTACAGCTTTTACCAGCACATAGGGAGAAGCGGCAGCGAGATGAAAGGCAGCAGGCTGATCAGCAGATTGCAGAGATAACAAGGTGAATCTCCTGTACTGTAAATTCGCTCTAATGATGGCACAAAATGACCAGGCCAATTTTCATTTTTGCATTTTCATTTTTGCCTTCTAAGAGCTATAGCACTTAAATTTTTTCAATCTACAGTGCCATTTAAGGAACAAGTATACTTTTGTAATGCCGGCTTTCAATATACCATAATAATTTTGGAAGTATGCCATACATTTTATTTATAGGGTGAAATGTTCCTGTGTCTGTGTAATCCCCTTTATGGTACAACAGACAAGTTACCTTTATACAGTCCAAATACAATTTTTATGTTTTCCAATTATTTACATTTTTTTTGATGAAATAATTATGATTTGCCCTATTGTGACTATTATGATTTCATTTTTTCCTCTATGGGGTTGTATGTGATGTAATTATTTGCACCATGATTTTATTTTTTTTAGATCCAAGTAGGGCTGGGCGATATGGGCAAAAAATAAAATCTCGATTTTTTAAAAAATTTTTGACGATTCTCGATTTAAATCTCGATTTTTTTTTTCCTTTTTTGCTAAATAAACAGAACATTTTCTCCCTGCAGCATCAGATACTATTTTAATATTTTAGACAACAACTGTATTGATTTCCAGTGTAACAGAGGCCCCATATAGTATAGGAAATCATGTTTGTGCCTCCATCTACGTAGGGTGTAGTAGTGGAGGTATTGTGGATAGGGGGTGTAGGAGTGGAGGTATAGTGGATAAGGGGTGTAGTAGTACAGGTATAGATGAGGGGTGACTGGGGTAAAACTGAAGGGGACTGGGGTGACACTAAAGGGGACTGGGGTGACACTAAAGGGGACTGGGGGACACTAAAGGGGACTGGGGTGACACTGGGGGACACTAAAGGGGACTGGGGGACACTAAAGGGGACTGGGGTGACCCTGGGGGACTGGAGGGACAATGGGGGACACTAAAGGGGACTGGGGGACACTAAAGGGGACGGGGGTGACCCTGGGGGACTGGAGGGACAATGGGGGACACTAAAGGGGACTGGGGTGACCCTGGGGGACTGGAGGGACAATGGGGGACACTAAAGGGGACTGGGGGACACTAAAGGGGACTGGGGTGACACTAAAGGGGACTGGGGTGACACTAAAGGGGACTGGGGTGACACTGGGGGACACTAAAGGGGACTGGCGTGACACTAAAGGGGACTGGGGTGACACTAAAGGGGACTGGGGTGACACTAAAGGGGACTGGGGTGACACTAAAGGGGACTGGGGTGACACTGGGGGACTGGAGGGACAATGGGGGACACTAAAGGGGACTGGGGGGGACACTGAGGGGACAGGGGGGGACACTGAGGGGACTGGGGGGGACACTGAGGGAACACTGAGCGGATTGGGGGGGGACACTGAGGGAACAATGAGGGGACTGAGGGGGACACACTGAAGGGGACTGGGGGGGGACACTGAAGGGGACTGGGGGTTGACACACTGAAGGGGACGGGGGGGGGACACTGAGGGAACAATGAGGGGACGGGGGGGACACTGAAGGGGACTGGGGGGGGACACTGAAGGGGACTGGGGGGGGGGGCACTGAAGGGGACTGGGGGGGGGGCACTGAAGGGGACTGGGGGGGGGGGACACTGAGGGAACAATGAGGGGACGGGGGGGACACTGAAGGGGACTGGGGGGGGGGGGGACACTGAGGGAACAATGAGGGGATTGGGGGGACACTGAGGGGACTGGGGGGTGACTGGTGCAGCTGGAGGTGATTGGAGCAGGAGGGCACATACATCTCCTCCTCCTCTCACCTCCACACACACGCTCCCCTCCCGGCCAGATATGGAGGTCCCGGGTCTGTGGAGGAGGAGGCCGCAGGGACTACAGTAGGTGGTGATCGCATAGCTGCGGGTCACGGAGCTATACAGCGGGAACGGGGGTCTGCAGCGAGCCCCCCGATCCCGCTGTATAGCTCCAGGACGAGCAGCGCCGCGATCACCACCTACTGTAGTCCCTGCGGCCTCCTCCTCCACAGACCCGGGACCTCCATATCTGGCCGGGAGGGGAGTGGGACGCTCAGTGGAGGGGGCGGGGGCAGATCAGCGGCGGCGCTGTCAGTGGCTGGAGGCCGCCGGCACTGCACCGCCCCTCTCCAGCCTGGCCACCCAGCATCTTCTCCCCGCTCACCCACACCGCCCCTCTACGGCTCTCCCGCCGGCCTGCACCGCAACCCCCCTTCTCTCAGCTCCTCCCCGGCACCGCAGCCCGAAATGATTTTTTGTGAAAATCGAATTTACGATTTTCACAAAAAATCAAATCGATTTCAACGTTCTGGACGATTAATCGAATTAATTCGATTAATCGCCCATCCCTAGATCCAAGGTATTTACTAATGTGTGTGTGTGTGTGTGTGTGTGTGTGTGTGTGTATATATATATATATACATATATATATATATATATAACATACATACATACATACATACATACATACATACATACATACATACATACACTCACCGGCCACTTTATTAGGTACACCATGCTAGTAACGGGTTGGACCCCCTTTTGCTTCAGAACTGCCTCAATTCTTCGTGGCATAGATTCAACAAGGTGCTGGAAGCATTCCTCAGAGATTTTGGTCCATATTGACATGATGGCATCACACAGTTGCCGCAGATTTGTCGGCTGCACATCCATGATGCGAATCTCCCGTTCCACCACATCCCAAAGATGCTCTATTGGATTGAGATCTGGTGACTGTGGAGGCCATTTGAGTACAGTGAACTCATTGTCATGTTTAAGAAACCAGTCTGAGATGATTCTAGCTTTATGACATGGTGCATTATCCTGCTGAAAGTAGCCATCAGATGTTGGGTACATTGTGGTCATAAAGGGATGGACATGGTCAGCAACACTACTCAGGTAGGCTGTGGCATTGCAACAATGCTCAATTGGTACCAAGGGGCCCAAAGAGTGCCAAGAAAATATTCCCCACACCATGACACCACCACCACCAGCCTGAACTGTTGATACAAGGCAGGATGGATCCATGCTTTCATGTTGATGCCAAATTCTGACCCTACCATCCGAATGTCGCAGCAGAAATCGAGACTCATCAGACCAGGCAACGTTTTTCCAATCTTCTACTGTCCAATTTCGATGAGCTTGTGCAAATTGTAGCCTCAGTTTCCTATTCTTAGCTGAAAGGAGTGGGACCCGGTGTGGTCTTCTGCTGCTGTAGCCCATCTGCCTCAAAGTTCGATGTACTGTGCGTTCAGAGATGCTCTTCTGCCTACCTTGGCTGCAACGGTTGGCTATTTGAGTCACTGTTGCCTTTCTATCAGCTCGAACCAGTCTGCCCATTCTCCTCTGACCTCTGGCATCAACAAGGCATTTCCGCCCACAGAACTGCCGCACACTTTTTCGGACCATTCTCTGTAAACCCTAGAGATGGTTGTGCGTGAAAATCCCAGTAGATCAGCAGTTTCTGAAATACTCAGACCAGCCCTTCTGGCACCAACAACCATGCCACGTTCAAAGGCACTCAGATCACCTTTCTTCCCCATACTGATGCTCGGTTTGAACTGCAGGAGATTGTCTTGACCATGTCTACATGCCTAAATGCACTGAGTTGCCGCCATGTGATTGGCTGATTAGAAATTAAGTGGTAACCTGCAGTTGGACAGGTGTACCTAATAAAGTGGCCGGTGAGTGTGTATATGTATATATATATGTGTGTATGTATGTATGTATGTATGTATGTGTATGTATATATATATATATTCATATTCATTCTCTCTAATGTGTGTGTGTAAAAACAAAAAAGCAAGGCCCAAACAGTCAGACACTAAAAAAAAGCCCCACAGCAAAGAGAGGCGGGGATGAATTGCCACACCTCTGCCCCATCACATCTAGTGGGCATGGGATGTTGCGATGTCACAGCGCACCCACATTCGTCACCTCTGGCACGTAGCTATTATACGCAGCGAAGAGCAGGAGAGTGCCTTTAAAAGGCAATCAGCCAAAGTACAATGTGTCACTTTTTTTTTCTTTTTATTATTTTTGTATAATATCTTTAAAATAGTTAGACTTTGATTTCTGTTTTAATGTTTTGTAAAATTAACAATAATGTGCTGCTCTGGGGGCTGCCATTTGCAATAGCATTTCTGTATGTCTCCCTGCACGACGCATACACAGTTGCTTTATGGCAGCCCTCAGTACATAGTTGTCAATGGACTGCTCCAGTCCCGTCTGCTACAATGTAGCTGAGAGCTGACATGCGTAGCTCACACACAGAGGGAGCTGAAGAGGAAGCCATATGCCATACTTGTGGAGCCCCCAGAGAAGGTGCACTGTGCCCATCACTGACCTCCTCCTGCTCGGGCTATGACTGATATGCAGCCGGGACTCAGCTCTGTTCGGGAGGAGGGGGAGGGGACGCACAAAGGTACAGTGCTTCATGCTGGGACAGGGGGAGCCAGGCCTGAGGAGATAGTGAGTGGAGGAGGCAGAGAAGTCTCACACTGACCAGAGTAATAAAGATAAAAGCAGTCACTGTTAACCCCTTCATTTCCAATGGCAGGACACTGCCTGGCATTACATTTACAGATGCAGTGTAGTGGCCATAGGCAAACATGATAGAGATGGGTTTTATATATGACCCGCCAAAGATTTTCATTTCAACTCCCAGACCATTAGCAGCAGCTGAGGTATGTGGTAAGATGTTCTGCAGCAGCTGAGGTGTAGTATGGTGGTTCTGCAGCAGCTGAGGTGTGTAGTAAGGGACTCTACAGTAGCTGAGGTATCTGTGTGAATGTGCATGTAGGAGCTGTCTGTGAGTGTGCATGTAGGATCTCCCTGCAGACAGTGTGTACATCAGGGAGGAGCAAATTAATGGTAGTGAAGTGCTTTGAACAGCCATTGGCTTGTCAGCTGGCTGCATTTGAGCTCTGCTCTGGATGTCTGGAAAAGTGGGATACACTTCTTTGCTGAAGTTTGCAGGACTGTATCCAGATTTTCTATATATCTGGAGCAGAGCTGAGATGTATTATGAAGTTGGCTGGGGACACGTTTGTTGTATCTGCACTCAGGGCCGGACTGGAACTTAAAATCAGCCCTGGCACTCAAACCTCAGCAGCCCACATAACATATATCCCCCCCCCCCCCCCCCCCCCGATATATCATAGATAGCAGTGTTCTAAACATGCTGTAGCGAATTCTGCTCACTACTTCATTAAATATATGAACCCTACCATCAACACATAAAAAAACAACATAATCTGCTGTGGATTTGTTGTTGCATATTTATGTATTTCAGCAGCATCAATGGATTACTAGTGTCAGTGCACTTAAAGGGAATCTATGAGGTCCATACCAGGTACAGAGCTGTAGATCCCAGCAGAAAGGTGCAGGGGAGATATAAGCGACAGCGACAAGTCCAGTGTAAACATTTATAATTGTCCTCTCTGAGCCTCCACATAGTATAGGCAGGGCCGCCAACAGGGATTTTGGAGCCCCATACAGCCAAAGTGTTTTTGGCCCCCTTAACAAAAGGGCCAATGGCCCACTCACACCTTGGACATGACCCTATTATTAAAACATACTGTTAATTAATACCTGATAAAAGTATAAGTTTAACATGAAGATGAATGTGACACTATTAAAAATACACTCAAGGTCACCAGTATATGAAGTGTATGGATATGGCGGCTTACACAGCCTCTGCCTATACTGTAGTAGCTGCAGACTACTATCAACAGAATACTGATGACCAAGTGATATCTTAAAAGCTGCATAGCCCCTCAACTAGTTTCACTTGCAAAGAGCGTCATCAGAAGGATGTAATGTGCCCTTCTCCTGATGACACTCCTTGCGAAGGGGTTATCCAGAATTAGATAAAACATGTCTGCTTTCTCCCAAAAACAGCACGGCAATACCACATACAACCTGAGCCCGCTTTTTGGAAGAAAACAACTATGTTTTTCTAATCCTGGATAATCCTTTTAATTTTATAGTATTGATTATAATTAGAGATGAGTGAACCTGGCCGAGGTTTGGGTTCGGGTGCATTTGAATCCCGCTATCTTCTTGTTCCTTTAGGAAGGTAGAAATAGCACGAGTCCCGCTTGGAAAACAGGGATACAGCCTATGATCTAGGCTGTATTGCATTGCTGTTTTCCAGGTGTGACTCGTGCTATCTCTACCTCTGTGGAACAGGAATTCAAATGCCAATGGTTCAGGTTTGTATGAACCCGAACCTCGGCCAGGCTCACTCATCTCTATTTATGACCATAAAGTTACTACATGTGTGCACAAACAGCCATTTTAAGACCAAATTTAATTAATTGAACGCCATACACCATAAAGGACCATTAAGGACTTTTTGAGCAGCTACTGTATGACTCAAAAAAGTGTGTGTGAACATAGCCTGACAGACAAAAGTCCAAGAGTTCAATCTGGTGTATTAAAATTCACAACTCTATAACAGGTCCATGATGCACGACACCATTGTTACCAACAAATGCTCTATGTGATGGTAATGGCGTCTTGTATCAGGGATTTACTATAGAGTTGTGAATATTATTACACAGAAAGAAAGTGCTGCACTTTTGTATCTGGAATCCTACATACATTTAGTCACATTTAAAGGGAACCTGTCACCCCCCGTGCCGGGGTGACAGGCTCCCGACCCCCCGTTAGAGCCCCCTATACTTACCTAATCCCGCCGGGTCCCGCTTCTGGATTCGGTCGGGTCCCAGAGATCTCAGCCGCTGCAGCCCGGCGCGCGCGCGCTAACAGATGAGTCCAACGCTCATAGAGAATGACGGAGCGCTGGACTCTCCTGTCATTCTCTATGAGCGTTGGACTCATCTCTCAGCGCGCGCGCCGGGCTGCAGCGGCTGAGATCTCCGGGACCCGACCGAATCCAGAAGCGGGACCCGGCGGGATGAGGTAAGTATAGGGGTCTCTAACGGGGGGTCGGGAGCCTGTCACCCCGGTACGGGGGGTGACAGGTTCCCTTTAAAGTGAACCAATCAGCCCAATTGGGCTGATTTGATTCCCTGAACTGCTGTATACAGCTCCTGCAGCAGCCGCAGCACATACCGGCTGCAGCAGGAGCTGTATAACCGAAAAAAGGACTTTAATCCACGGGCGCGTGACAGGTAGTCATCTGGGCTGCTCCCTGCCTGTATCAAGGCACCGCTCTCTGTCTGTCAGTGCGCTCGTAGGGATGATTGACAGGCAGAGAGGCCAGTAAGGGACCTCTCTGCCTGTCATTCATCTCCTTGGAGCGCGCTGACAGGCAGTGGTGACTAGATCCGGGTGGGGAGCCGCCCAGATGACTACCTCCCCACCGGTGCCTGTCATGCACCCGGGGGATTAAAGTGCTTTTTCCGGGTATACAGCTCCTGCTGCAGCCGTGGCCGATATGTGCCACAGCTGCTGCAGGAGCTGTATACAGCAGTTCAGGGAACCATATCAGATTGTGCTGATTGGTTCCCTTTAAATACAGATTATTGCAGTGGTGTAAGTGCTGTAGGATGTGCTGCTCACCTGTATCCACACATCACGCATGCTATACATACATCATAAACACACAACACACACTGTGCATACATATATCATATATACACACACTGTGCATACATACATACGTACACATGTAGCCGGTATTAAACAGATTGTGCAAACCCTACAATTTGTGTATGGTCACGTGGCAGCACGATTTTTCTAATACAGGCAGAATACACTTTGGTAGCGCTGTATACTGCAGACTCCCTGGGCTGGCTGCACTACAACCAACCCATGGCATCCCTGTCACACAATGTACACTATACACTAGGACAGCATCTCCTTCATGCAAAAAATGTGTTTTCATATTCTACCACATTGCATATACAAAATATATATAATACTGTATGTGCAATATGTCAGAATAAAAAGACACAGTTTTTGCATGAAGTAGATGAACACATTCTGTACAAACATACATTATACTGCATGCCTACTGCACATATATGCATATATCATAAGTATAATACAGAGGCATGCATACACTATATACACACACACACTGTACATAACACATATATCATGTAAACACACATATATACTGTACATACATACATGCATATATCATAAACATGCTAAAGAGGCATGCATACACTATATATACACACACTTACAGTACATACATATATCATATACACACACATATTACATACATACATATATACACACACACATTATACATACAGAAATCCCTACACACACAATACACATACTGTGCACATTGCATACTTGATATACATATAGATATACACTATATATAACATATGCACTCACACTCAAAGAAAAGAAACAGTCACTTACTCTCCATCAATAAGCTCCTTACATGTCAGGATGTGACAGGTCCTCCCTCACAGCCAGCTGGTGCTCCCCTGCCTCTTCCTCCCTGCACCGACAGCAGAGCTCAGCAGGAAGGAGATGATGAAGTCCCTGTGTGGGGGCAGGGAGAGTTGGCTGCCGTCCTTACACAGGGGGAGAGAGCAGGCTTCGGCTGTAGCTTGGTGGGAAGAAAATTCTCACCAAGCAGTGCTGTTTGTTATTAGCAGCAAGAGGCCCCCTCTGAGTTACCCCTCAGTCCCCCTCCTGTGCTGCAGCGTCTTCTCCTCTGTCCCCCTTCTTTGCAGCGCGTCCAGGAAATGACGTCAGCTGCCATAGAGAAGTTTGTAGTAGACAGACATGCCTGTGCGGCACCTCCACAACACCTGGGTACTACTAAAGGAGCAGAGCGGCCCTTTGTTCTGGGGGGAGGGGGGGCGGAGGAATATGCCGGCCCATCCTAATCTGGCAGAGTATGAGTGAACAGCGCAGCGGCCAGCAGCGCTGTTCTCTCAACCACTGCAGGGGCCGATGGAAGTGTGCACGGGGACCAGCTGCCCCTCTGATTGGTAATCCTGGCAGCCCAGCGGGCATTCGCCCGCTCCGCCAGATTACCAATCCGGGCCTATCTGTACTTCTATACAGACAACAACAAAATGGCACTGCTCCTTTCGCCTCTTTTGTTCTGTGAAAAGACGGGGGAGGTGATGATGTCACAGCAGTTGAGCAGAGACTGCCTCTTTTTTCAGCACTGCTGTATTTCAGGTTACTTTTTATGAGTGGTTTCCTGCTGGAGCTCCCCCTGGTGGCCATCACTGGGAAATATGAAAAATTAGTTAATTTTTCATATTTCCTTACTTATATAAAATATATATAAAATATATAAAAAACACAAATTAACAAAACAAAAAAAATGCGATTCCAACACTTTCCACTTTTTTTTTATTTTTTCTTTGTGACACATTCCTTTTAACATGTCCTGTTGCACCAAATGATTATCAGCCAGAGTAGTCGTTAATTGGCCTAGTATGGCCAATAATTGTTTGGTGTAATAAGACCTTCAGGCTGCCTTCACACTGCCTTAAAGTTTTGGAAAAATGCCATATCATTTTATTTATTTTTGCAAAAAATGCAGCGGACAGATGTTAAATGAAAGTTCAGGATATGCCTTGCATACATGCCATTTTTTTTTGGGTGGCGTTCTGTGGCAGGTTTGTCAAAACACAGCATGCTGAGGGTGTGGTTTTTTTTTTTCTGCAAACTGTTGTTTTTCTCCCATAGACTTCAATAGAAGTCGTCTGCTTCACACACAAAAAATAAAAACAAAAACACTGTAGGCTATATATGCATTGCTTGTTTTAGTGGCCTTAAACTTTTTTGTGGAGAAAACACCACAGTCTGGTTGCCAGGGGGTAACGGAACCTTCTTTGGGTCAGACTGTGCTCAAATGGGGTAGGGAAGAAGTGACAGTCTGGTCCCCAGGGGGTTAAACTAAGCCTGTGTGTGAGTGTGAAGAGTTAAATTAGCCTCTGGTTGTCTTCCCATCATCTTTCCCTCAGCGGCTTAGCTGCGACAATGCTTCAGCCGCTGATTGGCTGACATGACGCTGCATAAGTGGTATGTTAGCCAATCAGCGGCTGCAGTGGTGCTCCGCTTAGCCCCTGTTTAGCTGATGCCATCTTTGAACAGCCAGAGCCTGGCACACTTCATTCCTCACCAGAGCTTGGCACACTGAGGTAGAAGATGTCGGTGGTGAGTATGAACACTCCCCCCTCCTTGCTGGAATGGGTCCAGTGTGAAATTAATCTCCCCATGCCATCTATCCTCACTTAACCCTTTGTGTGCTAGACTGTAAGCAGCATCTGCCAAGATACAGCATATGGTCAGGTGCAGGACCCCTGTCGAAATGATGCTTTTCAGATATCAGTATCCAGAGGACTGCTTTGGATTTGGTGGACACTACATTGATGACAAATTTTTTTATTTTTTTAAATAAAATGGTCAATGAGTGGTGTGTGTATGGTATTTTATTAATAAAAGACTTTTCCCAGTTGTGTTATATATATTTCTTTTTACAGGCTTAGTAGTGGAAGCTGTTTGATAGATGACATCCATGACGAAGGTGGGGCTTAGTGTTAGCCAGTATAACATGGCAAAGCCTAACCCCCCCCCCCCCCCCCCCCCCCCCCCCCAAAAAAAAAAAAATTATAAAAAATATATAAATAAAAAAATTACCACAGTACCAACTGCACCAGGCATACTGGGAAGAGGCAGGTACCAGTAGTCCCGGAGTGTCAAAATTGGTGCTTCTTTCCACCTTGGTAGGACTAGGCTGTTTTTTTTTTTTTTTTTTTTTTTTTTTTTTTTTTAAACCTGGCTGGTTATGTAAATAGGTGGAACTCAGTTTTTATTTATTTATTTTTTTTACATAAATTAAGAGTTTGCCTTTTTTTTTTTTTTTTTTTTTTTTTTAGTGGACCATTTACCCTGTAATGATATCCTACGTTTTACAATAAGATATATTTGGGGGGGACAAAATAAAACCAGCAAATTTCAGTTTTACATTTTTTAGTTTAGACTATTCCATACCTGGTGATACTAAATATGTTTATTATAAAAGCTGAACATTACAAAAGTTCAAATGGCCCCCATTTTCTATTTCTAAAAAAAAATATAATCAGCTCCTCAGACCCCTCCATACACTCATTCCCCTGCCTAGCCTTTTAAAATGGGTCAGTTGGGAAAGGGATTGAAGTGATACTTGTCACACCCTTTCCATACAAAGAGTTTTCAGCACCATTCTTAGGCATATATTCTGGACATTTCATGTCTTACCAAATAGAGGATTTCTTTGTGGTCTTGCCCCTCAAAAATGTATGTCATTGTTGGTGGACCGTGCCATAGAGGTGCGGCTCAACATCTGTGGAACCTCATATCTCCACCCACATATACACCATAAGTCCCCTCCATGACATCATTAGCATTTAGGCCTAGGGCAGCCCATTCCAATGGCCGCAGAGGGGGCATGGCATAAATATTGATGACATTACTGAGGGGTAGGGCCTACAGCACAGATGTGGGCAGAGATTTGGGGTGCCTTAGCCATAAAACCCTGCCCGTATAGAACTGTCCACCAACAATAACATACATTTTTGAGGGGAGAGATCACAAAACAATCCTTTATACAGTAAGATATGAAATGTTCTGAATATAAGCTTAAGAATGGTGGCAAGAACTCCATTTTAAGGGGTAAAGTTTCCGAAATGGCATCGTCTTGGGAATGTATATATATATATATATAAATATAAATTTTTAGGTTTGTTTTGGCACTTCATGTACTTTACAAACACAATATGGTGCCCAATAAGACACTAATAAAAAAAAATAAAAAAAAAAGCCCCAAAATCCACAGGATGGGTAGCTCTGAATTTTCTAAAGGGATGCTGCTAACATACAGGCCTTTGAAATTTGCTAAAATGCTAATCCATTTTTCCATTAATTTCTATTAAAAAAAGTTTAAAAAAGTGCATCAAAATGCATTTATTTTTGCGTGTAACTATGTTTTGGTGTACACTACAAAAAAAAAAAAAATCTGTGTTTCGATCCTTTTTTTCCCCTTTATAATGGAAGTCAATGGAAAAACAGATCAAAATGGATGCACACATTTTTTTTTTTTTTTTTTTTGCATAAAATAGATAAGGAGGGGGGGGGGGGGGGGCGAGAAACCCATAGTGTGAAACAAGCCTTAGACAATAGCAGCTCCCTGTGGAATGATTTCTTTAAACGTTCTCAGCGTATGTTTGGTAACATTTCACATTCATCTCAAGAGGACAGGGTCTGTCATCTATGTCCATGGAGCTGTAAGGAGTTGTCAATAAATGCTGTCAAAACAGCTCAGTCAAGATGGTAGATGAAAAATGGATGTCCACCTTTTGCTGATGCCAGGTCCTTGTTCATCATGATCCATTTAGGCCATATCTAAGCAGACATCTAGAACAGTGCTTCCCAACCTTTTCCATCTCGGGGCACCCCTACTAAATAATGTTCTACAAAATAAGAAAACGGTCATACAGTGACTCACAGGTAACATCTTCTTTGATCTGAGGAGTCACTTTCCCTTTTCCTCTCCATCCGCCATGATGATTTCTTCCAGCTACTTTTCATCTCTTCAGAACCTGCAAGACAAACAATTTAAGCTCCGCACATTTCTAGCAACTTCCTTTCCTTTCTCCCTCCTGTAGGCTCCCAAAGTAACTGTGCTGTTTGGTGTTATGTTCAGTAAAGTGAGTAGGAATGTGGGATGCCCCCTGTATGTAGGATTCCCTGCTGTGATAAACGAATAATGCCCCCAGAGGTGCCCCATGAGCTAATGGTGCCCCCATATACTAATAATGCCCCCAGAGGTGCCCCCCATGAACTAATAATGCCCCCTGCTCTGCCCCTTAAAAAACAACAAAACATCCTACTCACCTAATTCGCGCTGTGTGGCTGCAGGCAGCAGCTCTCCTCCTCTTCTGGCTCCATCTTGCGAGCCGCGGGGACGGGACTTCCGGCAGGCGTGATGACGTCACATCATCACGCCTGCCAGAGAGGTCACGTCCCGGCCTCCCATAGGCTGCTGGCATGAAGTGCCGGCAGCCTATGGGAGTGAATATAGGAGCAGGACGCTGACCCTTTCTGCTCCTATATTCTGCTTACTTTAATGTTCCGCCCGCTCACAGTGCGGGCGGAACATGAAAGTGATCCGTGCATCCCGAGAAGCTGCGCGACCGCAGCTTCTCAGGATGCTTAAAGAGACAGTGCACATTTCCCACCAAGATCTCGCGGCACCCCTGGCGGGTTCTCCCGACATACCAGTGTGCCGCGGCACCCCGGTTGGGAAACGCTGATCTAGAAGATGGTGGAGTATTTAAACACAAGTTATATTTAAAAGTGACCTACAAAAACAAGCAAACTTTATTTATGACACCGGAACACCTTTTACAGGAAAGGTGAAAAATCATGTACCTCTTCTTTAATAAATTCTTGCCTTTATAAAATGTAGAAGTATGCTTTACTGACAAGATACCATCATACATTACTAATGTATGTAGGAATATACATTTGATTAGCTATATTTATAATCAACAAAAGTTTACAGTAACACCTAAAAAATACTCATATACAGTACGTTATTTATAAAACCATTTATGTTCATATCAATTTTAGAAGCTCGGTGGCAAAAATATCTAAGCAAAAAATATCCAAGCAAAACCAAGCATTCAAATACAAGGTTCAAGATACAATGTCTGCAATTCATGGGTAGTTTACAACATTAACAAAGGAATTCATGTCGGTGTTCTGATCCTCAGCTTCTTGGAAACTCTGTAATCATTTAAAATTCAATGACTTAGTCTTCAAACATCTTAGTCTAAAAAAAAATTACAAGTACAAATAGTTGCAAAAATATGTAATTCTTATACATGGTTACAACACAAAAGGGAATTGTAATCCTAAATTACAAAATAAAAATAAATCTTCATTCAAAAGCTTATAAACAGCCAGGTCTCCTTCAGAGTAGTTGAAATCACGTTGCAGCAGTGCATGTGTCGGGCATGGCCTGAACAGTGCCCATATAGGATTTAAACTAATCAGGCAAAGAGGCTTGGGGGGGGGGGGGGGGGAAGGGGATATATCAGTGAATCTTGCTCGGTGATGCAGTGAAGGAGGGTGGACATCAGCAGTGTCACAGACACGCCTCTTAACACTATCCAGTATTCTTCACAGCAGTGACAAAACTGACAAGTAAGACAAGGTGGTCCATGTGCCTTACACTATTGATGATAAACAGCGGGTTTAGCAGAAATTCCACAGTCAGTTTCCATGTAAAAGGACTTTGAATCTGCATCTCTTCCCTTCAAAACAATGGCTAAAAATTCTTAAAAATGGCACCATGGAGGATAAGATCAAAGTATAAATGTAAATTAGCCCGTTTGGTGCACCTTCTTGTCTGCATGTCAGCTCATTCATAGACTCCTACTTATGCATATTCATATGCATACAGGTCTCCCCCCTCAGCCAAGATCTCACACTTGTACAGTAACAGCACCTCTATGGGCCGGGCTAGTGTTACTGCGCAAGATCTGGGGAGGGAGACATCACTACTTATGCATATACTAATATTCATAAGAAGGAGGCAATAAATAAGTGAAAGGTGGGCGGGGCACACCCCCAGTGCACCAAATTCAAGCACTATAATGAGTGCAATCCGTATTCTTTTTTTTATATATTTCTTCTGCGATTAATACAGTATGAACAGATTTGCAAACAGATTGCATTCAAACTGCGTTTTGAAGCCCTCAGCAGTAAGAGGTGTGCCAAGTATTTTTCATTTCGATCAAATTAAGAAATTTACGTTAAGGTTACAAACACACTTGGCGGGTCTGCAGCGAGTCTCCATGCTGCGTTTTTGCAGCGAGATTCGCTGCAGATCCCGGCCCTATACTTTTAATGGCAGACAAACACGCAGCAGGGATGTACATCCCTGCTGCGAGTTTGTTTGCAGCCCACCCCATTCACCCCCCGGCCGCGGGAGCTGATACTTCACCTGATCCCGGCTCCGGCGGTTCCCGATGTCTTCAGCAAGCCGAAGCAGGGACCAGGTGAAGTATATGCTCCAGCCAGCCGCCCGCAGCCCCAGCCGCCCGATCGCCCCCCGCAGCCCCGGCCGCAAATAGCTGATATGTAGCAGCCAATAAAACTCGCAGGTCTTGTCAGTCAATGCCTCACAACACCCACAAAGTCAAATGTCCACTATTGGCCAATAGAAGATGTAGAGCAGACATGTCAAATACAGGCCCTTCAGCTGTTTTAAAAGTAGCTTTGGCTGTTCAGGCATGATGGGACTTGTAGTTTTGCAACAGCTGGAGGGCCTGAGTTTGACATCCCTGATGTAGAGGATTGATTTTGTCTCACTGATATAAATACAGATTTCCACATGATTGTCATGGTAACCAAGCAATTTTCTTTACTATTGTAAGACTGCTGATGTCACTGTTAAGGAGTCTGTATCAAATTAGCTTTTAAAGGGCCGATCCTGAATTAGCTCTTAACCCTTAGAGGACCGGGCCAATTAAAATTTTTGCATTTTCATTTTTTCCTCCTTGTGCTTAAAAGGCCATAGCAGTTGCATTTTTCCACCTAGAAACCCACATGAGCATTTTTTTTTTTTGTGCCACTACTTTGCAATGACGGGCTGAATTTTTTCATAAAGTACACTGCAAAAGCAGAAAAAAATTAAATGTCTTGTGAAATTGAAAAAAAAAACACTTTTTAAATTTGTTTTTGTTTTGTTTTTACGCCGTTCACCCTGGGGTGGCTTTTAAAAAATTAAAACCATTGTTAAATATATGTTCCTTAAAATGGTTACCATGCTTATAGCGCTTTTATCCTTTAGTCTATGGTGCTATGTGAGGTGTAATTTTTTGCGCCATGTTGTGTCCTTTTTATCGGTACCGTGATTGCGCATATGCGACTTTTTGATCGCTTTTTATTACAATTTTTCTGGATTTGATGTGATGTGACCAAAAATGCACAATTTTGCACGTTGGGATTTTTTTGCGCTTACGCCATTTACCGTGCGAGATCGGGAATTGAATAAATTTATATTTTGGGCGATTACGCATGCGGCGATATAAAACATGTTTATTATTTATAACATGGGAAAAGGGGATGATTAAAACCTTTATTAGGGGAGTTTTTTTTTTTAAATTAATAATATCACTTTTTTTTACATTTGTACTAGAAGTCCCCCAGGGAGGCTTCTAGTATAAGTACACGGATCTGTCATTGAGATCTATGCAGTATAGTTATACTACATAGATCGATGAGATAGGCATTCTATTGCTTTCGGCTGCTGCAGCCGAAAGTAAGAGTGCCGAGCCGAGATCAGTGCCATTACAGCGCAGACCTCGGCCCAGGTCAAAAGCAGGGATCGCCCCTCCGCGATCGCGTCACAGGGGGGCTATCCACCCCGCTAGACACCAGGGAAGGGCTGCAGTAAGTGTTCAGATGCAGCTGTCAAAGTTGATAGCTGCATCTGAATACTTAATTAGCGGGCACGGCGATTGGACCGTGCCCGCTAATAGCCGCGGTCCTGGGCTACAAGCGGCACCCGGGACCGCGGCCCCGCTCTGAACTCCCCTAGCGTTGCCGGGACGTACAGGTACGCTCTGGGTCGTCTAGGGGTTAAAGGGCCAGGGCCACATCCGCTTTTAAAGGGGTTGTACCAAAATCGCTCTTAAAAAGAAGGGTATGAAGGGTTAAAGTTGCTCTTAAAGGGAAGTTATTGTGAAAAGGGGTGCTCTTTTCAAGCACTATGGGGAAGATTTATCAAATCGGTGTAAAGTAGAATTGTTTTAGTTGCCCCTAGAAACCAATCAGATTCCACCTTTCATTTTTCAAACAATCTGTGAGGAATGAAAGGTGGTATCTGAAAAATGAAAGGTGGAAGCTGATTGGTTGCTAGGGGCGACTGAGACAGTTCTACTTTACACCAATTAAAGAATCTGTGAGGAATGAAAGGTGGAATCTGATTGGTTGCTAGGGGTAACTGAGCCAGTTATACTTTACACCAGTTTAATAAATCCCTATGTGTTTCCCTGGAAATGCACATCTAGTTTACATATATCCTTTGCCTAAAGTACTAAACCGTGCCAAGGAGGATAATAAGATCATTGCTGGAATCTGCATCTCTTCCCCTGCAGGTGCATGTCAGCAGGTTCATATGTACGACTTGCTGATAACTACAGGAAAAGACATTAAAGGGAAACAAAAAAAAGTCATCTAATCTAACACAGAGTATATCTAATAATTTTTTTAAATAAAAATAGTGTCAGTTTAAACATACAAATACTTTGAGGAGACTTTCCTTGAAGTGCCACTGTAGTTTTAAACTTTTAAAATCTAAAATCAACAGATGTGAAATAACTATAAAATAAAGCAGGTTTGCAATTTACGTTCATTATTTTATCGTGCTTTAAAACCAAGAGACTGGAACTAGATTTCAAGTCTAACTTTAAGGCAGATTTTGTCTTGTGCTGGTTGAGGGGGGGGTCTTGTGCTGGTTCGGGGGAGTCTAAACGCAGGAAGTCCCGGCTCAATTTGTTATCATGCTTTGAAACAAAATAATGATAAATGTATATTGCAAACATGCTTTATTTCACATCTCCAGTTAATTTAGATTTTGAAAATTATAAGACAGTGAAACTTTAATCTCTTCCCGCTCTCCTAACGTATGAGTTTTGGAGGGTGAGGAGGTAGAAAAAAAACATAAAATCAAAATGTTTTTCTTTTTCCACTGACAAAGCAATATGAGGGCTTATTTTTTGCAGGCAAAGTTATACCTTTTACTGGTATAATAAAAATGCTAATTTGTGGGAAAAAATTTTATGGGAAAACTGGCATGCTATAGATGTATAGTACATGTCAGTACGAATACATTGATGCCAAGCTTGGGTAGCTTTTTTTTCCCCACCTACGGAGCTGTGGGAGGACAAATTTTCTGCAGATTTTTGTAGTTTTTGCTAATAATGCAGCTTTTTGATCAGTTTATATTGCACTGTCCTTTAATGTGATGTGACCAAATATGTTAAATTTTTGACTTTGACAATTCTGCATGCTGCAATTCCAAAGTACAAAATATGTTTAAATATTAGGAATAAGAAACTGTCTAACACAATACTTAATTCCTGCAAATAAAGATTATTTGAGGGTTTGTAATAAGATTATTTTCATTAGGATAGCATCTCTAACACAACACCAGCATGGTTTTATGAGGGATCATGACCAATCTGATTAGCTTCCATGAGATCATCAGTTAAAGACCGGACCTGGGTAAGGGTGTGGACTTCATGCATTTGGACTTCTCAAAAGGCATTTGATACTGTGATGCATAAAAGGTAGGTGTATAAAATGAGGATGTTGGGACTAGGGAAAAACATATGTTAATGGCTAAGTAACTGGCTGAGTATGTTCCAAAAATGACGGCTATGTTTTCTGATTGGGTCACAGTTACAGGTGGGGTACTGCAGGGCTCGGTATTGGGTTCTCTTTTCAATATGTTTATTATTGACCTTGTAGAGGGGCTACAGAATCGAATCTCCATTTTTGCAGAGGACACTAAACTGGGTAAAGTAATCACCTATCATATTACAGAGGGATTTGGCGAAGCTAGAGGCTTGGGCAGATAAATAGCAAATTAAGTTTTATGTGGATAAATAAGATTATGCACTTGAGTTTTTACACTTATTACTACAGCCCAAGTATAAACTCAACTTTAGTGATCAGTGCCAGGCAGCAGCTACCAAGGCTATTAAAATAATGGGATGCATGAAAAAAGGCATACATGCTAAAGAACATAGTTTTTGGACTAATGTGTACAGTTGACAGCTGAACTGCAGCGGGTGTAGAGGGGGGGCGACCAAGGTCACAAAGGGATTGAGTGGATGACAATACCAAGACTGTTATCAAACTTAGGGCTTTTTAGTTAAAAAAAAAACAACATCTTAGGGGTGATCTAATCACAATGTATAAATATATGAATGGACGGTACAGAGATCTTTGAAGTGATCTATTTACACCTAAGCCTGTAACCATGACAAAGGGCATACTCTGCTGGTGGTGAAACTTTTTTTTCCACTAGGCGTAGAGATGCAGATTATTTACTGTAAGAGCAGTGACACTATGAAATTCTCTGACACATGATTATGTCATGTCTTATATATTAAATAAAAGTTTAAGGGAGGCCTGGATGCTTGTCTTGAAAAATATAATATTACAAATTATGGGCACAAGCTTTCATGCGATAGAATGTTGATACAGGGATTTATTGCCATTTTGGAGTCGGAAAGTTATTTTTCTCCCTGTGATGGGGCTATTGGCATCTGTCACAAAAGGGATTTTGCCTTCTTCTGAATCAGACTTGTCAAACTCAGGCCCTCCAGCTGTTTTAAAGTTACAATTCCCATCATGCCTGGACAGCCAAAGCTTTAGTTGTAAAACAGCTGGAGGGCCTGAGTTTGACATCCCTGTTCTGAATCAACACAGTAGGGCTTCTATAAGGTGAACTTGATGGACTCTTGTCCTTTTTGAACCTTATTACTAACCATGTTACTATTTTAGTAGGAAAATGGAAAAATGGTAGCAATTTGATTTTTTTTTTCTATTTTTAAAATTTATATACAATCCTTCTAGGGGCCTATTAAAAGTAAGCATGCTTTTAATAAATCAGTGTAATGCATTTGCCACAGGCAGACCATCAGCAGAGACGCCAGGGCACCAAGGCCTATAAGAGGTGCAGATTGGACACCTTAACCACCAATGAAAGGTATAAACTGTTAAATTGTTGCAATCTCCATTGATCATGATATCTATACAGTAAATGAATGGAACTGAGCTTTCCAAGATGTTGGTCATTACCAACGAGTTCCAGCAGCAGAAACCCACTGGGTTTGATGCAGGCTTGGCTCTTGGGCCTGCATCATATTTCACCCACTGGACCCATGTCGTACATGTATGTCAGGGGTTGGGAAGGGGTTAATAGAAATTATGGATTAATTAGGTGGGACATTAGTGAGACCCGGAGAGCACTACAACAGCAAAAGGATCATTAAGAGGAGTAATGCTCATTTTTTCCTCGATCCAGTCTGCACCTTTAAAAATAAATTAATCCTACCAACCAACACTTTTAAGGCACTTTAGTATGTAGATTTCTATAAACCATACTGACTGTTTTCATTCTCAGGAGCATTCTGGATGGGCATGGGATTCGGTTCATCTTTCCTGTCTTCACTCCCAAGAGAAACAGTGTTCCCATTTAATGGAAAAGCTGAAAGAAATAAAATAGTAATAGAAATAGGATTTTGTGAAGTTGTATACTATAATAAAAATAAGAATTCATAACATTACACATATATAAACACATACATACATATTGTATATTTTTTTTCAGCGACAGGTGGTTCAGGGAATTGCAATTAGCAAGCCTGCAGGCTGCTTTCCTTATATTTCCTTGTACCCGCATCCTTTATACTGATACAACTGAACAGCCAGGTGCTAGAAGGAACAAGAGACCGCACTGTTCCCTGTCCTCCTCTGCTGCTGCTCCTCTGTGTAAATCAAAGCAGCGTGATTAGCTCTGCCTGTACACTACACAGCATCCAGACCTGACCTGAAGAGGTCAGAGCATTGGAGCAGAGGAAGAGCCATGACTGGTGAGCATCTGATTGTCGCTGTTGGTGTACACGATTGCTGCTTCTGTCACTATACCCAATTGTCCCCACTGTTACTGTATGTCAAATTTGAATAATTTGCTGCTAAACTAAAGTGAAAGGACCTTTACCAAATAATGCTTACAGAGTAAACATATTGTAAATGTGAATTATTATTATCATCATCTTACTTTCCTGTAACTATCTTTGTGAAAACAAAAAAATTTAATTTTGACATTTTTAAAGTTTGAAAATCTCTGCATCTAACAAAGTGTTATTGTATCGACCAATACTAACATGAAGTATGTTTTGTCACAAGAAAAGAATTTCAGAATCACCTGGATAAGTTTAAGTGTTGCTGAGTTACTACAATTATGGATTGGGTATTTTTCAAATCTGACCTCTCACTAATGCCAAAAGCAGCTCCGAAGGTAAGGGGTTAAGGGGTCACAGTGTCATAATTATTCAGTTTAGGGATCACAAGTGCAGCAATGTGTGACAATAGTGAAAGATAGTATAAAGAGTTAAAGGAGTTTTCCAGTTAAAACTTGTTCATACAATAGGGGTCAAGTAAGAGATTGTGCCCCTCGGTGTATTGTTTTGAATAAAGCTGCGAGTCGGCATGTGACCTGTGGCTATATTCATTCTCTATAGAGCCGCCAGATAGAGCAGAGTACAGCACTCTGCTCTTTCAGGAAGCTCCATAGAAATGAATAGAGCCGCGGGTCACGTGCCAAACCGCCGTTGTATTGAAGACAAAGGAGCTGGGGGCCGATCTGGAGATTGCCGGGAGGCTCGGAGGTCGGACACCCGCAATCTTACTTGTCCCCTATCCTGCGGTTGCAAACAGTTATATCAGACCCCAATTAATGCTTAGAAAAAAAAGTAGTTTATTTTTTAACAGTACTAAAATTTTAATTAAGTGGAATTCAGAAAAAAATGAATTATTTGTACTGTTAGTGTGGTTTCCACAAATACCTCATAAATGGCACCATGAATGGCGTGCCATTAACAGAGAGGTTATAAAATTGCCCCTTCCCCGACACACCTCAGTGCTTCCAAAATGAAATAGGGAGTTGCGGCTTTCCTGGGGTGGTGTTCCCCAAGCTGTTAAAGACGGACACTGCAGAGGGGCAGAGGCAAGAGGCGTAAGCCAGGATAGGGAAGTTGATTTAGCCCTACAGTGGATGTGCAACGGTGCATAACATGTCAATGTCTCTGAGTGGGCAGTGAATAAAAGGACGGACGACACAGAGCAGGCATACATGGCCAAGATGGCTGCTGTAAGATAGTCCTTGGCGGTGTTCTCTCTAGGCATTGTTTAGCCTGGTGAAGAAGACTTCACATGGGGCAGCGTAGGTAAGCTACCCTGTATCAACAAGTACCCCCGCCTTATGCCATGATGTGGGACGCCAGTGGAAACCTGCACTTCGGGTGCTGGGGCGGCTTAAGCTGTTGTAACACTACTATGACTATGCCTGATCTCCTGTCCTTTTCAACTAACGCGGTTGCTCTTGATTACTATAGAGTGGGTCCCTCCTGCCTCATGCGTCATTCATGTTTCCCTAGTGACCCCATGACAAGTTTCACATATGATGAACTTCATTTGCTTTTTGCTACCTGTATGGTTGTAACTATTTTCTATGCTCGTATTCGAGCAGCTGAATTGTCATGCTTAAGAACTGTATCCATAAATGTGTTAGTGGCAGTAAGAGCACGGTGCTTTGGACGCACAGAGACAGCCCACCCAGAAGTGGTCTACCGATTAATAGCAATTGCCCTGCGAGGGCTGAGTAGCAGTGTATTTACGTTGTATAACTGATGCAAATAACAGTTTTATGGCTCAGGGAACTCAATATACGATATATGTGACTGGTAACTTCTTCCCTCAGCCTATATCAGGGTAGTTATTTTATTAATGCTTATTCTCACTCGAGTTCACATAGAAGAGGTAGGATGGTAGCACCGTTTTTACCATAGTAGGTCTGTCTTTACCATAGTAATTGGCCTTAGACTGTCATGCAATAGCATTTACACTCTACAATTGATGCCAACTACATTAGTTTCTGGTCATGGGATTTCATAAATAGGTTAAACGTGATCACCACTCCATGTAACTATAACTGTATTCAAAATGCGAGGGAAGAGTTTTGTGGGTGTATGATTTGTGGTTGAAATAAAAGATGCAGGATCCACATACCATGTATACCAACTACTAGCTGCAGTTAAACCGGTTGTAACTCTTTCTCCCGGGTCTGCACTGAGATATATATATAACAGTAAATAACTGCCATTATTTCAATATAACAGCCGTTGTTTTAAAATAACAGCAAATATTTGCCATTAAATGGCGGCCATCCACTCAATTTCAACATTGTGTGAACAGATCCTTTCTGTGTTTTCAATCCACTCCTGGTTTTGGTTGCAATATGAGGACCACAATACTGACTGAAATATACATAGTGTGAACCCAGCCTTAGACGGAGCTGGGACTCTGAATAGTTCAGAGAATTTACACAGAGGAGGTGGGAGGGTACTACTTACTTGATAATTGTAATTGGTCTCAGATCTTAACAATATTAGCTCTTGGTACACAGGTCCCACAACTCTTTATAAGGGTGTACATCTGTATGTATAAGTGCATGCAAAAAGTGAGGGGAGTATAAACCCAATGTGGGCACACATTGGGTTTACATAGGTGAACTGCATCCTTGCCCTTGCCTTTTGTTGATTGCAGGGATTAGAGCAGGGGTCTTCAACTCATGGACCAGCTGTCTGGACCCCTGCTGCTAGCTGCGCTCTGCACAGTAATTATGAGCGCTCGTAACGACACTGACAGAGAGAGAGCCATCGCCTCCCTCTCGGTCACTCACCCCTCACTGGCCGCCGCAGCGGTCACAAGAGGCCGCATTCTGCTCCTGGTGTCGGCACTCGAGTGACGTCACTACGCAGGCACCAGGACAAGGGGAGAGCGGCCTCTTGTGACCGCTGCAGTGCGGCCACAAGAGGGAAGAGAAGAGGAGACGCCTGGACCCAGGTGAGTATAAGTGTTTTTTTTTTTATGTTATATGGGAGGGGGAGAGCGCACAGGGGCCTATATACTACTGAGGGAGCGCACAGTGAGCTATATACCACAGGGGGAGAGTACACAAGGAGGCTACAGGGGGAGAGCGCACAAGGGGGCTATATGCTACAGGGGGAGAGAGCACAGGTGGGCTATATACTACAGGGGGAGAGAGCACAGGGGGGCTATATATTACAAGAGGGAAGAGAAGAGGAGACACCCGGACCCAGGTGAGTATAAGAGGTTTTTTTTAATGATATATGGAAGGGGGAGAGTGCACGGGGGCCTATAAACTACTAGGGGGAAAGCGCACAGGGGGGCTATATCCTACAGGGGGAGAGAGCACAGGGGGGCTATATATTACAAGAGGGAAGAGAAGAGGAGACACCCGGACCCAGGTGAGTATAAGAGTTTTTTTTTAATGATATATGGGAGGGGGAGAGCGCACGGGGGCCTATATAATACTAGGGGGAAAGCGCACAGGGGGGCTATATCCTACAGGTGGAGAGCGCACAGGGGAGCTACATACTACTGGGGGAGAGCGTACAGGGGGGCTATATACTATTGGGGGAGAGCGCACAGAGGGAGCTATATACTATTGGGGGAGAGCGCACAGAGGGAGCTATATACTACTGGGGGAGAGCGCACAGGGGAGCTATGTTCTATTGGGGGAGAGCGCACAGCGGGGCTATATACTACTGGGGGAGAGCACACAGGGGGGGGCTTTATACTACTGGGGGAGAGCGCACAGGGGCATCAATTCTGTATGTAAATAGTTCAACAACCTTTGTGAAAAGTTAACAAAACACGTTTATTATTGATGTTCAGCTTGGACCTTCACCTGACAATAGACCTTGACTAAAAATTATTGAGTACCCCTGGATTAGAGGGTTAAAAGAGAAGCCCAGTGAAAAAGTATTGTATTGCCCCCCCAAAAGTTGTAAAAAATTACCAATATACACGTATTATGGGAAATACACATAAAAGTGCTTTTTCCATGCACTTACTACTGCATCAAGGTTTCAGTTACTGGATAAAATGGTGAGGTCACGACCAGACTCCCAGAGCTGTCTGGGCTGTGGCTGCTGGAGAGGATGATGGCAGAGGGATGCTCAGTGTCCCTCCAGTGCCTTGTGTCCCTAAGAGTCCCTCTGCCATCATCCTCTCCAGCAGCCACAGCCGACACAGCTCTGGGAGTCGGGTTGTGACATCACTTACTACTGCATCAAGGCTTCATGTCCTTGATATAATGGTGATGTTACAACGCAACTCCCAGAGCTGTGCGGGCTGTGGCTGCTGGAGAGGATGATGGCAGAGGGACACTGAGGGACACAGGGCACTGGAGGGACACTGAGCATCCCTCTGCCATCATCCTTTCCAGCAGCCACAGCCCGCACAGCTCTGGGAGTCGGGTTGTGACATCATTTTATCCAGGAAGGGAAGCCTTGATGCAGTAGAAAGTGCAGGGAAAAAAGCATTTCATGTGCATTTACCCATAATAAGTGTATATTGGTGATTTGTATAACTTTTTGGGGGGCAATACAATAAAAATCTTTGTCGAACTTCTCCTTTAATCAGACCTTCTGTTATTATCCACCACAGGCTTTTTTTATTCTCTCAGTTTTTTCCAGGAAGATACAAATATGCCACCTAAAGCGCAGAACCATAAATCAGGAAGAGAGTCACCCCTAACAAACAGGGTGTCGCTTCTAAAACTTAAAAATTTCATAAAATCACTGGTGGCTAAGACAGGCTCACCCGTTAAGTCAGCAAAAGGGCTCAAGTTTTCCTCCTTTAGAGGGGGAAGAATGCCCTGAAGCTCTGGGTGATGAGGGAACAGAGCAGTCTGTGGGGCCAGGTTTAGAAGATCCTAGCAGAAGAGAGGCCTGTTAGTAGCCTCTCTGCCTGTCAATCATCACACACTGTGCACTGACAGGCAGAGAGTGGTGACTAGCCCCAGGTGGCTGCCCGCCCAGATGACTAGTTGCCGCCTCTCTCCCTTTCTCAAGCGACTGGATTTAACTTCTTTTTCTCCCCGGCAAAGCTACTGCTGCAGCCACAGCAGGTACGTGCCATAGGCTGCACAGTAGCTCTATACACTGCTGCAGGGAACCATATCAGCACAGTGCTGATTGGTTCCCTTTAAGATGCAGCACTGCACATCGATCTACTACTTTGTAATCTTCTAGCCTTAACATCTGTGAGAAATGTCCAATAAGCACCCAAATCCATTTCAGACCATGCCCCCCTTGTTGCGGAGCTCCGGTGGGATTTGGCCAGGATGACGTAATATTTAAAGAAATCAGATGTTTTGGAAATTGCCTGTGGCAGAGGACACAAGAAAGGAGTTGGAGAGAAACATCACCGTGACAGAGTTAGAGGATGCCTTTTAGTCTATTTCAGGGAACACATCACCAGGATCCAGAGGATATTCTGGATATATCAGAAGACTGCAGATAACACTGATCCCTGCTATGCTATGGCATAGCAGTGATCAGTATATAGAATCCAATGTATGTATGTATGTATGTACACACACTACCATTCAAAAGTTTGGGGTCACCCAAACAATTTTGTGTTTTCCATGAAAAGTCACACTTATTCACCACCATATGTTGCGAAATGAATAGAACATAAAGTCAAGACATTGACAAGGTTAGAAATGATGATTTGTATTTGAAATAACATTGTTTTTACATCTAACTTTGCTTTCGCCAAAGAATCCTCCTTTTGCAGCAATTACAGCATTGCACACCTTTGGCATTCTAGCTATTAATCTGTTGCGGTAAGCTGGAGAAATTGCACCCCACGCTTCTAGAAGCAGCTCCCACAAGTTGGATTGGTTGGATGGGCACTTCTGGCGTACTATACGATCAAGCTGCTCCCAGAACAGCTCAATGGGGTTCAGATCTAGTGACTGCGCTGGCCACTCCATTACCGATAGAATACCAGCTGCCTGCTTCTGCTGTAAATAGTTCTTGCACAATTTGGAGGTGTGTTTAGGGTCATTGTCCTGTTGTAGGATAAAATTGGCTCCAATCAAGCGCTGTCCACTGGGTATTCTTCTTTGTGATCCAAACACCTCAAACTTGGATTCATCCGTCCACAACACTTTTTTCCAGTCTTCCTCTATCCAATGTCTGTGTTCTTTTGCCCATCTTAATCTTTTTCTTTTATTGGCCAGTCTCAGATATGGCTTTTTCTTTGCCACTCTGCCCTGAAGCCCAAAATCCCGCAGCTGCCTCTTCACTGTAGATGTTGGCACTGGTGTTTTGCGGGTATTATTTAATGAAGATGCCAGTTGGGGACCTGTGAGGCATCTGTTTCTCAAACTAGAGACTCAAACTAATGTGCTTATCTTCTTGCTTAGTTGTGCAACGCGGCCTCCCACTTCTTTTTCTACTCTGGTTAGAGCCTTTTTGTGCTGTCCTCTGAAGGGAGTAGTACACACAGTTGTAGGAAATCTTCAATTTCTTAGCAATTTCTCGCATGGAATAGCCTTCATTTCTAAGAACAAGAATAGACTGTCGCATTTCAGATGAAAGTTCTCTTTTTTTTGGCCATTTTGAGTGTTTAATTGACCCCACAAATGTGATGCTCCTGAAACACAATCTGTTCAAAGGAAGGTCAGTTTTGTAGCTTCTGTAACGAGCTAGACTGTTTTCAGATGTGTGAACATGATTGCACAAGGGTTTTCTAATCATCAATTAGCCTTCTGAGCCAAGGAGCAAACACATTGTACCATTAGAACACTGGAGTGATAGTTGCTGGAAATGGGCCTCTATACACCTATGTAGATATTGCACCAAAAACCAGACATTTGCAGCTACAATAGTCATTTACCACATTAGCAATGTATTTGTTTAAAGTTAGGACTAGTTTAAAGTTATCTTTATTGAAAAGTACAGTGCGTTTCCTTCAAAAATAAGGACATTTTAATGTGACCCCAAACTTTTGAATGGTAGTGTATGTATGTATGTATGTATGTAAGTAAAAGTCCCCTAAAGGGACTATAAAAGTGTAAGAAAAATAAATAAATAAAAATGTTTTGAAAAATGTCCCAAAGCCCCTCTCCCAATAAAAGTTAAAATCACCCCCCCCCCCTTCCCATTTTATACATAAAACACATAAAAATAACAAAGCAAATTAACATATAATATACCGTAGCATGCAAAATCGTCCGATCTATTAAGATAAAACAATATTGTTGCTGCACGGTTGAACGGCATGAACAAAAAGCGGCATAAAACCGCAGAGATTGCTTTTTTAAAATTCCATTTTATGAATAAAACATTTTTTTATGAAAGCTATCACTACATCTAATCTAGAAATAAATGTTACTAGTAAAAACTAGATTATGGCTCAAAAAATTATGCCTCATACGACCCCGTACGTGAACAAATAAAAAGCGCTATAAGATTCACAATAGGGCCATTTTAATACACCTATTTGCAAAAAAAAAAAAGTTTTACTGCTAATTAGAAAGCAGATAGAAAGCCTAAGAAACATTAGAAAGCCTAGAAAACATGCATATCGCCGTGTTTAGACTGACCAATATAATAACGAACAAATTCAGTTTTATCGTGCATTACGTAAACATGGAAGCCCCCCAAAACTTGCGGAATTAAATTTTTTTGATCCATGTTCACCCCATAAATTATATTTTGAGGGTTCAGTCATTCATTTTATGGCAGATTTAAAGGGGTTGTCCGGCGAAAAAAATTATTCACAGAATAACACACATTACAAAGTTATACAACTTTGTAATGTATGTTATGTCTGTGAATGGCCCCCTTCCCCGTGTCCCACCACCCCCACCCGTGTACCCGGAAGTGTGGTGCGCTATACATTACCTGTCACGTGCCGACCACGGTCTCCGATCCTCAGCAGTGACGTCTTCTTCGGGAGGCCAGCGGATCTTCCCGAGTGCTGGCCGCCCTCTGCAGCGTCATCCGAAGCTCAGCCGCGATTGGCTGAGCATAACTGTGCTCAGCCAATCGCGGCTGAGCAGCTGATGACGTGGCCGCGTCATCAGCCGCTCAGCCGCGATTGGCTGAGCACAGTTATGCTCAGCCAATCGCGGCTGAGCTTCGGATGACGCTGCAGAGGGCGGCCAGCACTCGGGAAGATCCGCCGGACTTACGAAGAAGACGTCACTGCTGACGATCGGAGACCGTGGACGACACGACATGCGGTGAGTATAATGCACCACACTTCCGGGTCTAGCGTGGGTGGGGGGAAACACGGGGAAGGGGGCCATTCACAGACATAACATACATTACAAAGTTGTATAACTTTGTAATGTGTGTTATTCTGTGAATAATTTTTTATCGCCGGACAACCCCTTTAAAGACTCCATTACAAAGTACACCTGTTCCTGAAAAAAAACAAGCCCTCACATGGCCCTGTAGGTGAAAAATAAAAGTGTTATGGGTCTCAGAAGGCGAGGAGGAAAAAACGAAAACCGCAAAAAAGTGACAATTGGCCTGGTCCTTAAGGCCATTTCAGGCTCTGTCCTTAACCCCTTAAGGACAGAGCCTGAAATGGCCTTAATGACAGAGACAAATTTTATGAATATGACCAGTGTCACTTTATTCATTAATAACTTCGGGATGCTTTAACCTATCCGGCTGATTCTGAAATTGTTTTCTCGTGACATATTGTACTTTTCATTTCTGGTAAATTGGAGTCGATACTCATAAATCTTTATGAAAAAAACCCAAATAATGTGAAAAAATGCATTTTTCCAACTTTAAAACTTTTTTGCGTATACAGAAAGTGGTTATACCACATAAATTATATATTAAATAGCATTAGCAACATGTCTACTTTATGTTGGCGGCATTTATTAAACTATCTTTCATTTTTTTTAGACGATAGGAAGCTTAAAACATTAGCAGCAAATTTCCAAATTTTCAGTAAAATTTCAAAATCTGATATTTTTAGGGACCTGTTCAGGTTTAAAGTGTATTTGAGGGGCCTGTATGTTAGAAAGCCCCACAAAGCACCCCATTTCAGAAACTGCACCCCCCAAACTCTGCAAAAGCATATCCAGAAAGTGTTTTAACCCTTTAGGGGAGTCACAGAAATAAAAGCTAAGTGTGTAAGGAATTTGAAAATTTTAATTTTCTGTGCAGAGATTTTATTGTAATCCAATATTTTTCATAATTATAAACCTATTACCAGAGAAATGCACCCCAATAATTATTGTCCCGTTTCTGCAGTTTATAGAAATACCCCATATGTGACACTATTGCGCTATTTTACGCAACCACAAGCCTCAGATATAAAGGAGCGCCTAGTGAATTTCAACGCCTCCGTTATATTTGGTCATTTTTGACCACGTCAGGTTGGCAGAGGCTCTGGGGTGCCAAAACCTAAAAAACACCCCTAAAGGGACACCATTTAGAAAACTACACCCCTCAAGGAATGTAACAAGGGGTGCGGTGAGCATCTGGACCCCACAGGTGCTTCACAGATTTTCCAAACAATATGGCGTGAAAAAAGAAAAAAAATTTTTTTACACTAAAACGTTGATCTAGCCTTCAATTTTTCATTTACTTAAAGGGATAAGAGGCAAAAAAAGACACAAAATGTGTAGCGCAGTTTCTCCCGAGTACGGAAATACCCCACATGTGGCGATAAAGTGCCAAGGGGGCGCAGGACGAGCCTCCAAAGGGAAGGAGTGCCAATTGGCTTTTGGAAGCTGAATTTCACTGAAAAGGATTTCAAGGGCCATGTCGTATTTACAGAGCCCTCGTGCTGCCAAGACACTGGAAACCCCCCACAAGTGACCCCATTCTGGAAACTACACCCCTCAAGGAATCTAACAAGGGGTTCAGTGAGCATATGGACCCCACTGGTGACGGGCACAAATGTGGAACAATGTGACGTGAAAGGGAAAAATGTCATTTTTTCACTTTCATGGCACAAATGTGCCCGTCATCAAGGGGTCCATATCCTCACTGCACCCCTTGTTAGATTCCCTGAGGGGTGCAGTTTCCAGAATGGGGTCACTTGTGGGGGGTTTTCAGTGTTTTGGCAGCACGAGGGCTCTGTAAATGCGACATGGCGTTCATCATCCATTCTAGCCAAATCCAACCTCCAAAATCCAAATGGCGCTCCTTCCCTTCGGAGGCTTGCCCTGCGCCCACATGGCGCTTTATGTCCACATGTGGGGTATTTACGGACTCGGGGGAAATTGCTCTACACATTTTGTTTTTTTTTCCTCTTTTAACCCCTTGTGAAAATGATAAATTCAAGGCTAAACCAACATTATAGTGTAAAAAATGTAATATTTCATTTTCACACCACATTGTTCCACAGTTGTGCCCATCACCAGTGGGGTCCATATGCTCACTACACCCCTTGTTACATTCCTTGAGGGGTGCAGTTTCCATAATGGGGTCACTTGTGGGGGGTTTCAACTGTCTTGGCAACACAGGGGCCTTTTGAATGCAACATGGCCCCTCGAAATCCATTCCATCCAAATCCAGCCTTCAAAAACCAAATGGCGCTCCGTCCCTTTATGTACACATGTGGGGTACTTCCGTACTCAGGGGAAATTGTGCTACACATTAAATGTTTTTTTTTATCTTTTAACCCCTTGTGAAAATGAAATAATCATGACAAGATTAATGATTTAAAGTAAACATTTTACAAAAATTACACTAAATGTTGGTCTAGCCTTGATTTTTTTCCATTTCCACAAGGGGTTAAAAAAGAAAATGAACACAAAACGTGTAGGGTAGTTTCCCCTGAGTACGAAAATACCCCACATGTGGGCATAATGTGCCATATGGGCACAGGGCAAGTCACCAAAGGGACAGAGCGCCATTTAGAGGCTGGAATGGAGGATGGAGGCCATGTCGCAATTACAAAGCTCCTGTGCTGCCAGGACAGTAGAAACCCCCGACAAGTGACCCCATTCTGGAAACTACACCCCATAAGGAATCTAACAAGGGGTGAAGTGAGCATATGGACCACACTGGTGACGGGCACTTACGTAGAACATGTGCCGAGAAAATAAAAAATACAATTTTTTTTCATTTTCACGTCCCAAATGTGGCCGTCACCAGGGGGCCATATCCCCACTGCCCCCCGTGTTAGATTCCTTATCGGGTGTAGTTTCCAGAATGGGGTCACTTGTGGGGGGTTTCTACTGTCCTGGCAGCACAGAGGCTTTGTAATTGCATCATGGCCTCCTCTAATGGGAATGGCGGCCATACCTACTTAGCTGGGGAAAAGGGACAATTCTAATTTATTTGGGGGTATTAGGGCAATTATTAGTTTATAAGGTTGGAAATGACAGGTGTCCATCAAACTCAACCTGTGTTGATCCAGAGGAAGGCAAAAACCCCTCGTGAGGCAGACGACAGTAGCCTCATCACTGGGAAAAATTTCTTCCCGACTCCATATTGGCAATCAAAATAATCCCCGGATCAACGTGACCCCTGAAATAGGAATAAGTGACAGAATTTAGATAATGTAGAACCCCAGTGACGTGTAGTACGCCTTGAAACGATCCAGTATGCTGAGGCCGGGGCGATCAGGACAGGCATCACACTGGAAAATGGTGTCCTTCCTGATCCCCCTGTTACACCACACTCTGCACTTCTTCTGGGGTCTCCCGTTCTCCTGTGTGCGGGACGTCAACTGGAAAATGTTGTCCTGGTGCGATACGGGGTCCCTCACATCCAGAAGCGCTGGGTCCGCTCCATGGCTGCTAAATATTAGGGCTCTATTACTGCTTCTGATATTTTCGGATTGTGCTGCAAGCTACAGTAGCTCGGGCAGCGAGGGACCAGAAGAGGGGGTGCTGGTATAAAGGTTATCCCCGTACAGGTGGTGACCTTTATCCAGCAGTGGGAAGATCAGTTCCCGGACGATCTTTCCACTTGTTCCGAGGATGGGGGGGGAGGGGGCATCTGGGGGCTGCATTCGGGTGTCCCTTCCTACATACACTCTAAGGGTATGTGCACACTGCGGAATCGCGACAGATAACCCTTCGTGCATTCCGCAGTTGGCACCCACCGGCGGAGTGATGCAGGCGCACGTCTCCACACGTGTCATAGACTCCATTCTATGCACGGGCAGATTCCGCTCTCCGTCCAACGTGTTCATTCTTTGGATGGACGACGGATTCCGCCCGTGCATAGAATGGAGTCTATGACACGGGTAGAGACATGCGCCCGCATCAGTCCGCCGGTGGGTGCCAGCTGCGGAATGCACGAAGGGTTATCCTTCGCCATTCCGCAGTGTGCACGTACCCTAAATCTGTAAGAGTACCCAGAGGTTCGCTCACACAGTTTGTAGAATTTCACACCATACCGTCATCTCTTATTGGGACGGTACTGGCGGAAAAGACGTGTCTGGGGGGCAGCGTACGCTACGCTACCCCCAGACATGTCACTGGATGATGAGGATGAATGGAGGAAAGAAAGATCCCCCCATTCATCCTCACTGGCTGTTTCGGTGTCGGAGGCAATAATAACATATTCCTCTGACACCGAAAACACCCTGGGGGCCATCTTTATACAGGGATTGGTATATGGGGTATGTAGTGGTGTAGTGTCAAACTTTATATTCAATGTAGTGTGGTGTAATGTAGTGTTTTTTACGTGTTTTTTTACAGTAAGTATAAAAAAAAAACCTACGCCAACAAAGGCGTTGCTGATAAATGCCGCACTTATGTGCGGCACTTATAAGCAGACCGTGGCAGTAGAATATAGAAAAAAAACACCCTACGCCAAAAAGGAGGAGTTGCTGATTAGCAGCGCACTTTCGATAGGGTGCGGAAAATAAAAAATAAAATTTCTACATTCTGAACATCCCTGTAGCTGCTGATAAGTGTATTACACATATCAGCAGCTAGAGGGCAGCAGAGCGCAAAATAAGGAAAAAGCCGACGCTGGAGCCGAAAATAGCCGAGAGAAGCCGAACGTGACGTCACGGAGGAAGCCGAAGACCCGAACGAACACGAGGACGCCGCGAACCCGGAAGACGCCGATCAGGAGCCCGGGACAGGTGAGTAATGTACAAATACCTGCTCTGGACCCCTCGGCTACCAAGCTGAGGGGTCCAGGGCAGGTATTTACTATTTTGTGGGACTCTGATCGCCGTGCCACCGGCCCGATCGCCGTGAAC
This sequence comes from Dendropsophus ebraccatus, assembly GCF_027789765.1. NCBI lineage: Eukaryota > Metazoa > Chordata > Amphibia > Anura > Hylidae > Dendropsophus > Dendropsophus ebraccatus. The sequence continues at coordinate 115,959,738 of NC_091456.1, read as the reverse complement.
GGCCGGCCGGTACCGGACAGCCGTTCACGGCGATCGGGCCGGTGGCACGGTGAGCACCATTACTTTTTACAGTAATGGCGGTCGGTGCAGTCCTCGGACAGCACCGACCGCCATTTTTTTTCCGGGTCATCGGGTCACCGATGACCCGGAAAGGTTCCGATCGCCGCTATTGGCTGATCTGAATTGATCAGCCTATAGCGGCGATCGTAAGCACGGGGGGGTGTTAACCACCCCCTGTGCCGTGAAGCTAAGATGGCCTGCTATGATTTATAGCAGGCCATCTTCCCCGATCGCTGTGTGCGAACACGCAGTGATCGGGGAAACATCGGGCGTAAATTTACGCCCTGTTGCGCTTAGTACCAGGGCGCGAGGGCGTAAGTTTACGCCCGATGTCGTTAAGGGGTTAAGGGCTTAAAGTGTTCACCTGTATGACAATAATTCAACAATAATTTACTTTTCATGAGTCTATTATGACAGCACCACATGAAGGATGTCAGGGGGAGAGAGGTTAAAAGGGCACGTAAGCAGGTGTGGAGTATTTGGTAGTTTGTTTTTTTCCCCTCTTCTTGCCTCCCACTCTGCCGGCTGGGTTAGGGTGGGAGTAAGGGTGCGTGTACACAGGCAGATTTATCTGACAGATTTTGTAAGCCAAAACCAGGAATGGATTTGAAAAGAGGAGAAATCAGTCTTTCCTTTATGACCTTTTCCCTTTTTATAGTCTGTTCCTGGCTTTGGCTTCAAAAATCTGTCAGATAAATCTGCCTGTGTAAACGCACCATAAGGGGGATTGAGGAAAGCAGGGGGTCCAGGTATTGTGTGCAATCGAGCAATGAACATTGTTGTATCAAAACCTACAATCTGCCAATCTGTTATGTTGCTTATTTGTAATTATGAAGTAGAAATGGCGGTCCCGGGTGCCGCTCATAGCCCGGGACCGCGGGTATTAGCGGGCACGGTCCGATTGCCATGCCTGCTAATGCAGTTGTCGGATGCAGCTGTCAAAATTGACAGCTGCATCTGATTACCAAATGCAGCCGTTCCCTGGTGTCTAGTGGGGAGGATTGAGATCCACACATCTTACCCCTTCCGGGGTCAGCTCCGTAATGGAGCTGATCCCGGCTCGGCACATGATTGCTTCCGGCTGCAGCAGTTGTGCCTATCTCACAACTGCAGTCGTTGTGCCTATCTCATGGATTTGTGCTGCATATCTATGCAGCACAGATCTCAATGAGAGATCAGTGCACTTATACTACAAGTCCCCCAGGGGGGCTTCTAGTATAAGTGTAAAAGTTAAAATAAAAGTATTATAAGTAAAAAGCCCCCTGCCCTAATAAAAGTCAGAATCCCCCCCCCCTTTTCCCATGTTATAAATAATAAACAAATTAACAAACAAACATGTTTGGTATCGCCGTGTGCGTAATTGCCCAAACTATTAATTTATCCCATTCCCGATATCGCACGGTCAATGGCGTAAGCGCAAAAAGGGCAAAATTGCGCATTTTTGGTTGCATCAAATCCAGAAAAAATTTAATAAAAAGTCGCATATGCGCAATCAAGGTACCGACAGAAAGAACACATCATGGCGCAAAAAATGACACCTGACACAGCCCCATAGACCAAAGTATAAAAGCGCTATAAGCCTGGAAATGGAGCGATTTTAAGGAACATATTTATGTTAATGGTTTGAATTTTTTACCGGTCATCAGATACAATGAAAGTTATATGTTACATGGACCCCCCAAACTGTAAACTACAGGTATCCACGACCCTCAGACTATAAACTACAGGTATACAGCACCTTCACCAACTATCCTGCAGTATATAGTTGGTGGAGGTCCTGTATACCTCTAGTATATAGTTGGTGAAGGTGCTGTATACCTGTAGTTTATAGTCTGAGGGTCGTGGATACCTGTAGTTTACAGTTTGGGGGGTCCTGTATACCTGTAGTATATAGTTGGTGGAGGATCTGTATACCTGTAGTGTATAGTTGGTGGAGGTCTTGTATACCTGTAGTGTATAGTTTGAGGGTCTTGTATACCTGTAGTGTATAGTTTGGGGGTCCTGTATATCTGTAATATAGAGTTGGTGGAGGTGCTGTATACCTGTAGTAAAGAGTTGGTGAAGGTCCTTTATACTTGTAGTGTATAGTTTTGGGGCCTGTATACCTGTATTGTATAATTGGGGGTCCTGTATACCTGTAGTATAGAGTTGGTGGAGGTCCTGTATACCTGTAGTGTATAGTTTGGGGGACCTGTATACCTGTAGTATAGAGTTGGTGGAGGTGCTGTATACCTGTAGTATAGAGTTTTGGGGTTCCCGTATGCCTGTATAGTTTTGGGGTCGTGTACACCTGTAGTGTATAGTTTTGGGGGTCCTGTATACCTGTAGTGTTTAGTTTTATAGTCCTGTATACCTGTAGTGTATAGTTTGGGGGTCCTGTATACCTGTATTATAGAGTTTGTGGAGGTGCTGTGTACCTGTAGTGTAGAGTTTTGGGGTCCTGTATACCTGTAGTGTCCTGTATACACATACCTCCTAAGTGTCCCTATTTTGAAGGGACAGTCCCTACTTTTGACCTATGGCCCCCTTTCTATCTTTGCCCCTCTTTTTGACCTAGGAATTAGATTTGCACTGATAAACCTTCAATGTTGCTCTAGAAAGTGTCTGGTTTCTTACTGTATAATAGACCCAAACTTGCATATTATTCTATCATGTGGTGCAAGCTGGATCCTAAAAATTGTTATATTCACATGAATCATATGACATTATGGACCCTGTCACACATGCAGACTCATTGAGTTCTATGGCCCTATACACACACTGTGCGTCTGTGTCACCTATATGACAGTGGGTACCCGCAAATGCGGACAGGAACTGAAACACATTTGTAATCCTGTCCGCAGTTTTGTTGGCAGATACTGATGTTTGAATGCGACCTAAGGATTCAGGATCTGCTGCAGATTTGCAGATATCGATGTAACTAAATGCACCAAACTGCAGCAGATCCTGGATGTGTAAATGCATCCTTAAATTAAAAAGAAATGTCTGTAAAATTTTCCTAGCATAAACCACAACTGTCCCTCTTTGGCCGTCCAAAATGTTGAGAGGTATGTATACCTGTAGTGTTTAGTTTTGGAGTTCTGTATACCTGTATAGCTATTTCCTGTATCCTGGACTGTATAGTTGAAGTAGGGGGTCTACCAGTTATTTCTGTGGATCTGTTGTGAGGCAGCTGGCCCTAGCAACCACAGCTCCCTGTGAAAATGAAAGTAGTAATCCTATTGGTTGCTAAGGCTTCCAACTGCAGTTTCTGCTGGAGACCCACAGCACTAATTATATCACTTGTGTGTGCCGTGTGGAGATTTTCCCATTCATTTCTATGGGGCGCTCTTTCCCCTCCCCTTCTGTACATCTGGCAAGGACGGGACCTTCGCTCTAACCTGCCCAGTTACTCAGTGTATCCGCCTGCCAAATTTGGGGTCAAACGGTTCAGGCGTTTGGAAGTCTATAGGGGACAGACAGAGAGACAGACTTTCATTTTTATTATATATATTTGTATTAAGAAATAAAGGCCACGCCGGCCACATCCCCGTCAGCTCCGCCTGGCATCTTCGGACCTACCTCACTTCCGGGTTACAGTGAAGTGAATTGGAGAGAAAAGGCTGCTGGTGCGCATGCTCACTGGCAGTCTTTTGATTGGCTGAAGTGCATGACATGGCTTCCAGCTTGCACAGCTAACAAGAGCTGAACAAGCTGAAAGCCATGTGATGTGCATCAGCAGCCATTTTATTGGCTAGAGTGCAAGTGCACCAGTAGCCTTTTCCAGTGAATTAAATGGGAGAGGAAGACGCCAAGTAGGAAGATGACCAGCCCCTCCCCTTCTGATGACATTGACACAAGATGGTGCCGAGAGAACAGAACGTGGTTGACAGTTATTAGATAAGTTTGCTTTCTTTTACCTTTGGGGGGAGGGGGACAGGGACAGCTTATTAACATACATTACAAATTTATATAACTTTGTAATGAGTGTTAAATAAGCTAAACACACAAAATGCCGGAGTTGTTCTTTAAGTAATTTTCTTTACCATTACAAGGCTGCTGTGGATTTGCCAGTAACAAATTCATTTTTAAAGTTGTTCATAAAGGGTTAGGGCCAAAGTCGCTCTTAAAAAGGGCCAGGGCTGAATTAGCTCTTAAAGGGCAAGGGCCACATTAGCTATTAAAAGGGCCAGCACCAAAGTTGCTCTTAAAGGGATGGTACCATAGTTCCTTTTAAAGGGAGGGTACCAAAGTCACTCTCCTGGAAATGCACATCTAGTTCTTCCAGTTTCTCCTGATTTTCTGCAATTATTACAGCCCAAACCACTTTGCACACACTTTGTTTAAACTGCATTTTGAAGCCTTGGCAGTGACAAGTGTGCTAGCTATTTTTGGTTCGATCACATATGTCTTAAGAAATTTACGTTTAAAGACCAAAAATTCCCCATAGAAACAAATGGCTAAATGTTCAGAAATTCAAGTATCACACAACACAGCACAGCACTAAGCAGCAAATCACAGCACACATTCAAATAGCTGAAATGTAGCAGCCAAAAGAAACTTGTCAATGCCTGACAGCATCCAAACAGTCACATGTCCCCTATTGGACAACAGAAGATGGCAGGTCCTTTCCCACAATTCGAGCAATTTTCTGCGCCGTTATAATGCAGCTGTGGATGTCACGGTTAAGGGGTTGGTACCAAAGCTGCTTTTAAAGAGGCGGTACCAAAGCTGCTCTCAAAGCAACGATACCAAACTCGCTTTTAAGGGGGCAGTAGTGAATTCACTCTTAAAGACTGAATTTGGTTGCTATTGATTTTTCTCTTAAAGGGCTGGCCCGGAATTCTCTCTTGAAGGGCTGGTACAGATTCTGCCCTAAAGGGGCCGGCACCAAAGTCATCAAAGAAGCTCTTAATGGGCTGGTACCAAAGAATCCATCTTATACACCCTAACAGACCCATGAAGAAAAAAAAAGTCTTGTCATTAAAGGGTTAAATTTTCTTTTAAAGTGTCACTGTCATTTGGATGTAAAAAAAAAAAATCTAACTTTCTTACCTATTAGTTCGCCCCCTGTAGAGCCTACACTTCAAATTTGGCGCCATTCTGCCGTTCCTAAGTCGAGATATAGCCCAATTTGTGCTGCTCAATGATGTGCAGTTAGTTCTTCTGGAGGGGGCGTGCCGGCCCTCTGAAGACGTCACCTGTCAGCTAATGCTGAACAGGAGACTCTGGTTCTCGGGAGCGCGCACGGCCAGCCAGCTCCAAGTAAATGATCTTTAGCCAATTAGCTGTCAGCAATGCTGTAGAACCTTCCCCTGCTTGTGCAAGGGATTTTACATGGGGACCGCAATACAGCCCTGCCTCCCTCCACACCCAATCCTACTTCATATAGCTGTACAGCTGTGGTCCCTGTGCTATGTCTGCAGCAGCTTACCGTCTCCCTCCATCCTGTGCTCTGTCCATATGGCTTCTTGATTACATCCACCCCCGGCCATCCCTGAACTTAATGTCACCCTCCCTCCCTGTGCTGTGTCTTCCTAACTCCCTCCGTCCCTGGTAGATGCCCACTATCCCTGCGCTCTGTCTCTGGCCACCTAATATCTCCCTCCGTCCCCAGTCCACGTCCGCTCAATGTCTCCCCTTCGTTTCTGCACTTGTCCCTCCTCCGTCCCCAGTTCGGGCCTCTCCCCCGCCATCCCTGTGCTTTATGCCTCTTTCCCTGTGATGTCTCTGTGTGTGGCTGCTAACTACCTCCCTCCGACCCCGTGCTCTGTAATGGAGGGACATGGTTAGCAGCCACACACAGAGACATATCACAGGGAAAGAGGCATAAAGCACAGGGATGGCGAGGGAGAGGCCCGAACCGGGGACGGAGGGAGTTAGGACGCAGAGCACAGGGAGGGAGGCAACAAGTGCAGAAATGGAGGGGAGACATTGAGCGGATGTGGACCGGGGACGGAGGGAGATATTAGGTGGCCAGAGACAGAGCGCAGGGATAGTGGGCTACTAGCGGGGACGGAGGGAGTTAGGAGGACGCAGACACAGCACAGGATGGAGGGAGACTGTAAGCTGCCGCAGACAAACATAGGACAGGGAAGGAGGAAAAGGCAGTCCTTCTCTACAGTCTGAACGCGCAGGCCTGTGCAGTTCACAGACTTGTATGTGAGAGCACGCTCCTGTAGGCTATCAATCAAATGACAGCCTCACACGAGAACGCGCAGGGGGGAGGGACTGTAAGGAATCTCGACTATTTTTTCTAACTGAATCAGTCGAGAATTTTCGATTTCGACCAGTGGAGGCTAAAAATAAGAAAAAGCGCCCCCTGGTGAATAAATGTATAGCTATGATTAAGAGGGTGATAACATGAATATAAATAAATAAAATAAATTAGAAAAAGTCCTAGAATCGTTTTATCTATTAGTTTAGAAAAAAAAAAAAATTATAAACGACAGTGACACTAAGTTATACAAATATATGTATACTATTGTTTACTAAAGGAATAATTTAAAGGGGTATTCCAATCACAATACAGTTAAACAGCTATAATTATAGCTATAGTATACTTATTTAACTCCTTAACGACTGATGACTGGTATACCAGTCATGAAAGGGTGAGTTTTCCTGCATCATGACGGGTATACCCGTCATCAGCTTTAACTGTCACTGCTGGTAAACAGGAAGTGACAGCATGGTAACGATTGCTGTCTAAGACAGCTGACTGTTACTGCTAGCAGTCCAGGGACCCCTGTCATCAGTCCCCGGTCTCTGATCACTGTCTTTGACAGCAATCGTCACCATGCTGTCACTGCCGTTTATGTGATGCTGCTGATGTGCCAGGTTTCCTGTGCAGCAAGCATTGCTGTTACAGACAGCTGATGGTTGCTGCTAAGAGCGGGCTGAGAGTGCTCCCATGCTGCTGTCTCTCTCTCCAACCCCTGTGGCTGCTGTCTCTTACTCCCCTTAGGGCCCTATTCCACCGGACGATTATCGTTTGCATAATCGTTAACGATTAACGATCTCAAATGACCACTATTGCGAAAGACCTGAAAACGTTCACTCATTTCCATGGAACGATAATCGTTACTTATGATCGTAATTGCGATCGTTTTTTCTTCGCTGTTTATTCGCTATTGTGAACGACCAAACGATGTCTTATTCAATGTGAACGATTTGCGAACGTTTTGCGAACGAGCAACGATAAAAATAGGTCCAGGTCTTATAAAGCGATCAACGATTTCTCGTTCGGTTGTTAATCGTTAACTGCATTTCAACCGAACGGTTATCGTTTAGAGTCGAACGATTTAACAATAATCTGAACGATAATCGTCCGGTGGAATAGGGCCCTTAGTCCTCTCCTGTCAGCTGCAGCCGCTTCCTGTCTCCTTCGTGCAGTGTCTGTAAGATCGGAGCTGCTGCAGCTCATCACACACTTTAGACTGAGCCTCTATAACATCGATTCCTCTGATTGGTCAGTGACAGTGTCAGTCATTGTGACCAATCAGAGCAATCAGTGTTATAGAGGCTGAGAGATGCATCTGATAAGCTGCAGCAGCTCCAAACCTCCACACTCATGTCACTGTCTGTGTAAAGAGATCAGAGCTGTGACAGCTCATCAGATGCATCAAACTCAGTCTCTATAACACTGATTGCTGTAAATGGGCAGTGACATCACAATGACTGACACAGTCACTGACCATTCACAGCAATCAGTGTTAAAACTACACTGTGCCCCAAAACACCAGACCCCCTTTTCTCATATCTTTCTTTTTTTCCCTATGAAAATTTTATATATATATTATATATATATATATATATATATATATATATATATTATAATCTTGCGGCACTCCAAAGAATTGTAAAGTCAAACTGTGTTTATTCCATAATTCAGCCGTTACAAGTAGTGGCCTTTCTCAAGCAATCCCACACTACTTTGTAAAGGCTCATATATAAAATAAACACGGTTTGGCTTCACAATTCTTTGGAGTGCCGCAAGATTTTGTCATATCTACCTACCATATGCACCTTCATTGTGGACATAGTAGCATTAAAGGCTAGCTAGTACATAGGGGGAAAGTTAGTTAGAAATAGCTAGTTATGTTTTCTGTTAGTCTCAGTGCTAGGGCCAATGCACACGTCCTCAGAAACCAGTCCGCGCACGGACTGGACCTCAGAGCTTCCAGCATCATGTATTATATCTGCAAAATTTCAAACAGTATCAGAAGTCTTGACATTATAATCATTATGCGGGGAGCTCCAGGGGCCAGTGCATGTATGGACGGGTTTCTGAGGATGTGTGGATTAGCCCTTAGGGTTAGATTTTAGGGCTAACATAGAACTAAAAGCTACAAGCTATTAGTGGAAAGTATGTCCTACAAATGAGGTGTGTGTGTGTGTGTGTGCGTGTGTGTTGGTGTTGGTGGGGGAGCTAATTTATTTAATCTGATTTGCAATAATCCCAGTCTCAAAATAAGGGCTCAAAGTGCTCACTGCTGGCCGAGATGATTACTTTAGGGGGTGCAGTTTTTACTGATGGGGGTGCGGTATCGTTCTGGTAGCCCCAATCGTTTGCAAAAATGGAATGGGTAATGAAGCCTAAAATGATGTGCTGAAAGCCAGTGGGTGCTCCTTTCCTTTTGAGTCCCGCCGTGAGGCCAAGTAACCAGATATGGCCTAAGTGGGGATACCGCCGGATAAGGGACAAACCGTGTTCTAAAACTTGGGGTGCTTTTGCTTCATTTTACAAGTTATCAGTGGAAAATATGCTGCACAAATGATGCATTTGTGAAAAAAAGCTATTTTTTTTAAATGTGACTGAATTAATCCCAGTTTCACAATAAGGGCTCAAAGTGCTCACTGCTGGCTGAGATGAATATTTTAGGGGGTGCAGTTTTCAAAAAGGGGTCACTTATGGGGGTGCAGTATCATTCTGGCAGCCACAATAGTTTGCAAAAATGTAATGGGTAATGAAGCCTAAAATGATGTGTTAAAAGCCAGTGGGTGCTCCTTTCCAAGTCACAAGAAACAGTCAAAGCCAAAGTGGGGTGCTCCAGTCACAAGTCAAAGAAACCAGATATGGCCAAAGTGGGGATACCGCCTGATACGGGACAAACAGTGTGATAAATGTTGGGGTGCTTTTGCTTCATTTTATAAGCTATCAGTAGAAAATATTATCCACAAATTATGCATTTGTGAAAAAAAAGCTAATTAATTTTTTTTTTTTTTTTTTTTTACTTTAGCATAATCTCATTTTACAGTAAGGGCTCAAAGTGCTCACTGCTGGCTAAGATGTTTGCTTTCGGAGGTGCAGTTTTAAAAATGGGGTCACTTGTGGGGGTGCGGTATTGTTCTGGCAGCTTTAATCTTTGGAAAACCCAATATGGTGCCTGTAAAACATCTTAATAGAAAAGGCGGCCACAAAAACCACAGGGTGGTTCTTTATTTCTGAGGCCCCTATGTATGCCCAACACCAAGCAAGACCCACGCGTGGGATATTTCTGAAAACTACAGACTTGGGGTAATAGATATTTTGTTAAATCTTTCTGTTGATACTTGTGTTGCAGAAAAAAGATTTTTTAATTCCTCCTCTAGTTTGCATTAATTCCACTACACTACATTACATTACATAGAAATCCATAGAAACAATTAAGTCCTATAGATTTCTATATAGAGAGCGCCCCCTGCTGGACACTCCATAGGAATTACACCTTTCGTCGTGACGTCACTGGATCTGAGAGAATTCTAACACTTCCTGATCTACTAAATTAAGGGAAAAAGCCCTATATGTGCATTTCCCAATTAATGTACATTAGAAATTTGCATAACTTTTCATAAGTAACAACATATCAAAAATTAATTTTGGCCGGACTTCTCCTTTAAGGGGTTAAAGGGGTTATCCAGCGCTACAAAAACAAGAGCCCTACTCTTGTCTCCAGCTTGGGTGGGTTTTGCAGTTACATCGAAGTGAATGGAGCTTAATTGCAAACTACACCTGAACTGGAGACAAGAGTCGTGTTGTCTCTGAAAGAAAGTGGACGTGTTTTTGTAGCACTATATAACCCCTTTAACACCTTGCCGCAAAATGACGTTTGGGAAAAGTCATGTAAAGCAGGTAGTTCCCGCAACATGACGTTTCCCAAACGTCATGGTTTCCCTGCCTCCCCCTGCTGTCCCTGACGGTGATCGGGCAGCAGGAGGAGGCTGTGTCACACAGCATCCTCCTGCTGCCACTGCCCGGAGGGGAGCCGCGCTCCCACCGGGCAGTTAACCCCATAAACGCCGCGGTCAATGCGACCGCAGCGTCTATGGGGAGATTCAGTGTCCCCCGCCTATCGGGCGGCGGGGGGAGGCTGCAGAAAGCTGCCTCCCCCCACCGCCACTCAATGTGTGTCCCCCGGCCCCCTCCCCTCGTCCCCCGATACCGGTGGATCGCCGCTACTACCGTTTTAGCGGCGATCCGCCGATACCGGGCATTACCGGCGCCGCCGATAGCTTTCATCTCCCCCCACCGTGTATTCAGACCCCCGATCAGACCCCAGATCACCATACCCGGGCGGCCATCAGATCCAAGATGGCCGCCCCCCATCCCTGCGAACAAACGATGTTTGTTCGCAGGGATGGAAATGAATTAGTGATCAAAGTCCCATGCTCTCCGCCACCGGAGGTAGCGGAGAGCATGGGGCAGTGATCGGGGACCCCCCCATGTGGTCCCGAAGCAGGCGATCGGCGGTATATACTATATACCGCCGATCGCCTGTTCCCAGTGCTGATCAGCACTTTTTATCCCCTGTCACCATAAATCATTGGTGACAGGGGATAAAAAGTGTCACCGTGCCCCCCCACCCCCCAAGTCGCCCCCCACCCCCCCAGTCACCCCCGTCCCCCAGTCACCCTCCCACCCCACATACATTACCTGATCCAGGGAGGTCCGTCCTCCTCGACGTCCAGGCTGATTCTGAAGAGCGCATGCGCTCCAGAATCAGTTATCTCGGAAAATTTAAAGTGACAGAGACCAATTTGGTCTCTGTCACTGAACTATGATTACTGTGATAGAAATACAGTGAAAATAAATGTATAAAGTACAAAAAGTAAAAAAAAAAACTTATTATAGTAATAATTGCAGTTTACGCCCAGATTACCCCTAACCCCCCCAAATTACCCGTAACCACCGCAGTTTGCCCATATCCGCCCCAGGTTGCCCGTAACCACCGCAGGTTGCCCAGATCCGCCCCAGATTGCCCGTATCCGCCCCAGGTTGCATGCTCCGCATGTTGCCTCTAACCGCCACACATTGCCCATAACCACCGCACGTTGCCTGTAACCACCCCAAATTGCCAGTGACCCCCTCCAGATGGTCCGTAATCAGCCCCGATTGCCCGTAACCCCCCATATTGCACGTAACCACCGCACGTTGCCTCTAACCACTGCACGTTGCCTCTAACTCACACACGTTCCAGTGACCCCCTCCAGATTGCCCGTAACCACACCAGATTGCCGTAACCACCCAAAATTACATGTACCCACCCCTGATTACCTATAAGCACTTCAGTTTATCAGTAACCACCCCAGATTGTCTGTAACCACCCCATGTTGCCCATAACCACCGCAGATTGTCTGTAACCCCCCCAGGTTGCCCCTAATCACATGTAATTCCCCCCAGATTGCCTCTGACCACCGCACGCTGCCCCCGACCACCGCACGCTGCCCCCGACCACCGCACGCTGCCCCCGACCACCGCACGCTGCCCCCGACCACCGCACGCTGCCCCCGACCACCGCACGCTGCCCCCGACCACCGCACGCTGCCCCCGACCACCGCACGCTGCCCCCGACCACCGCACGCTGCCCCCGACCCTCTCCAGATTGCCCGTAACCAAGCCAGATTGCCTGTAACCACCCCAAATTACAGGTACCCATCCCAGATTACCTATAAGCACTTCAGCTTATCCATAACCACCCCATGTTGCCCATTAGCACCGCACGTTGCCCATAACCATCGCACGTTGCCCATAACCACCGCAGATTGTCTGTAACCCCCCCAGGTTGCCCCTAATCACATGTATTTCCCCCAGATTGCCTCTGACCACCGCACGTTGCCCCCGACCACCGCACGTTGCCCCCGACCACCGCACGCTGCCCCCGACCCTCTCCAGATTGCCCGTAACCAAGCCAGATTGCCTGTAACCACCCCAAATTACAGGTACCCATCCCAGATTACCTATAAGCACTTCAGCTTATCCATAACCACCCCATGTTGCCCGTTACCACCGCACGTTGCCCATAACCACCGCACGTTGCCCATAACCACCGCACGTTGCCCATAACCACCGCAGATTGTCTGTAACCCCCCCAGGTTGCCCCTAATCACATGTATTTCCCCCAGATTGCCTCTGACCACCGCACATTGCCCCCGACCACCGCACGTTGCCCCCGACCACCGCACGTTGCCCCCGACCACCCCAAATTGCCAGTGACCCTCTTCAGATTGCCCGTAACCACCCCAAATTACAGGTACCCATCCCAGATTACCTATAAGCACTTCAGTTTATCCGTTACCACCCCACGTTGCCCGTTACCACCGCAGGTTGCCCGTAACCACCGCAGGTTGCCCGTAACCACCGCAGGTTGCCCGTAACCACCGCAGGTTGCCCGTAACCACCGCAGGTTGCCCGAAACCACCGCAGGTTGCCCGAAACCACCGCAGGTTGCCCGAAACCACCCCACATTACCTGTAATCTCATTTTTTTATTGTATTTTAGTAACTGCGCTGTTCTAATAACCATTACTAGCCGCGGTTTTGCTCCAGCAAATTGGCGCTCCCTTCCTTCTGAGCCCTGCTGTGTGCCCATACAGTGGTTTATGCCCACATATGGGGTACCGTTCTACTCAGAAGAAGCTGCGTTACAGATTTTGGGGTACGTTTTTTCTCCCATTCCTCGTGAAATTGAGAAAATTGAGTTTTTCATTTTTACTGTCTTATTTTGAATACTTTCCTCTAATACCTGTGGGGTCAAACCGCTCACTGCACCCCAAGATGAATTCTTTGAGGGGTGCACTTTCCAAAATGGGGGGTTTCTCTTCTGCGGACACTACAGGGGCACTGCAAACGCACCTGGCGCTCAGAAACTTCTTCAGCAAAATCTGAACTGAAAATGCTAATTGGCGCTCCCTTCCTTCTTTTGGGGTGCGGATTCTCTCATGTTCCTTGTGAAATTTAAAACTAAACGAACATATTATTGGAAAAATTCGAGTTTTTCATTTTTACTGTCTGATTTTGAATACTTTCCTCTAATGCATGTGGGGTCAAAATGCTCATCCTACCCCAAGATGAATTCTTTGAGGGGTGCACTTTCCAAAATGGGGTGACTTTTGGGGGGATTCTATTCTGCTGACACTACAGGGGCACTGCAAACGCACCTGGCGCTCAGAAACTTTTTCAGAAAAATCTGCATTAAAAAAGCTAATTGGCGCTCCTTCTGAGCCCGGCTGTGTGCCCATACAGTGGTTTACGCCCACATATGGGGTACCGTTGTACTCAAGAGAACCTGTGTTACAAATTTTGGGGTGCAGATTCTCTCATGTTCCTTTTGAAAAGGAGAAACTTTAATCTAAACATATAGATTATTGGAAAATTTAAATTTTCGATTTTTTTACGGCCTAATTGTGAATATTTTCCTCCAGCCCCTGTAGGGTTAAAATGCTCATTATACCACTAGATTAATTCTTTAAGGTGTCTAGTTTCCAAAATGGGGTCACTTATGGGGGTTTACAGCATACAAGCCTCCTAAATCAACTTAAAAAAAGAACTGGTCCCTAAAAAAAATCAGTTTTGGAAACTTTCACAAAATGTGATAATTTGCTAATAAATCTCCCCATAACAGCCTAAAAGCCCCATAACCGCCTAAAAAAGTAAAATATGTTTCCCAAATTATGCCAGAATAAAGAGGACATATTGGTAATGTGATTTAGTAACTAATTTATGTGCTATGACTTCCTTTTTAAGAAGCAGAGAATTTCAGAAGTTCATAAAATGCAAAATTTTCAAATTTTTCATGATATTTTGATGTTTTTCACAAAAAACACACAAAGTAGTGACCAAATTTTGCCACTAATATAAAGTGCCATATGTGACGAAAAAAACAGTCTCAGAATCGCTAGCATACGTTAAAGCATCACTGAGCTATAAGCGCATAAAGTGAGACAGGTCAGATTTTGAAAAATGAGCCTGGTCATTAAGGCCAAAACAGGCTTTAGAGGCAAGGGGTTAAAACCACTACTGCAGAGTGGTGGTTGGTAACTTAGACCAGTGCTTCTCAAACTGTGAGGCGGGCCTCACCAGTGAGGCGCCCCCTAGTTGTTGGTGAGGCCCAGCTGGGGAGCCAGTTTTTAAACAAAAGTAACTATGATCTGCACATTTATTTTGTACTTGCTTTATTAGTATATAGAGCTTGGGAGATAGGTGAAAGGTAGTCCTAGCATTATTTTCAGCTTTTAAATGGACTTTCACCACAGATAGTGAGGCCCAGGCACCCTCTTTGTCAGTCTGGTGAGGCCCAGGCATTGCCTTGGTCTGTTGGGCTCCAGTAGAAATAGTTTGAGAAGCACTGACTTAGACAACAGGCTATATACAATGTGAGGGAAGAAGCAACATATCAGAAGAAGGAAAGTTTGCAAACATATCTAAAGGGAATCTGTCACTAGGTTTATGCTGTCTTACACGAGGGCAGCATAAACTAGTGATATAAATGCTGAACAGATCGGTGTATTACTTCCATCATTTTGTTCAGCCATTCTCCTAACATGCAGGAGAATAAGATTCTTGCTACAGCCCTCCCCCAGATTGACAGTTGACTGCCTATACACAGCATTGAAAGATAACTGCCAATCAAAAGACGGCAGGCGGAGTTTTCTGCTTCTCATTAATATCCAGGACTACTGGGCTCACACTTATAATGAAGAGGACTACTTATTGTCCATTTTATACAGGTGATACATTATTCAGTTCAGCTTCCCTTAGATAGGGCTGCATAAACCTAGTGACAGAGTCTCTTTTAGTTGCTTGACCCTACAAGTATAACTATTAGTTGAGATGGGAATCACCCTTTAACTACAAACTTGTTTGTTAATTATATTCAACATTACTTTCGCTTATCATTCTCATTTTACAAATTTGTACAAGTGTACATATTAAAGAGACTCTGTACCCACAATCTGCCCCCCCCCCCCCCAACCACTTGTACCTTCTGATAGCTGCTTTTAATCCAAGATCTGTCCGTTCGGCAGGTGACGCAGTTATTGTATTAAAAAAATACTTTCAGCCTGTGCCAAACAGGATTATCTGTGCCCTAACTTTGCACAACCTCTCTGTCCCTCCTCCCCACCCTCTTCATCATTAGGAATGCTCCAGGCAGATTGCCTCCTATTCCCCACCTGTGGCAGCCCGGCACATGGGCTGGATCATTAAGGACCTGTGCAATGTTCAGCATGGAGAAAATGTTTCAGTGGCATTCCTAATGCTGAAGATGGTGGGGAGGAGGGATGGAGGGGTGGTGCAAAGTTAGGGCACAGATACTCCTGTTTGGCACAGGCTTCAAATTTAAAAGTATTTTTTTATAGGACAATAACTGCATCACCTGCTCAACGGACCACAGGACAGATCTTGGATTAAAAGCAGCTATCCGAAGGTACAAGTGGTTTGGGGGGGTCAGATTGTGGGTACAGAGTCGCTTTAAAGTGATTCTAACCCTTTCAATTCTTTTGATGAGCGTTAAGAACTGGGGTAGCAAACTTATGAAACAATCTTGTTATCTCAAGATATTAGCCATTTAAAATGGTTTACCTTCATCTTGTTCCATGCTTGCGTCTAACAGCTGACTGCTGTTGTCACCCTCATTTACTTTCTGTTGACTTCCCATTTTTGAGCCAAGAATATTAGCTTTAATTCTGCTGTAAACTTCCGCAGCTTTCTCCATAACGGCTCGATTGGCTTTGTATCGTCGGATCTACAAGGACAGAAATATTATCCATGTAAGAGACACGGGTACTTTACAAAAGGACATCATGCACTGTGTATCCAGCATTCCCAGGAGGACCAGGTAATTATAAAATTCACTTTTTTTCCTTCTTGTTAAAATCCAAAATAACTTGAAATTATTTTAG
This sequence comes from Dendropsophus ebraccatus, assembly GCF_027789765.1. NCBI lineage: Eukaryota > Metazoa > Chordata > Amphibia > Anura > Hylidae > Dendropsophus > Dendropsophus ebraccatus. The sequence goes on along the minus strand of NC_091456.1, from coordinate 115,943,542 downwards.
CAAATAAGAAATAAAGCACTGTGGTCCAGTTGCAGTCATCTTTCTTCCATCAAAGAGAGACATCTTCTCATCTGAACGAACTGATTTGTCCAGAGAGGATAAACGTTGCAATTTTGATTTGTATAGTACTTTTTAAAAGTTGTTGAGAAAAATAAAAAAAATTGTACATGCCTGTGCAGGATTAAAAAAAAAAAAAAAAAAAAAAAAAAAATAGAATACACTATATTAACCTAGCCAAATCCCATACATCCACCGTGCCGCTCTTTTGGTCCTCCATTGGTTACCTGTGACATGCAAGCCTGACAAGGACTGCCCAACTCTGCACAATTCTCCCATATCAGTCCCGATGCTAAACATCTCTCAATAGCTTTAGGGCCATTCCATTGTGCCATTACAGGTGTTACATTCGCACAGCTTTTAATGTATAAACAAAATAGAAGGACATATATTACATTTGTTTTTATGGTATATACACATGCGTCTTAATGTATATTTTTAACTTATGTGGTCAAATTGCAGTTTTTTTTATTTTTATTTAAAATAGCAGTTTAAAAATATTGTTTAACTGGATGTTACGAAAAAAAGACCTAGCATCTTGACAGGGGTAAGAAAAGCTCCAAACTCTGCTAACTGGACAATTATGCTCAGGCTGTTTTTACTGGTTGAAGTTAAGATCCCATACTATAATATTAGATATTTATTTTCATTTAGGCCACTGATCGCCCTTTAATATATGTTTTTAAAATATTTAGGAGTGGGGAAATTTATTTTGAACACACTTACTGAAAAAAAAAGGTTTTTTTTACATTTGTATCTTAGATGTTTGCTTTAACTTGCTCTGACCAAATTCAGGTTATAATAAAGTCTGCAACCACACTCCTCCCCCAGCCCTAAAGGTGTTATTAGAACTGTAAACAGGCACTGATCTGCTAAATCTGCGCTCGTTTACTGGGCCCATTCCATGCCCCAATTATTGTTTAACAAGGGCTGCATGGACATGGTTACCGATGTCCTTGCAGCCCTTGCTTAAACTTTATACATTACCTATCCAGGCTGCAGGGCTCCTCTTGCGGTCTTCTCCCCAGGTCCTGCACGCTACAGCTTCAGAGCGGCCTGTCTCAGCTGACAGGCCGCTCAGCCAATCACTGGCTGCGGTGGTCCCGGCCAGTGATTGGCTGGAGGGGCCTGTCAGCTCAGACAGGCCGCTCTGAAGCTGGAGCGCTTGGGACTCTGGGAGAAGATGACCGCAAGAGTAGCCCTGTACCCTGGATAGGTAATGTAAATTATCAGTCGCCGGCCGCGCACCGCTGCGTACCGTAGCGATGCGCGGTCAGTGCCCGACAATTATAGGTTCAAACCTATATCGTTGTCATCAGCTGATCGTTGTATTTATTCCACGAATCGATAATCGGCCGAATCGGGAGGATTCGGCCGATTATCGCTCTGTGGAATAGACCCCTAAGTGTGGGAATTAACAGAAAGAAGGTAGAAGCAACTTCCCACTTGGTCCCCTAGCATGGCAGCTTCTTTAAAGCATGGGGTAAATTACAAACACTGACATCTGTCAATGAACAAATTTCCCTTCAATCCCTACCATCATCATATCTATATTCCATAGTACCTGACAGTTCCCTTGATAATTGGGTTCTCTGTGGTCTTAAGACAATAGGAACGCTTTTTTAAGAAGGTCACATTAAATAATGGTTTCAATTCCAAATAAGGATTTTTACAAGTAGCTTTGTATTAGACACACTTTATCTAAGGTCACCCAGATGGGCCGCAGCCTCTCTAGGACTGCATTTCAGTTCTTCTCTAATGCATCACCTGCACAGGAAGGGATCTCTAAATTTTATGAGGCATGTCTAATGCTTGATAACGAGGATAAACCTTCTTACTGTAATAAATGGGAATTAAAATGACATCACTCTTACACAGTCACTGAATGGGGAGAGGCATGTGGATGGACTAAACATTTATCTAAAGGGATTAAACACTGGGAGACATCTCAAAAGATCGTTCTAAAATGCATCTCGCCATTAAAAAAAATCTTAAACAATTTAATGTTGTTAACTGACATGTCCATATCCTTACTTTAACCAAAGGGTTTTGTACAAAACAGTTTTGTTAGAACACAGCTTAAACTTTTGTATCTTTTTTGTTATGGGTGTTACAAGCTGCGGTTGTTTAGTAGAAGTATAATAATGAACTTATGGTATGGTAAAGTTATAAAATTAATCATTTCCAAAAACGTTGGTACGGCTCACTTTGGATGGAGTGGCCCTTTACCAGATGCTTTCTTTTCTCTGGCATTGGGTAAAGCATTTAACATGGCTATTTTCACAGCATATCTACAACAGGCATTGTGAAGTTGTTAACACATTGATGTAGTTAAAAAAAAAAAAAGTGAAAAAACCTGTTTATGGGTAGCTTCACATGTACTGGATTCGCAGCAGATTTCAGCGAAATCCGCTGCAAATCCTGGTACTGTGGTTGTCAATGGTGTTTCATACCCGCTGCCGTATTTTCATTCCGCTGCGAGTATGTAACGCCGGCCCCTTTAACCCCTCGCAGCATACATTACCTGCTCGGTGCCGCAGCTACATCTGAGGCTTCCTGCGTTCCTGCTCAGCCAATCAGTGCACGGCCCCACCGCAGTCACTGATTAGCTGAGCGGGACAGTCAGGAGCCGGGAGCTTCACATCGCACCGCTGAGCAGGTAACGTATGCTGCAGGCGGCGGAAGGTTAAAGAGGCGTTACATACTCGCAGCAGAATGTGGACAGACCTGGACGGAATTCCGCTGCGGGTATGTAACCCCACTGACAATCACAGTACCAGGATTCGCAGCGGATTTTGCTGCAAACTCGCATTGTGAAATCCAATGTGAAGCTACCCAATGTTTGCAAACTTGGCATTGGTACATGAATTTCCCTGGACTGACAAACCACCTGTGTGAATGGTTCTTTTGCTTTGCTTTACTCATTAGGCTGGCCACCTAATCTCATTTTTTCCTCTCATTTCTGGTATTGCCACCAAGGAACAATGTAAAAGTGATATGATATGAAATGTAAACATTGTAGCCGTTTTGTGTTTTTTTTTTAACTTAACTGCACTGAAGCAGCTGCAGCAAGGTGTGTGCTCTGATCATATAAGAAGCAGACCAGCAGAAACCCAGGGGTTTTATGGGAAAAAATGTGCAAAGCATTGTGGGAGTTTACAATGGTATAAAATCCCATCAGGTGTAAGCAACTGTGAAGTCTTGTACTATGTAACAAGGTGGAAAGCAGCAAGATGACTACATCCATGTGATTTTTTTCTCTTTCATTTGGATTATTTTCCTCTGATCCAGATCTGTCGATCATTTTGAAAACCCCATGCCTGACAGGTATGCTATTTATGTAGGTAGGTGTGCTATGTATGCGGATTCAGCATAGTAACTGCTATTTAGTTTAGGATGGCGGTGGTTCAGCTAAAATTTGAAGCAGATAATTTAGTCGTCCCCCCACATTCTCTCTTAATTTTGTCAACAAAGGAAAACTGTTCTGGAGCCTCTCGGCGCACCATCCTGTCCACCCACCGGCTCGTATGTCCCCTGCTACTGGCTACTTAAGCATAGATGAATATGTGCTTGAGCTGAAGCTGAAAGATTAAAGGCATCCTGGAGAATGTTACAGCCCTTAAAAAGAGACTACAAAACTATTCTATGCTCTGCTTCTTCAAGAACCAGCAAAGACCTTCTACGTTACACACATTTATAGAGCACTGGCTTGCCCTAGGAACACCCAGATACACCTAGGGACATAATTTATTTGCACTATGCAGAAACCTAAAATATGCTTCTTGCAGCCTCCTTAAATATTCAGATCCTACCAGGAGTATCAAGCCCTGTATGACCCTACACTGGCATCAGCCCAATGACCCTAAAACGAGGCAGGGAACTTCGCTGCTTCACTAAAGCTCTGCAAAGCCAATATGAAGTCCATCTGTAATTTTCCCTTCACTTTGGCATTTATCCACAACAAAACCCAGCACATCATTCACTCTGGAAGATGGATGGCAGACCCTGGATCCCCCTTGCACCATTGCCACCTAGACAGAGATGACCCACTAGAGCTTGGATAATGGCAGGACGAGCCCTAGCTGGAATGTACAGTTACTGATGACTGGTGCACTAGATCTGCTCCATCTCATTGAACTTCAGGACTGCGAGTTTGACGCTCCCTCCTGCCTTTGTGTGGAGACCACTTTCTTTACTTGCGATGGTTCCTAGTTTACATTTTTCATACTCTGGTGTAAGTTTTTAGGAAGGGACTATAAAACAATCGCCCTGGGGTTTAGTGGAGGGGGGAATTTTTTTTCTGATTGAAGTTCTACATTTTCACATATTGTTTCTGTTGAGCACTACGTCAAATGTGATTTGTGCTGCCCACTTAAAAGGGAACCAATCACGCTAAAATTGGCCATAAAGCTAAGGAAACGTGCTGGTACATCACCCAGCGCGCTTCCCAAACATCCCCCTGTAGCCTCCGTCCCCTGCACATACAGACCGCAAAGTTAGTTTAATAACCTCCCGCACTCTATGTAAATTATCAGCCAAGTAAATGCAAAAAACAAAGTTTCAGCAGCACGAGAAAAAAAAGGGAATGAGGGTGCAAGTCCCACCAAACCGGACCCAGGTTCGTATGTAATATCCAAGAAGATGTAGGAGACCGCACTTCCGAAAAAGAATATCCACTTTATTCACACCAATGCAACATTTCGGCTATATGTGTGTAGCCTTTCTCAAGCAGTGATACATAAGCACTCCAATGTCAGAGTATATATGTATGTGTACAAAATTGCAAGTAATCAATCAAGTGAAAAAAATATAAACATTGTGAATAAAATGCGATCAGTAGTGGCAAAATAGTGCATCAACACACGGTTTCATAAAAAACAAGTAGGAGACCAGACTCTCATGGTCTTAAGTTGTGATCAGCATAAGTACAGTGCAGAAAAAAATATATACAAACATAATGAGGTGACATTCACAGCTGTGATAACAAACAAAAACAAGGATACATACATACAAAGCGCCAAGGCAGAGAATCCACATGGAGAGGACCGCACCGGGAACGCTAGCGTCGCCCGCTGATGACGTCACGCTCGGCTCTGCGCCACGATAAGACAGATCACATGACATGACAACGTGATCCAGGGCGCATGCGCCGGGCAGTCACCAAGCCAGCAGCGGCGCGCGCATGCCCAGTAGGGTCCAGAGGAAACAGCCACCATATTGGAAAAGGGAAAACTGCCCTTATGCAAAGTATGGGTCAGAATATTATGCTAAAAGAGTATGGCAAAGGCTTAAACGGACTGTGGGCGATAGAATAATTCGTAATACATAATTCGTAATACATAATTCTTTTTTGTGGAAGTGTCGGGAAAGAGTCTGAAAAAAATAACATGCTCTCACCTCCCCAGCTCCAGCGCTGATGCTGCATACCTTGTTTGAGTTGGGACGTGTCAGGTCAACTCAGCCAGTCAGCAGCTGTAACTGTGTCCTGCCTCAGCCACTGACTGGCTAAGTAGGCCTGACCCGGGGAACCGGAGCAGCAGTACGCAGCATCAGCGCTGGAGCTGGGGAGGTGAGAGCATGTTATTTATTTCAGCCTCCCCCTTTCAGTCAAATATGAGCGGTGAGGGCACCTCTTGCCAGGGTTTACAATTTATGATTTCCACTAGTGGAAAAAGACAAACACTACCTGTTTCTTACCTTTTTAAGAGTAGCCACCAGGTCAGTGTTCTTCTGTAATATGCAAGAAGTAACTTGAAGACTTCCAAGCTTTTCAAGAGCATCTAAGCATTTCTGTACATCCTATGTAATGAGAAAAACAATAATAAAAACGATAATAGTTTCGTGTGAAAGCAGACAATCAAAAAAATCTTTCATGTGTCATTGATCACATCTTTTGAGCTGAACCTAAAACCATTAATTGTTTGCTATTTGATCACTGCAATTCCACATTTGTTTGCTAATTGTTCACTAATCGTTCAGTGTAATTCCACATTGCTCACTCATTTGCTGGGATCAGTTGGAGTAAACAATCGTAACGACTATTGTTCTGTGTAATATGGTAAATAATTTCAGGTAGCTCTCGTTTGCAATCATTTATGGTTACAAATCGCTTTGACTAATAGGACCCTAAGTCATTAAGTGAAAATTCTGTGTTTAGCATTACCAACCAGCAGAACTATGACAAGCCACACAAGTTTTTGATAACATTTTAGAACTCACAGGACTGTCCACCTTTAGGGCAAATTTTATTTCTGTGTGTAGCTTCTGGAGTTCCTCTTCAACACTGGGCTCTGCAGAACAAAAGATTCATGTGTAATATTCTGGTACACAAGACCACCTTCAGACAATTAGCTCCTGATGAAGTGAGCGAAACGTACGTCGGGCTGTAGTGCTGGATAGGGGGGTAAGACCTCAGTGGTGGTTAAGTGGTATTGGCATGATTAATGGCATGTGTGTATAACAACTTTTGTACAACAGGGTGGTTTATTATTATATCCACCCATCTGTATTTGGGGAGTGTTTTTCGGGATCATATATGATTTTCCCTTATCATTCGCAATTGTCTCTCCTTTAATATAGCTTCTTTGCACAAACAATCTTTGTGTTATCTGGCATTCTATACTCTAGAAAGTCGGTTTTCTGTGCCATCTCCTTTTATTGACCACTAGAGGGGAGTATTACACTACTCTCTCCATTTACATCTATATTTATATTTACACATGTAATGCCACACTGATGTCTTTCTCCACCTCCAGTTTTGACCTCTGTGTTCTATCCCATATGTTATCTTTTCTGTTTTTAACAAAATGATTGTATCACAATAAAGAATTTTTCTATATTCATAATTGCTGTGCATGTGTTATTGGTTTTCTTGGATTTGCTGTTGCACAGCATATTTGTATAGGCAGGACTTTGTAGGTTGTCTTTCACCTTCAGACAATGTTTAATGCGAAACTCAGACGAACCTTACCTTTCTTTTCAACTTTTCGATCACTTATAGCCTCAGATTTTTTAGCAGGTTTTTCTCTCTTCGATGGTCTACAAAAATTGTTGGGGTAAGAACAAAACCAGTTACACACTTGCAATGTAAAATAAAAATCAGTTTGTCTTTAGATATTCCTCTAACCTTCCCACCGGTCTGTCTCCTCGTCTCTCCTTTTGATTTGGCTTCCTACCAGCAGCTAGTTTTAGATTTTTTATGGTCTTGACCTTTTTAAGATAAAGACAGATCACTATACATGGCAAGCACAAGAATGATTCACATTTAGAGATGCACATAAAGGCCATGTTCACACGGTGAAAGACACTGGCTGTTCTTTGACCCGGACAGGTCACAGAACGGCGAGTGTTACTGAAGATCATGCCGTGCATCAGTGTGCGCCCGCATCCCAATTCAACGCTGCACACTCCATTGTGTGAGCAGACATGTTCTGTGCGGCCACTATTCAAATATTAGCGGCCGCACAAAACTGACATGTCAGTTTTTTGTGCGGCCAGCTAGAATTCCAGCTAGAGCATATACTACATGTATATGCTCCGGCCGGGATTCCATTCATGCACATACAGCGTATGTTTTGTATAAATCACTGCCATTGTTGCAGACTGCAAAAACAGCCGTGATTTCTACAAAACATACGTTGTGTAAACATGGCCAAAAGGTGTATTGCTTTCACCAAACAATTCTAAAGCTATAGTTTCCAATAATTCAAAAGTGAAACCTTTTTCTCACTGTCAGAATCGGACATCCTTTGTCGCCGCTCTCTTTTAGCATTTCCAGATGAGAGATTTCTTTTCTTTTTTGGCTTTTCTTTTTCAGAATCAAACTGAGTATGCAGCCTCTTCACAGGTTTAGAAAGCTGTTCATCATCACTACTGCTGCTTTTGTGATCACTATCTGCCTTCTCTTTTTCAGTCTTTTCCATCTTTTTTCTGGCCTCCTCTTCTCTTTCCTCTTCTCTTAAGCGACGTAATTGGTCTTCCTGCTCCTTTTTTCGCCGCTCTTCTAGTGCCCTTTGTCTTTCTTCATCTTTCTTTTTCCACTCACTGATCCGATCAGGTGAGCTGTCACTAACAAAAGTAAGACAAATCGTAGTGTTAATTTTTTTAATTTAAGAAAACTATGCCTAGGCAGAAGAAAAACAAAATAAAAACATAAAACAAAATAACATATTTATTCCCCTCACTCCCTCGCCTCGGTCAAAGTTCCAGAGACTGCTGGGATTGGAGTCGGCATACGTGGTTGCCCACACAGACAATCAATGGTCAAAGCAGTGTCCCGCCTCAGCCACAGAACAGGTGACAGCTAAATAGTTAATCTGGTGTTTTCAGTTAAAGATGTGTCTCTACACTGTCTGATTTTATCCAATCAAAGCAGATCATGCCAGATTGTGTCCATCTAGTCTGCTCTTTTTAGTTATTACCTTATTATCTTAGGATAGACATATGTTTATCCCAGATAATGTAGTAAACGGACTGGCACCAGGGAACTAATCAAAGGATGAGTGCAAGTCCCAACAGCCAAGAATACATATATGCCACAAGAAAAAAAGACTGAAAAAATTGGACTGCACCTCACAAATGATGTAAATTGATAGAAATTTTATTATACATAAATGCCGGGAACAAACAAAAACCATAAAAACAATTAAAAAATACCACCAAACCACCGGCCCCGATACGGCCAGGTGGTACCTAGACCACTGAAAAATGTATTAGATGATGGCCATACTCTTCATCAAGGAATGAATAAATAAATAAATATATATATAGATAAATATATAAATAAATGTGTGAATAAATAACTATATTGAAACAAATGAATATATACAATGACCAGACGCGGTAATATCTCAAATCCCCTTGTGCTAAAGCTCACTGAATCACAAAAATAAATACATCATGACAATGCAAGTAATCAGAAAGTGCAAGTGCAAGCAAGGTGCAAAGAAGAGGGGGTAAGTGCAATACAACCACTTATGGCCATCTCTCAGTGGGTAGGAGAGAACATCCCACGCGTTCCGTCACATGGACTTCCTCAGGGATCTGTTTATCCCAGGCATGTTTTTTTTTTTTATTTACTTATTATTAGTTTTAAACAAACAACCATCATACCTCATAAAATCACATACGATATTAATGTTACATTAATACCCCTACCCACATTAATACCCCTACCCACCCTCACAAGGAGCAAATATTCATGAAGGCCCTTAAATCAATACATAACCTGTTTCTCCCATGGAGTCACACCGCGAGGCACCGACTAGCATTTCACAATTTCTTGGGGCACCACTTGTCTTTCTCCTTCTTCCACCTTCCACTATCTATACAATTTACATTTTACTCTACTCGTGTAGGGTCTCCGCTCCCGCCCTCCCACACGCGGGCCACACCCCCACCAGGGCCAAGCTGGACAACACCAAATAATACTACAAAAACCAACTACCAAAAAATAAATAAAAATAAAACTCCAATAGAGAATAACCTATCAAAGTGAACTATCCTATATGTCCATGACCCTCTTCAGCAGACCAAGCCACCGTGGCCTCCTTCAACCACCAATCCACTCACACCCAGCGAGTCCTCGATCGTCAGACCCCCACCTTCTCCAGATGGACGGCCAACCACCAACGGACCCCCCACTTGTGCTAAAACCTCTCCATAAATGTCACTTTCCAAACGCGTTTCAGGGTTCTCAAGTATGATCGCCGCTGATGAAAGGGTTAAACTTGAGAACCCTGAAACGCGTTTGACAAGTGACATTTACGGACCAACACCATATAGGATTGGTTACCGTAGCTTCAACTAACTTCATAATTTTTTACACAAACTCATTTTTTTTTCTTTTTTACTGGAATCATATCCTTGATTGCATGGTTCCTCTGGGGGGCCCCCCAAATGCGAGTTGCATCTGGCCATTGATTGAGCATCATCACCTCTATCACTCTGTCCACCTCTATCACTCTGTCCCGGACGGAGTCACCTGGGATGATATCGAGGCTGTGAAACCGCGCGCAAAGAAATCCTCAGAACTACGAGGACGCGCTACAGGATCCATCTACCCTAAGAGCCGCTGAGATCGATCGGCTGCTGAGACGCAGCTAGGGAAAAGGAAACAACGATACAATCTATTGACTCGGGACGGGTGAGAAGCGGTAATACCGCTACAGTGTTCTATTTAGTAACGCTGATTGTATTTGCAATACTACTGAGTGTCAATATACTTTTTCCCTATCTGGATCACTCTGCATCTAATCGAGAGATGCTTATAGAGAAGTGACCTAACTAAACAAAACAGGCACTAAGTATCCAGAAGGACTAATAGTCCAAGGACAATTGTATACTCAGTAGAACTACAAGTCCAATCCTAACTAAGCAATCAGAAGGACTACAAGTCCAAGACTCTGTTTATCTAGAGAGACTAAAGTTAGAGATAGAATCTAAAACTGTTTTATGCATTTGAGATAATGGCTTCTAATTGTTAACACAATATCGCAACCGGTCGGCACCCAGTGATGCAATTCATCATATAGAGACTTTGTGATTTTAGCTTCATTTAACCTCATTAGTTTCTGATCCATATGTGTACTGCATGATGTTTATGGTATTTTTGATTAATGTATGATTTTTAATATGTTTATTATAATTAAATTGTTGCAATTTGGCTATATCTGTAGTCAATACACCTTATAATTTAGAAGATAGGGCTGTTCTTGAGGACTAAAGAATCCTTTTTAAATATACTTCACACTAATTAATACATACCTGTCTGGCCCAGCCCGGGCCCAGCCCCCGCCCGAGTGCACACAAGCGGCCCCCCTCACCACCACCCCCTAAACTATCCCCATAATTAACACCAACATTCCGGTGCGTGTACTCCACCGGTCACAATCTTTTATAGAACCCTTACACCAATTGTTCTTACTATAACATTTCCTTGGGCCATGAGACAATTATAATTTTTCTTCTTTACACATTCTCCATATTCCCTTTTCGATCAATCTGTCCCTTTTCAAACATCTTTATTACCATAGCCCAGTAATACTTCACTAGTTTAGTTGTCAATTCTTAAGCCTATCTTACTCCTTATCCTAACCTACTGCTTATCCCCCCCCTCCACCAATGAAAAGAAAAAGGAGGAAAGAAGAGGAGAGGAAGGGAAAAGTAAGGGAAATAGTAAGCCAGTTTAGTACATTACACGTGTTAGCAGAATTTGCCCCGCCTACCTCAGCACTCTCATCCTGCTTCCATCCTTTTCCTTTGTATATACAGAGCCCATTCAGTTTCTCTTAAAGCGACTCTGTACCCACAATCTGCCCCCACCCAAACCGCTTTTTCCTTCAGATAGCTGCTTTTAATCCAAGATGTGTCCTGGGGTCCTTTCAGCAGGCGATGCAGTTATTGTCCTAAAAAACAACTTTTAAATTTGCAGCCCTATGCCAAATGGCCGTGGCCTAGAATGTGTGCGCATTAGGCTGGCGCAACCTCTCTGTCCCTCCTCCCCATCCTCCTCATCATTAGGAATGCCCCAGGCAGATTTTCTCCTATTCATCAGCTGTGAAAACACGGCACATGGGCTGGACCGTTACGGCACCTGTGTAGTGTTCACTGCAGGGGAAAAGGAAAAATCCTGCCAGTGGCATTCCTAATGATGAAGAGGGTGGGGAGGAGGGACGGAGGGGTGGTGCAAAGTTAGAGCACAGATACTCTAGGCAATGACTGTTTGGCACAGGGCTGCAAGTTGTTTTTGAAGACAATACCTGCATCGCCTGCCGAACGACCCCAGGACAGACCTTAGATTAAAAGCAGCTATCCGACGGTACAAGTGGTTTGGGGGGGGGGGGACAGATTGTCTTGTGGTCTGATTAAACTTAAATTGAACAGTTTGGCCATAATGTCCATCATTATGTTTAGAGGAAAAAGGGATAAGCTCCCAACTGTGAAACCCGGGGGTGGCAGCATCATGTTGTGATAAAGTCTAAGGGCAATGGTGCTAAATACTAATGAAATGTATGTAAATTTTTACTTTGTAGAAAGTGATAAAATGCTTTAAAGGGTACCAGTTAGCCCAATTTGGTTGGTTTGGTTTCCTGGTGCACAGTATAAAGCTTCTACACAGGCCGTGGCCTGGAGGAGAAGCTTTATACCAGAGAAAATGAAGTTTTAATCCTCCGGTGTACGACAGGCAGATAGGTAGGTAGTCATCTTGGCGGCTCCCAGTCTGTTTCTAGCCACCCCTCTTTGCCTGTCAGCGTGCTTGGCAGGGATGACTGACAGGGAGAGAGGCCAGTCACTTATACCTTCCGAGCAGGTTAACAGGTAGAGAGCGATGACTACACAAGGGCAGGGAGCCGCCCAGATAACTACCAGCGGACTAAAACTTTATTTTTTGCAGTATAAAGCTTCTGCTCCAGCCGCGGTCAGTACGTGCCGCATGTTGCATAGGAGCGCTATACTGTGCAACAGGGAACCAAATCAGCCCAATTGGGCTAATTGGTTCCCATTAAATGCCCCTCTCTCATTCTGGCAAATAAACATTTTGGTATTCCTACTTGACCTAAAACTGAAAAGGTTTATTCTGATTTCATGTCATAGTGTGAAAAATATGCATGTGTGTCTTTCCCTTACGTCCTAAGCAGCAGCAATGGTAGGACAGATGGTAACAACAATTAAAGACTTAATTGACCTGCCTATAAGAACTTGGTCTACCTTTGGGTGGTATTACATGGACTGATTATCGTTCGAAAAATCCTTAAATCGCTTGGATTTGAATGATAATAGCAGACAACGATAAATCGTTGGTCGTTGAATAGAATTTGGACCTATTTTTTTGTCTATCGTTTCCAAATCGTTCGGATGTAATAAAACATCGTTCGGTCGTTCGCAGTAGCGGCGAACGCAGTGGCGACGACAGGACGAACACAATAACGATCATAAGCAACGATCATCGTTCCATGTAATTGGGTGAACGATTTCAGGTCGTTCGCCATAGTGGTCATTTGAGTTAGTTTATAGTTAAAAAATCACTTCGTGTAATAGTACCCTTAGGCTCCATGTGTTTATTTTTCTGTCCTCCTGTCGAACAGGTGGTAGGAAAAGGAGCAGGATCACGCCTGAGTGTGTCTTGCTTCCCTTTCCAATGATTCTTCCTTTCCACATAGTTGTGTAGAGAGTTTTTATCCTTCTCTGCTGTACTTGGGAGAAGAATTTACCTTTTTTGGTAGAGCTGGTGGATCTCTCAGCTTCTTTGTCATGGTACCTGACCTGGACAGATTTCTTTCAGTACTTCAGCAAGGTAAGTTATACTGCCTTTTTTCTTTTGGACTGTATTTTTGAGCTGGAAGCCTGACCTATGTGTCAGGAGGCTTGCCCAGTGTTAATGAATATATATTTAAAGAGGATGAAACTGCAGTGTGTGAACACAGCCTTACAATTGTAGCTGTGTACCGAGTACACCTGCTGTCTGATTACTTTTTCTAGTGCTGTTATCAAAAGATGCAGAGAAGCTATGTAGCTACTTTGTGTGAACACAGCTTTAGGGCAATCAGGAATCAGTGAGGAAAGCGTTCCAGGCGGAAAGTGTTCTCACGGAATTCCGCAGGGAATCTGCAAGGACAGTGTTCCACCAGCAATTATTTTTCATTTAATCAAATTCATTTATTTTTCCAATTCTGTGCTGAATTTCCACGAGCATTTCGCAGGTAATCCGCTCTGAAAAATTTGAAAGCAGAAACTCACTTCTCAATTCATTTAAATGGGATTCTGCAAGTGGAAAGCGGATCACTCGTGGAAAAATCAGCGCAGAAATTCCGCTGTGTGAACTGCAGAGCGCAAATTTTATTTAACTCAATGGAATTTGGCTCTTTACTATATTTTCAGGTGGAATTTTCAATGAGGAATCCATGCTTAAATTCAGCACAAATTCCTCAGATTGAACTGGACAGGAAGGCTTGCATGCCTCCGCTCCTCTCCGCAGAGAGGCGTGAAGAGGGGAGATGCGTGAGCCCTCCCATAGACACCGAGTCTGTGGAAATTTTATTTTATTTTTTTTCTAAAAAAGTTAAACTTATAAAACTACTATGTGTAAACACAGCCTTAGACATAGATAGCTTTACCTGGTCAAAGGCAGACCAATCTACCCTTGAATTGGGTAGAGAACAATCGATGCAGCAAGCACACAGTGGGAAACTTATATGCAGGGGTAACAGGCGAAGGGGCCTTAATCCCCAACAGATTTTGCCGTCATACAATATGTGAAGGAAGAACATTATTTCAGCACATCCATGAATGGAAAGCTATCATAAGATTAAAAACACATCTAGGATAGCGCATATCGATCTGTATAGGGGCACAAAATCAGCAGCATTACTATTGGAGGCAGAAGCAAATTTTTTGCATGGACCAAGAAATCTATCCAGCACAAAATTGCAACATATTAACAGGCAAGCTAAGCCACACTCTAAAAAGGAACCCAAATCAGCCCAATTGGGCTGATATGGTTCCCTGGACCAATGTATAAAGCTCCTGCAGAAGCCGCGGCACTTACCAGCCGCCGCGGCTGTAGCAGCAGCTTTATACCAGGGAAAAATTACTTTTATTCCCCCCCGGCTCTTGACAGACACGGGCGAAAAAGTAGTTATCTGGGTGGCTCCCCGCCTGTGTCTAGTCACATCGATTTGCCAGTCAGCGCGCTCGGCGGGATGATTGACAGGCAGAGAGGCCAGTAATGGACCTCTCTGCCTGTCAATGATTCCCGCAGAGCGTGCTGACAGGCAGAGTGCTATGACTAGACACAGGTAGGGAGCCGCCCAGATGACTACATTTTACTCCGGTATAAAGCTCCTGCTGCAGCCGCAGCTGGTACGTCCCGCGTCTACTGCAGGAGCTTTATACTTTGGTTCCCTTTAACTGTGCCAGAGGAAAGGTCTCTAGACCACAAGACTTATGGTAAAAAGCCAGACATTAGGGCAGTCTTATGTGGACATAATGGCAACTTGGAAGGACGCCAAAATGATGCACTTTAGAATCCCTATTACTACAAGGGATAAAAACCTGTGGAGGATAGACAGCCTATTCTTTCCATGGAAGGTTCAACTGGATGCTTTCTATTTCCTCAAACTCCTATAGCTCCCAGAATCTTATGGAAGTCGAGACAAGGTCGGGCCTCGGTCATCCTCATTTGCCCCTATTGACCCAAGAGGGCATGGTTCACAACACTGAGCATCCTGCCCAAGAATCTTTTGGGAACTCCCCCAGACTCCCCAGCTACTTAGTAACAGTAGCAGAGATTGTCCACACCTGACAGGGCCTTTGGGAGTGGAGGCCAAAGATCTTGCAAAGGAGCAAGTCTCTGGTTTCATGATAACGGCTTTCTGGTCTAAGAGAACGTGGGCTCCATTTCCAGGGGAATATTCCACAGATCCCTCAGTTTATAACTCGACGACTCGGCTTTGTTCAAATCTTGACTGCATTTAACAACCTGAAAAATGATCTGCTGCCAGAGGAAGTGGTGAACACTCTTCTGTAGTCCAGGGCCGCATCTGCCAACAGAGCCTACCGGGAGGTAAAGAAGATGTTTTGAAGCCTGGTGTGTGAAAGTCTCTTTCACATCTCCATTGTTACAATCAATTCTTCAGGATGGTTTTAAGAAAGGGTTAAAACCCGCAAACATCAGAGTTCATGTCCCGGCTCTCTGTAATCCTAGACAGATTATCGCATGGTGGGCAGATACAGGAAATTAGGCCTACTGTAACAGGTATAGTCCCCCAGGGGGGATTTGGAACTTGTGTTGGGTCAACTATGTCTGTTATGGTCAGTCAACTTAAAGTGATACTGTCACCCCTTTCTATATAAAGACTTCTCTACAGTTTTTATACCTTACTTTGTAATAGATTTCTTGGTCCAGTGAAATTGGTGGATTTTGCCACGTGGGGCTTCATGGCCACTGCGCCACTTTGGCCCCCTCACATCCGCGTTGGATGCCTTGCCCCTCTGTGACCTCATCACCATCTAGGCCACGTCCCCATGGCTGCCACTGGGATGGGCTGACCTAGATGGGCTGACCTTGAGGGAACTAAGAGACAGACCAGAGTGCAACCCTGCCTGATAAAACCGGGCTGAGGCGGGTTTCCTTGCCCTCAACATCGTCCTGACCCAAGGGGATGGGGACAGGGATGGGTGGGGGGATGAAGTACTCACCATCTGAAGTCTTCTGCCGGCATTGGGGCCCCGCTGACGCGCCCAACAATGGGAGGCTGGGTGGGCAGGGGCTGGTGGAGGGTAGTATGCAGGGCAGAGACAGACAGCGAGGTTGATATGTCTCTTGGGCGCAGAGTCCGGCCGTTGGCGACCGAGGGCAGACAGACCCTCTATATTCAGGGTCTGCTCCCTAGACGCATTGCAAGGGGGGGGGGGAATCAGGGTGGATCTAGATCCCCTGCTTTTTACATGTCTTTGCCACATGGCTTGCTGTGTACAGTAGATCAGATGCAATCACGTAGTTGTGGCGGTTTGTGCTCCCCAGGGTAGCAACCCTATATCAATCAGCAACAATGAATGTTATGCTGGATAAACAGATAGCAATCCATAGGTAGTCTATAACAAATAGAAAATCACAAACTGTAGATTTTTTGCAGGATTCTTAGTGATAAGCTGCTGCCAAAAACTGCTCTGGAGAAATGAGTTGGTGAGAATCTGTAGTACGTTTGTCAGTATACCAGTACAGAAATGACTGATTGCTGGGATCTGTAGTTCTATACAGTGCCAGTCAAAGTACATTCTACAGATACTTGCTTATTTGTCTAGGGTGGAGGCTGTGTAGTAGTAAGGAAAGCGTCTGGTGTCTGACACCTCTTACCCGTCCCGATGGAGATACAGCAGCAGAAGCGATCAGGGCCAGCCTGTGGCAATGCGTCCTTGTGAAGTGGCAGTAGCAGTTCACACACTCTGCGGGGCTTTGCTCTGGATGCTCTCACCGCCCTCTTGCTGTCAGTGTCTGATGCAGCAATATTCAGGTATAACCAGCAGTTTCTTTGGAGAAAATGAGTGGGGCCTCAATAGTTAAAATGGTGAATAGGACTTGCTCTTACACATGTGTGGGAGCATTATGTGTATACCTACGCGTTTCAGAGTGTAAGGTTCACTCCATCAGTGGCACAGTATGTTTGTATGGTGGAGGGATGATACTTTTATCTCCCCCTGATCACATGATCAGCCTATGTTCAGGTTCATAGGAAAACAAGAACTGGATCTGGGTAATAAGAAAATCCGGACTGGATCTGGCATGTTGTCTGGCAATTTTTATACTCATGGGCATTGAGACATGAGGAAGATAACAATGAAGGTAGAATAATATAAATAAATAAAATGGATAAACATGAATCATACTAAACAAAAACACAACTGATAGCTATCAATAACTAAACAGCATATAAAATTATTAGTCATTCCATATATACAAATAATGAAATAATAATCGTATAATTTTCCATTTAAATATATATCGGGAAAGGTGTCATTTGGCAGGGAAAGAAGGGGGTGTGATAATGATGTCTGATTGCAGTTATATAGGCTGGAGACTTTTCAACAGAGTTGAGCACAAAAGGTCAGTAAGACACTATGAATTATGAAATAAAAGTCAGAGAACTAGATCATATGAAGTGTCCTGGGTACGTTAAACCTAAGTGCATGGGGTAAAAGATCAATCTGGAATGATTAATAGTACAGTGGGCCATGGGGCCTAGGCTACAGGGGCAGATCCGGTGCTGTGTAAGACGGCCCAACACATATCGGACCATGGAGAAGGGGCCACATGGTAAAAAAAAAAAAAAAAAGATAGGTATAGGAACCTGAATAGTTCCAATTCGGCATTTAAAACCGCAGGCTCAAGGCTGTCAAACTCGATTTTTTTGTGATTCGATACGGGACATTTTGCTGATGTAATCACCTCTTCAAACCCTCAGGACATTCTGGATGGCTGCAAAGGACAGGTGAGAGGGGTTGCACTGGTGACACTCTTCTAAAGTGAAGTGATAGAGGATGTGCCATTTCTCCTTTTTTGATATTACGAATGTGTTCAGAAATTCTGGTTTTCAGTTGCCTTTTAGTCCTCCCAATGTATTGCTTCGGGCAACTGCACTGGATCACATAAATAACGCCTTTTGAGTTACATGTCAGAAGTTCCTTGATGTCCCACTTGTAATCATTGACTGTAGATGTGATTGATGTCATACTTCTAGGGGTGTTGGTGGTTTTGCACCCCATACATGAGCCACACTTGTGAAACCCAGAGACATCTAACCATGTTGTTCTGTTTCTGTTTGTTTTTCTAACAGTAGGAGCAATTTGAATTCCCAGATTGGGAGCTTTGGTATAGATAATGGGGGGTTTTGGGGGTAGTAGTGTTCCTAGATTTTTGTCCCTTTGTGCCAGTTCTTTGAGATGACTCTCTCAACTTTCTTGTACTCTACATTGAAGGGTAGAATGAAAGAATCTGACCTATCTGCCGGAGTTCTAACTGTTGGATCAAAGAATGTGTCCCAATTCAAACGTTTAACTTTATTTAGAGAGGTTTGGATAATTTGATCTGGATAGTTTTTTTTCTTGGAATCTGGCAGTAAGGAGTTCGGCTTCGATTTCAAATTGTTCGGGTAATGTACAATTTCTTTTCAACCGTCTAAATTGTCCTGTTGGCACGTTCATTAGCCACCTTGGCAGTTGGCAGCTGTTAAAAAGAATATAGCTATTCCTAGCTGTGGGTTTTTTGAAATGTTCGGCATTCTAGTCTGTTAATGGAGGCCTTAATGTAGAGGTCCAGAAATTCTACTTGTGTTTCGCTAATAAATGGAGACAACTTGATGTTCCAATCGTTAGTATTTAGGTTTGTAATGAAGATGTATAGCTTAGACCGTGCATCATCTTATAACATGATAATATCGTCAATGTATCTACACTAGAGGACCAGACCCGCGCCCATATTCGGGGTAACTGCCACCTCCTCCCATGCAGACATGAAGAGATTAGCGAGACTGGGCGTGAATCTGGTCCCCATAGCGGTCCCAGAATCTGGTCCCCATAGCGGTCCCGGTCCTCTGCAGATAATAGTGGCCTTCAAAATAAAAGTAATTTTGTTGCAAGATGTATCTAATGAAATCTAGAATGAGTTGGATCTGTTCCGGTCTCATGTCACCCATTGAAAGGTGGTTTTTAACGCCTTCAATGCCACGTTCATGTTCGATAATAGTGTATAAATGAACTGACGTCCATTGTCATGATGTGGTTTGGGGTCCAGGGGAATTGTTCCAAAAGTTTTATTATCTCTCGTGTCACATAAATAGTATGGCGTTTTTTTGCACATATGGTTGTAAGAGTCTGTCTAGGTATAGGGGGGAGATAAAACTATCATCCCTCCACCATACAAACATACCGTGCCACTGATGGAGTGAATCTTAAACTCTGAAACGCATATTGCAAAACATTATGCTCCCACACATATGTAGGAGCAAGTCCTATACACCATTTTAACTATTGGGGCCCCACTCAACTTATGTCATTCTCTCCAAAAGAACGGCTGGTCGTACCTAAATATCGCTGCATCAGACACTGACAGCAAGAGGGCAGTGAGAGCATCAGCAAGAGGGCGGTGAGAGCATCCAGAGCAAAGCCGCACAGAGTGTGTGAACTGCTACTGCCACTTCACAAGGACGCATTGCCACAGGCTGGCCCTGATCGCTTCTGCTGCTGTATCTCCATCGGGACGGGTAAGAGGTGTCACAGACACCAGATGCTTTGCTTACTACTACAAAACCTCTACCCTAGACAAATAAGCAAGTATCTGTAGAATGTACTTGGACTGGCACTGTATAGAACTACAGATCCCAGCAATCCCAGTCATTCCTGTACTGGTATACTGACAAACATACTACAGATTCTCACCAACTCATTTCTCCAGAGCAGTTTTTGGCAGCAGCTTATCACTAAGAATCCTGCAAAAAATCTACAGTTTGCGATTTTCTATTTGTTATAGACTACCTATGGATTGCGATCTGTTTATCCAGCATAAGTGTGGGTTCACATTGAGGAATTCTCGCTGATAAACTCTGCGGAATTCCGCCGGCTCCATAGACACCATTCTATGGGCCGGCTGATTCCGCATTCCGTCGAAAGAATTGACATGTCAGTTCTTTCGGCGGAATGTGGAATCAGCCAGCCCATAGAATGGTGTCTATGGAGCCGGCGGAAAGGCGCGCGTATGTGAGCGCGTACAGCCGTTATATGAAAAGTACCATGTACCTTCTTTACCTAACAAGTGTGTGACAGTGTCCACAGTTTAAAATGTGAATTGCAGCTGAATAGTGCCAATCTACCTAGATCACCGCACTCATAATGGACAGCAGTCAGCTAGACCCTTACACAAAAGCTCAGACAGTGGACAGGGAGGAACTCTTGAAAGACAAGGCACTCAGACTCTAGATCAGGCATGTCAAACTCTGGCCCGTCGAGGAAATCAATAAATTTCCTAGAGCTGGCAAGCCGATGTTGCAGCGGATTATATTATGGGCGGTTCGGACTACTTCTTAGGCAACCCAAATTATAATCTTCTAGGCCAGTGTTTCTTAACCTTTTGCTTTTGGTGCTTGGGACACTGCTATCATTCAGCAATGTCCTGGCACATATCACCGCTGCTGCTCTCACCTTCCTTCCCCCAGCAGCAGCTCATCAGCAGGCACTCTGTGTGAGGGGCAAGGCTTAGTGATACTGCTAGGGGAAGGAAAGAGCCCTGATAAAAGTCTGCACTCTGTTGACGGAACGCGTGGGGTAGGGTTATTACCGGGGTCACTCATCTCCTCACAGCCTTTTACATTATTGCATGCATGCTATATTCATTTATTTTGTATATACCATTTCATGTATTGTGTAATTTCATTGTTATTATTGCATGCTGGCATGGCATATTTATTCATATAGAGGATCCTGGTTGGTGGGGAGATTTATAGTATTCTCCCCCTTAGAGTTTGTTTTTATTGCTGTATACAGCTTCTCTTTTTGTTCTGTGTGTTTTCTCAATTTTTTGTATAATAACATTTTTTCTTACATATTATTTTTGGATGTGCAGAGCTTTTCTGTCCTCATTCTTTTTTCTTTTGTTCAGGGGAAGGAAAGAGAGTGTCACTGATTGGACCTCAGAGACTGCTCCGAGCCTGCCCTTCTCCGGCTCTTCCTACCAGCCTTGTCCTTCTTAGTACATGGCGTCTGATCACATGGCGTCTGATCACATAGGCCAAGTATCTGCCTACATAGAGCAAGTATCAGGTTACATGGGGGGGGGGGGGGGGGGTGGGGAGGTATCTGGAGCATCTACATACTGTATGTACTATATGGAGCACTATTAGGAGGGCTGGAGACTATACAGAACACTATTAGGGGGCTTATTTGTCTCTCTTAGGCTATCACCCTGCCCTCTGCCTTCCTATACTTCACATGTCAAGGCAATCTATATCATAAAAATCAAAGTCTGTCTGTCTGTCTGTCCTTCTGTCCGTCTGTCTGTCTGTCTGTCCTCTATAGACTTCCAAACGCCTGAACCGTTTGACCCCAAATTTGGCACACAGATACATTGGGTGCCCGGGAAGGTTATTGCGAAGGTCCCGTCCCCCGCCAGATGTACAGGAGGGGAGGGGGAGGGGAAAGAGAGGCGCCCCATAGAGATGAATGGGGAAATCTCCTCACCGCAAACACAGGTGATATAATTAGCTGCAGCAGACACGGCGGTTGGAGCCTTAGCAACCAATAGGATTACTGCTTTCATTTTCACAGGGAGCAATGGTTGCTAGGGCAGCTGCCTCACAACATCCACAGAAATAACTGGTAGACCCCCTACTCCATCCATAAAGTACATGTATATACAGGGCCCACTACTCCATCTATACAGTACATGTATATACAGGACCCCCTACTCCATCTATACAGTACATGTATATACAGGGCACAACAGGTATACCAAACTGACTGGGTAACACTGCTACACCAGACCTGACCAATACCGCCATACTGTGACTGGATAACACTGTCATACCAGACCTGACCAATACCGCCATACTGTGACTGGATAACACTGCCAGACCTGACCAATACCGCCATACTGTGACTGGATAACACCTCCATACCAGACCTGACCAATACCGCCATACTGTGACTGGGTAACACCGCCACACCAGACCTGACCAATACCGCCATACTGTGACTGGATAACACCTCCATACCAGACCTGACCAATACCGCCATACTGTGACTGGGTAACACCGCCACACCAGACCTGACCAATACCGCCATACTGTGACTGGATAACACTGCCACACCAGACCTGACCATACCGCCATACTGTGACTGGATAACACTGCCACACCAGACCTGACCAATACCGCCATACTGTGACTGGATAACACTGTGAAAACCAGACCTGACCAATACCGCCATACTGTGACTGGATAACACTGTCATATAAGACCTGACCAATACCGCCATACTATGACTGGATAACACTGTCATATAAGACCTGACCAATACCGCTATACTGTGAATGGATAACACAGCCACACCAGATCTGACCAATACCGCTATACTGTGCTGGATAACACTGTCATACCAGACCTGACCAATACCGCCATACTGTGACTGGATAACACTGCCATACCAGACCTGACCAATACCGGCAAACTGTGACTGGGTAACACCGCCACACCAGTCCTGACCAATACACCATACTGTGACTGGATAACACCATCATATCAGACCTGACCAATACTGCCATACTGTGACTGGATAACACCGCTATACCAGACCTGACCAATACCACCATACCGTGACTGGATAACACCGCCACACCAGACCTGACCAATACCGCATACTGTGACTGGATAACACCCTCCATACCAGACCTGACCAATACCGCCATACTGTGACTGGATAACACCATCATATCAGACCTGACCAATACTGCCATACTGTGACTGGATAACACCGCTATACCAGACCTGACCAATACCGCCATACTGTGACTGGATAACACTGCCATACCAGACCTGACCAATACCGCCATACTGTGACTGGGTAACACCGCCACACCAGACCTGACCAATACCGCCATACTGTGACTGGATAACACTGCCACACCAGACCTGACCAATACCGCCATACTGTGACTGGATAACACTGTCATACCAGACCTGACCAATACCGCCATACTGTGACTGGATAACACTGTCATATAAGACCTGACCAATACCGCCATACTATGACTGGATAACACTGTCATATAAGACCTGACCAATACCGCTATACTGTGAATGGATAACACAGCCACCCCAGATCTGACCAATACCGCTATACTGTGCTGGATAACACTGTCATACCAGACCTGACCAATACCGCCATACTGTGACTGGATAACACTGCCATACCAGACCTGACCAATACCGGCAAACTGTGACTGGGTAACACCGCCACACCAGTCCTGACCAATACCACCATACTGTGACAGGAAAACACCATCGTATCAGACCTGACCAATACTGCCATACTGTGACTGGATAACACCGCTATACCAGACCTGACCAATACCACCATACCATGACTGGATAACACCGCCACACCAGACCTGACCAATACCGCCATACTATGACTGGATAACACCCCCATACCAGACATGACCAATACCGACACACAGTGAATGAATAACACTGCCATACAGGTAAATACAACCCTGCAGGTATACAGGACACTACAGGTATACAGGACCACAAAACTCTACACTACAAGTGCACGGGACCTCCACAAAACTATATACTACAGGTATACAGGACCCCAAAACTATATACTACAGGTATACAGGACCCAAACTATACACTACAGGTATACAGGAACTCTACCAACTATATACTACAGGTATATAGGACCCCAAACTATACACTACAGGTATACAGGACCTCAAAACCATACACTACAGGTATACAGGACCTACACCAACTCTATAATACAGGTATACAGCACCTTCACCAACTCTATACTACAAGTATACAGGACCCCAAATATACTACAGGTATACAGGAACTCCACCAGCTATATACTACAGGTATATAGGACCCCAAACTATACACTACAGGTATACAGGACCTCCACCAATTATACACTACAGGTATCCAGGACCCTCAAACTATAAACTACAGGTATACAAGACCTCCACCAACTATACATTACAGGTATACAGCACCAACTATATACTACAGGTATACAGGACCCCCGAACTATACAGTACAGGTATACAGGACCTTCACCAACTGTACACTGCAGGTATACAGGACCTCCCTCAACTATACACTACAGGTATACAGCCCCCCTCAACTACACACTATAGGTATACAGCCCCCCTCAACTACACACTATAGGTATACAGCCCCCCCCACTATGCACTACAGATATGCGAGACCCCTAAAAACTATACATTGTGGGTATACAGAACCCCTCCAACTATGCACTACAGGTATACACTAATTCCACTGATTAACTCAGAAGAAACAATACCTTTAGCTTGGCCTCCTGGGCACCTTAGAACAAATCTAATTAACACACTGACACTTTATACCCGGGCAGCCTCGGGTACATTTTCTAGTTAATCATATAATTTAATCATAGTGCACAGCGCTGGGAGAGACACATCACTCTGACAATGTCAGAAACGCCACACACATGCTTTAACCCCTTGCCGCAGTATGACGTTTCGGGAACGTCATGTAATGCAGGTAGTTCCTGCAAAATAACGGAACGTCATTCTCTCCCTGCCTCCCCCCGCTGTACCTAACAGTCGGGCAGCAGGAGATCAGCTTCCTCCGACCCCTCCACCCTCGGAATTAAAAATTAATTAAAAACTAATAATAATTACAAATTTTTTGTTAATCCCACGTGACCAACTATGGCCGTGTGAGGACGCTTCAGCCTGAGCTCCTGCAGACCCAGACCTCAATCTGTTGGCATCGGCCGCTTTTAACATGGGGAAGACTGCTAAAAAGAACAGGGGGCATTCCTCAACCCGCTCTGCATCCCCACAGGGGGACATCGGGGCATATTTCGCCCGCCCAGAGCCACCAGCACCCGCACCAGGGACGGAGCTGCAGGACACAGAGCATGGCCGCCGCCATGCTGACGAGGCGCCCGATCCCCCTACAGCAGCCCGCACAAGGTCATCTGTGGCCGCAACTGAGTGCCGGCACCTACCGAAGACCTCCGCCGGCACCAACATCTCCCTGCAGCCACCAGAGACGACCGCTCCAGCCTCCTTGCAGCTGCACGCGCGGCCTGACGGGAACTCCGGCGGCCATCTTGATTCTATGCCGAGCGGCGCACAGCAAACCCGGAGACCGCCGGAGGAGCGGCGGCAGCAGGAGGACACTGGCTCGAGTGTCCGACAGGTACCTCATCCCTCAACGGTGGCCCCGCACTGCGCCCCCCTATCTATGGCGCCGCCACCGCGCCACTCCCAGGGCGACCCCCTCATCGGGCCTACTGCGGCCTTGCCGCCCAATACTACATCAGGCCTCCACCCCCAGGCGGTACCATGGGACAGCGGAACAGAGCACAACCCCTGGTTTGCACCCCCAATGCCTGCTCAGACCCAGCTGGGGGACCCCCTGCCCTTACCCCACCCTGCACAAGGAGGACTCTCCCCTACCTCATCATCCCACTGGTCCACAGGATCCTCTTGGGGCAGCTCACCCCCGCATACCACAGCGGCTGTAACCCACACGGTTGCCCTCATCCATGCACCGGCCACTGCTGTGTCACCTCACGGCCGAGTGCTGTCCCCTAGGAGGCTGCCGGACGTACCCCCTTCCTTGGAGGGCACCCCCCCTATTTTCAGGGTTCGCTCCCAACCTGCAACCTCTGGGATCCCAGACTTGTCATTTCCACTGACTTCTAGCCGCTCCTCAGTACTGGATGATAATAGACCGGTGTCCCTAGCGGATCTCAGGGCTCTCACCCAGTCCCTTCCTACTAAAACCGACATTTCCACTCTGGCCAAGCAATTACTAGATGAATGCAAACATGAATTTGCGCAATTTCGTGCTGAACTCACAACGGTCTCATCTAAAGTAGATGTACTAGAAACTGCGCAGGAGACTACTTCCACAACTCTGTTAGCTCTTCAACACGATGTACAATCGCATTCTGATCAACTGTTTGTCCTGCAACAATACATGGACGATATTGAAAACCGCAATAGGCGCAATAATCTCAGGATCCGCGGTCTCCCGGATCTGTGCCTCCCTCTGAGCTATTTGCTGTGCTATCCACCATCTTTAATGACCTCCTGGTGCAACCACCTAATACGCACATCGAGATAGACAGGGCGCACAGAGCATTGCGGCCTCCAGCCGAGACGGCCAGAGACCCAGGGACGTTATTTGCCGCGTCCACTTTTACTCCACTAAAGAGGAAATCCTCCTGAGAGCCCGGCGCCGACGCAATGTCACCTACAGAGTAGCGCCTTTGCTCATCCTACAGGACCTTTCCCGGTCCTGCGTGACCGTAATATCCCCTTCGCCCTCATTGTGCGCTTGAATGGTCGAACCCTCACCCTACGCGCGCCAGAAGACATCCCGGGATTTCTACAGGATTTAAACATCACCGACATCTCCATACCTGAATGGCCCTCGCTGCTGACCTCCTCCAGGAACGCCAAAAGACCTCTATCGCCCCGATCTTCCAACTCTACGTCCGTGGGGTCCCGACCCTCCAGGCGGGATGGCCCCCGACCCGCCCCAGCTTCCCCCTTGCACTCTCCAGCCCATGCTGGCTCTCGAGCCCGTCTCCCCTGAGCCGTGGACAGCATTTAGTATCTAGTAGCTTGCAGCTATCCCCGTTACTGTTTAATCAGTTTATATGTTTTTCAGCCGAGTTATGCCTGTAAATTGTTTGCATTTCATCATCTGGGTCTGTGAGGGAGCCTTAGGTCTATGCCTTCACATGTTTAGCTGTCTCTTCCCCCCAATAGATGGGAAACCCACCCTGGGCGTCTCCGGGTCTGGTAGTACTCAGTTTGTGGTTCTTAAAGTATACGCTGCAGTTTTGCTTTTGCTGCTGTTGTTGTCTTTGTGTGCACCCCTGTTTGTCTGTGTCTCCCCCACCCTGATTTTCTCTGTCTCATTTCATATCCCAGTCCCGATCACTCCCTGGAGGTCTTCGGCCGTGCCTACCTACATCCTTTATGAATGGCGGACCTACACATAGCATCCTATAACGCGAGGGGATTAAACACGCCCCGGAAAAGATCGCAGGTTCTCCATCATTTCCACCGCCGGAAGGTACACATACTCTGCTTACAGGAGACGCACTTTAAAACAGGCCATACACCCACCATCCGTGACAGACACTATACACAATGGTTTTTCGCCAACAACCCTGACTCCAGAACCAAGGGTGTGGCCCTAGCTATACACAAGTCCCTGCCATGTCAAATATTATCTTGCACGACGGACCCAGCGGCGCGATACCTAATACTTACTCTCTCCATTACTTACTCTCTCCATTAGTGGCCACATCTTTACCATAATTAACACCTAAACCCCAAACCAAGACCAAATTGCTTTTCTCCTGAACCTGATTGATCTTTCCCTCCCCCTGGCCAGGGGGACCGTGCTCCTCTGCGGAGACCTTAATCTCACATTAGACCCGTCCTTGGACAATTCCACAGGCCGCTCGAGTTTTTCATATCCAGCGATAAAAAAAGTCAAAAACGCCCTGCTCCAACTACAACTTTATGATGCCTGGCGCTTGGTGCATTCAGCTGACCGGGATTATACTTTTTTTTCTAATCCACATGGGACATACAGCCGTATTGACCATATCCTTATCCAACATAGTGCATTGCCGTGGTTGGCGACTGCCTCCATAGGCAATATACTATGGTCGGATCACGCCCCGGTCTACTGCTCTCTTACCCTACCGTTCCTATCGAAGACTGCGTGGTCCTGGCGTTTAAACGAGTCTTTGCTTCTAGATACAGTATGTTTAGCTGATCTGAAGCAAACTATTACGCATTTTCGCACTGATCACGCAGCTGACACAACCTCCCCCATTATTCAGTGGGAGGCACCTAAATGTGTGCTTCGGGGAGTGCTTATAAAGCACGGATCCAGGCTCAAAAAGGCGAAGGCCATCTCCCTGCAAAAGGCACTTGCCAAGGTTTCTTCCCTGGAGCTGGCCCATAAGCGTGCCCTGTCCCTACCTATATTACGGGACTTGCAAGTTGCCCGCTTGGAGGTTAAGCGCCTCCTTGAAGCGTCTTGGGGGCGACTTCTCCAAACATGCCGTAGTAAATTTTATGAATACGGCAATAAATGTGGGCGCATGTTGGCCAGAGCCTTGAAGAATCGGATGGCACAAATGCATATTGGCTGCGTCAGAAATTCCGCTCACCAACTCACACATCATAGCTCGGAAATAGCATCCACCTTCCACACATATTATTCCTCCCTATATCATCTTCCGACCGCTCGGGTCATGACTCCTGGGCCCTTCTCCCCTCCACCCCTCACAACGCGTCTCCCCGATGAGGGCATAGAGGACTTGGAGGAGCCGTTTGCCACACATGAAATCGCCTATGCGATCTTACAGTTACCCGGGGGGAAGAGCCCAGGACCAGATGACTGCTCAGTTCTACAAAGCTCTTTCGGAATTTCTTTCCCCTATGCTGCTTCTGGCCTTTAACTCTATCTCGGACTCTGTTCCTTTCCTGCCCCATACTACCACTGCATATATCACTCTTATCCCAAAACCAGGTAAGGACCCCCAGCTCTGCAGCAGCTATCGCCCAATTTCCCTGCTGAATGTAGACTTAAAAATTTATTCTAAGTTACTGGCTAATAGGTTAAATGCCCACTTACCCTCCCTTATCCATCCTGACCAAGTGGGCTTTGTGCCAGGGCGGGAGACCCGCGATAATACCCTCAAAACTCTGGATATTATCCACTATGCGCAAACGTGCCACGTTCCTCTAATGATCCTTTCGCTAGACGCCAGAAAGGCTTTTGATAGGATTTCATGGCCCTCCCTGACACAAACCCTGCAACATGTTGGAATCGGCCCCTCTTTCCTTACTAAGATACTGGCTTTATATAAGAACCCCTCGGCTCAACTGAAGGTGAATGGGACATTCTCGGCCCCCTTCTCCATTTTTAATGGAACTAGGCAAGGGTGCCCTTTGTCCCCCCTTTGACACATCTTACTATAAGTATCGCCCTTTGTCCCCCCTCCTATACGCCTTAATCATGGAGAATTTATTAACCTCTATTCGTTCCGACCCAGACATCACGGGTATCCGTATTGGGAATCGGGAGTATAAATGTTCAGCCTTTGCGGACGACCTCCCGGTATACATCACAAACCCGCATGTCGCCCTTCCCGCCCTGATGGCTCGGTTGGACCAATTTGGAGCCTGGGCCAACTTTAAAATCAATCTCTCCAAATCTGAGGCCTTGAACGTGTCCCTGGACCCCATAATGGTTAGCACCATTCAATCCAATTTCCCATTTGCTTGGCCTGCGTCTGGCATCACGGTTTGGGAGAATCAATATCTTGAAAATTACCTTAATGCCTCGGCTTCTGTATTTGCTGCAGACCATCCCCGTCCACATCCCCATTTCCTTTTGGAAACGAGTGCAACGCTGCTTCACCTCTTTCGTGTGGTCCATGGGTCGCCCCAGGATTAGGCGAGAGACCTTGTCTCGCTCCAAGGCTGCGGGCGGGATTGGTCTGCCAGACTGCCGTTTATACTACCTGGCCTGTGTCCACGCTCGTATTTTGGACATGGTCCATCATTCTAATTCTAAGTTATGGGTTCAACTAGCGCAGGCACAGTGCTCCAGACCCCTCTCTACCCTTCCCTGGACCTGGTCACCCTCCTTATGAGACGACACTGCCTTGTCCTACGTTACTCGACATACGTTAGCCTCCCTGCATTTAGCGGGCAAATCTCACGTTTTGCTGCATAAATGCGGACCGATGACTCCCATAACCCACAGTTTACACCGGGACTTTCCTCATCTTTCTTAGGGCTCCCAGCCGACAGGGTCCTTCGTTTCTATCAGGTACTTAAACAGGGCTCACTATCACCCCTGCCAGCGATCCTGGATGCGACCCCACCTACTGTTAAGCATTCGTTTGAATATGCCCAACTGCAACATTTCTACTCCACTTCTAAACGCACGCACACTTTACACCAGGAACTGACAGACTTCGAACATCTATCCGTGTCCTCTCCCTGTCCTCCACACATCATCTCCGTGGTATACCAACAGTTACTGTCCTCAGGCTCCCAGCACTTGCCATCATTCTGCTCGGCCTGGGAGTCAGAGTTGGGGAAAAGTTTTACACCACAGCAATGGTCTAAAGCTTTTTTTCTCTCACACAAGGCGGTACTGGCATGTAAATCACAAGAAACTAGTTATAAGATCATCTCCCGTTAGTATCGTGTCCCCACCCTTCTCCACAAGTGGTATCCCACGGTACCTGATGTGTGCTGGCGGTGTGAAGAGGCTGAGGGGACTATGTCGCACATATGGTATACGTGCCCGCGGCTTCGGGGATACTGGTCGACTATCCTACGCACTATACACAATGTCACAGGTGTCCTTATCCCCAACACCCCAGAAGCGGTGCTGTTGTATATGTTCCCCACTGCCCAATCCAGATTCAAGAAGTCCTTAGCCAGACACCTCCTGCAGGCAGCGAAGACAGTACTGCCCCGACGGTGGAGATCCACGGAGCCCCCTACACTAGATGATTGGTTCGCTGGTTCGCTGAAATTGCCCAAATCCATGACATGGAAAATCTTATTGCGGTCACCCCAACAGCTGTAAAGAAGTACACAGCCACCTGGAGCCCATGGTTGCTCTTCCGCTCTACCGACTCATACAGAACTGCGGCTGTTTGAACAATTCTGCTCTTTTCGACACGGGAGCTGTCCCCCTCTCGCGACGCCCATTTTCACCGCTCTAACGGTAGGCACGACCGAACTGTCTAGCATAATATGTGTCGTTGTAAACGCATGTTATCCAGCTAACGTAGAGGCATCCCCTCCCCCCCCCCCCTTGTCTGTGTCTCCTTGTCCTTGTCTTTTTCTGTCGCTGTGTCTAACTGCCTATGACAAGTTTTTCTTTTAGCCATTGCTAGGTACATGTAATTCTCAAGTTGCTGCTGTTATGGGAGGCCGCTGCACACTTAGAGCCCATCACCCCTACTATCAGGGCCTGAGGCAGGCTGATGCCAGCATACCCGTAGTCCGAGTCCTCCTGGCTACTGCTCTCTCTTTACCTAACATCTTTCAGTTGTATTTAGAGCAAGTTGTAACAGCAATAGGTATATCCTGTGGGGGCAGACACGTCAGGAAAGCAATCTTATCACCTTGTAGCCAGGTCTCCTGATCGTGTCAGATACCAATCGTACTTATTTGGCTATTCTCCCTGATTTATACTGCTTGTATATTGCCTTGTTATTGTTTTTCTATGTTGTTTATGTCTTAAACAGGACTCAACGTCCTTTGTCTGTTGTTCTTATTGAAAATAAAATAAAACTTTTAAATTTAAAAACGTCAGCTTATGCCGCAAAAAAAAAAAAAACCCTCACATAACTCCATTGGCGAAAAAATAAAAATATTACTGCTCTTACAATATGCAAGACACAAACAGTTTTTAGAGTATAAACAACATAAACTATAACAAAAGCTATATAAAATGGATATCACTGTATTCGTACTGGTCTGATGAATAAAGGTAACATGTCATATGTAACGTATAGTAAACGGCGTACAAACAAAATGGTCAAAACAGCTGCTAAATTATGTTCATTATTCATACCACCTCTTAAAAAATGTAACACATCATGTCCCCCAGAATGGTACCGATGGAAACATAAACTTGTCTTACACAAATATTTTGGCACCGCAAGGCCTCTGTGACATGGTATAATGGCTAAAAAAAACAAAAAAAACAACAAAGGCCCCAAAATTCATCAGGCCTCTGTCATGTCTGTGGTAACTAACATACAGGCCCCACCAATCCACTTCAGAACTGAACTGGTCCCTAATAAAATCAGAGCTGAAATTTTCATGAAAATTGGAAGGGGGGGAAAAAAAAAAAAAAAAAAAAACACTGCAAAATTTCGAAGCCCTCTAACATTCTAACAAGTAAAAGGACGTTCACCAAATGACCTCAACTTAAAGCAGACATGTTGTAGATGTTGCATTAATAATTAGTTCATGTGACATGACTATCTTTTTTAGGAAAGGAGAGTTTTTTTCAAATATTTGCTTAAAATGTTGTTTGTTTTTATTTTTACAAAAAACTACTGAATGTATCAAAGTATACCACAAACATAAAAAAGGATTATGTCACGAAAAAAACGCTTTCAGAATAACCGCGATAATTAAAGGCATTGCAGAGTTATCACTAATGAGAGACAGGTCAGATTTGAAAAATAGGCCCTGGGCATTAAGGTCAAAACAGGCTGAAGAGGCAAGGGGTTAATAAATATCAAGGTTGGCCGCCACTTTGTCCAAATTTTCAATTTTTGCCCATTGTTTATTTAAGTTTGATACCCTTATCTAGGTAGAGAAGAAAACAGAAAATTTTAAAAGAAAAATTGAGTTTGGAGAAAAATTTAGAAAGCCACAAATATGAAGCAAAGCTGGATTTTGTTTATTTCCAAAAAATTAAACCACCACCGTTCAGCCAGGTTATTTCACTTTATGTATTTCATCACTTATCTCATGTCATCTATGATCATGTGGTCAGACCTAAAGATCACAGATATAAGGCCCCTGCTCCCAGAAATGCAGCTGTGTACTAGAGCCATTTTCCTACTTCTGATAGGAGCACAGTGGCAGGGCCCATGCGATCACCTTGGCGAATAGTGTACCAAAGTACTTTATAAGTGCTGGAAGGCTTTACACCAAGGCAAAATAAAACCAGTGGCTTTGTTTTACTTACCTATCACTACTAGAACTTTCAGAAGATGCAGGTTTAGACTTCCATGTTTGTGGTTTAGACGTTTTTCCTGCTGTAAAACAATAAAGAGATAATTTATTACACTTTAGCTTTAATCTACTGTTTTAGCTTCTGCAACCATGGAGTTTACTAACATGTCCTGGGGATCTTCCGAGCTTTCTTAACAGATTTCTCAGATGAAGATGAAGAAGACGACTGTTTCTCCACATCACTTTCTGAGTCAGACTTTAAATCAGAATCGCTTTTTATCTGGAAAAACATACCTACATTTGTACACTCAATATGCATATTAAAACCAGTACTACGAACAGGTGAAAAATTGTGAAATCTGACCCTGGGCTCTTGTCTAGAGGTTGTGGACTTCAGTTTGGCACGCGGGACATTTTTTTCCAGAGTGAAATCCTGGGGCCGAAGGGGGAAAGAATGAAAATATTAATATACGTAAATATAAAACTTGCTCTGTGTGTATACACAAATAAAATATAGACACATACATACACAATAAAATGTCTGTCAGAAACTAAACCCATATAAACAGGAGAGCTTACAGCAAGAACAGAGTGCAAATATTTCCACATGAAACCAGCAGATTCCAGTGTTTTATAATAGCAGAAAAACTGCAAAATGGACACAATGACTTTTTTTATCTATCACACTAAAAAGTCATGTCACCTTGTCACTATCAGAATTCTCTGTTTCAGAGGAAGAAACGCTGTCAGGCTCCATTTCACTGGATGATTGCTGGGGAGGCTGTGGGAAAAAAAAAAACTATATAAAAACATATACAAAACTAAAATATCTGTTTTGCGTCATAAAAACAAAAATTATACATAGAGCACATATCCAAAGATATGGTGTTATTTTGCCTGTTGTCACATGCCATGGAACGTCCAATTACGTAAACAAAGCCTAATGTATTAAATAGCAAGGTCAAAAACAAAAAAAACACACACCAAGCTCAACCAAGGGATGGTAGAAGATAATATTTTATACTTCTACATATACATTTATATTATTTATGCTCAGTTTTGAAGCCCTCAGCTGTTTCTGCTGTAGGTTACTTTTATTCATGAAAGATGATAAAGACAAGGTGGAAAATCTAGTGGTGTACCCTAATGACTTACATATATAGTACATACCATTGCAGAGTTGGCCTGTTGTTTTTCATTGCCTTCATCTTCACTGGATGTGTCAGACTTTATAACAGGTGGCTTTTCTTCACACTCTGTTTCATTAGGTGCTTCACTATCTGATGAGTTGGTTGACTTAAAAAACAAAACAAAAAAACAAAGATTCTTTTTAAATGTTCTTTATATTGAACTGCACAGCACAAATGTAACTAACAGGCCCGGGACAAGGAGTTTTGGTGCCCTAGGCAGAGAAGGCAAATTGCGCCCCCCCCCCCCCCCCCCCCCGAACCCAGCGTTATCAGAATCGGCGGTCAGTTTCCCTAAAGGCCCTATTCCAAGGAACGATTGTCGGGCCATATTCGGCTGATAATCGTCCTGTGGAATAGTAGGCAACGATCAGCCGACATCGTTCATGTCGGCTGATCGTTGCGTCGTTTGTCTTTCAAGCATGTTGAAAAACAAACGACTGATTCTATCATTTTACTGCAACACATACTGTACATGCCTTCACCACTGCAGTGGGATCCGGTGCCTTGCTAAAAAACATTTTTATCACAGGTTGAGAGTGTCAGGGAGGTGGGTCTGTGACAATGTCTGTGCACGCCCTGCTCTATGGCTGCTGCATCTTCAGGTCGTCTCCACTCCTCCAGCTGTCACTTATTCTGGAGGTTGTGGCAGCTTGAAGATACAGCAGTGGCCAGAGAGCAGGGCGTGCACAGACATAGTCACAGACCCACCTCCCTGGGATAAAAATGTTTTTTAGCAAGACACTGGATCACACAGCAGCGGGGAAGGTTTGAGACAGCAACTGTATTGCTTCCCACTGTGCCAGTGCTCCCCTGTGCCCCCATGTAGTAGACAAGCCCCAAAGCACCCCATATAAATTGGTTTGCCAAATATGTGCCCCCATACAGTATAGGAGATCTTCTTTGTGCCTCCATTTAGGTAGGGTTTAGTAGTGGAGGTATTGTGGATAAGGGTGTAGTAGTACAGGTATAGATGAGAGGTGTAGTAGTGGAGGTATAGTGGATAAGGGGTGTAGTAGTTCAGGTATAGATAAGGGGTGTAGTAGTGGAGGTAGAGTGGATAAGGGGTGTAGTAGTTCAGGTATAGATAAGGGGTGTAGTAGTGGAGGTAGAGTGGATAAGGGGTGTAGTAGTTCAGGTATAGATAAGGGGTGTAGTAGTACCGGTATGGATGAGTGTTGTGTCAGTGCATGCAAGGAGTTGCAGTGTTGTCACAGGCTGACAGCTAACCTGTGACAACACTACAACTCCTTGCATGCACTGACAGCCTATGACATCACTACAACTCCCAGCATGTACTGGCAACCTGTGGCAACACTACAAACCTGTGGCAACACTACAAATCCCAGCATGCACTGGGATCCTGGGAGTCAGTACATGCTGGGAGTTGTAGTGTTGTCACAGGCAAGCTGTCAGTACATGCTGGGAGTTGTAGTGCTGTCACAGGCTAGCTGTCAGTACATGCTGGGAGTTGTAGTGCTGTCACAGGCTAGCTGTCAGTACATGCTGGGAGTTGTAGAGTTGTCACAGGCAAGCTGACAGTACATACTGGGAGTTGTAGTGCTGTCACAGGCTAGCTGTCAGTACATGCTGGGAGTTGTAGTGCTGTCACAGGCTAGCTGTCAGTACATGCTGGGAGTTGTACTGCTGTCACAGGCTAGCTGTCAGTACATGCTGGGAGTTGTAGAGTTGTCACAGGCAAGCTGACAGTACATACTGGGAGTTGTAGTGCTGTCACAGGCTAGCTGTCAGTACATGCTGGGAGTTGTAGTGCTGTCACAGGCTAGCTGTCAGTACATGCTGGGAGTTGTAGTGTTGTCACAGGCTGACAGCTAACCTGTGACAACACTACAACTGCCAGCAAGTACTGGGAGGGATACACACACATACACTCACTCACTCACTCTCACACATACATGCATACATCCACTCTCACACACACATTCCCATGCAGGCACTTACATTTCATGAGGGATCTCCTTCTATCTTCCCAGCACCTGCAGCTCCTCTGTCGTCCTCCTCACGGACACTATGCTCTCCCGCCCCTCCCCCTCCTGTCCTGCACAGACAGGAGACTGAAGCCATGAGGTGAGAGCCGGTGAGCAGGGCCGGGACAAAGAGTAGGCAGGGGTAGGCGATGGCCTAGGGCGCAAAACTACAGGGGGCGCAGTCTGGATGGGTAATTACTTTTCTTACCCATCCATCCTGTCCCCCGCTCGCCCGCCAGCCCACCCTGCACTGTAACCAGGGCCGCATTGAAGGGAGTGCTGTAGGGGCCAGGTGACTCACAGAGAGGGGACGGTGCTGCTGGCTGTATACTGCATTGCTTAGTGAGAAGAACAGACTTTTACAGAGCTGTCCTTCTCACTAGGATGCAGTCTGGGGTCGTGCTCCCTCCCCTGTCAGCAGTCTGTAGGTCTCACCGGCTCTCACCTCATGGCTTCAGTCTCCTGTCTGTGCAGGACAGGAGGGGGAGGGGCGGGAGAGCATAGTGCCGGTGAGGAGGACGACAGAGGAGCTGCAGGTGCTGGGAAGATAGAAGGAGATCCCTCATGAAATGTAAGTGCCTGCATGGGAATGTGTGTGTGAGAGTGGATGTATGCATGTATGTGTGAGAGTGAGTGAGTGAGTGTATGTGTGTGTATCCCTCCCAGTACTTGCTGGCAGTTGTAGTGTTGTCACAGGTTAGCTGTCAGCCTGTGACAACACTACAACTCCCAGCATGTACTGACAGCTAGCCTGTGACAGCACTACAACTCCCAGCATGTACTGACAGCTAGCCTGTGACAGCACTACAACTCCCAGTATGTACTGTCAGCTTGCCTGTGACAACTCTACAACTCCCAGCATGTACTGACAGCTAGCCTGTGACAGCACTACAACTCCCAGCATGTACTGACAGCTAGCCTGTGACAGCACTACAACTCCCAGCATGTACTGACAGCTAGCCTGTGACAGCACTACAACTCCCAGTATGTACTGTCAGCTTGCCTGTGACAACTCTACAACTCCCAGCATGTACTGACAGCTAGCCTGTGACAGCACTACAACTCCCAGCATGTACTGACAGCTAGCCTGTGACAGCACTACAACTCCCAGCATGTACTGACAGCTTGCCTGTGACAACACTACAACTCCCAGCATGTACTGACTCCCAGGATCCCAGTGCATGCTGGGATTTGTAGTGTTACCACAGGTTTGTAGTGTTGCCACAGGTTGCCAGTACATGCTGGGAGTTGTAGTGATGTCATAGGCTGTCAGTGCATGCAAGGAGTTGTAGTGTTGTCACAGGTTAGCTGTCAGCCTGTGACAACACTGCAACTCCTTGCATGCACTGACACAACACTCATCCATACCGGTACTACTACACCCCTTATCTATACCTGAACTACTACACCCCTTATCCACTCTACCTCCACTACTACACCCCTTATCTATACCTGAACTACTACACCCCTTATCCACTCTACCTCCACTACTACACCCCTTATCTATACCTGAACTACTACACCCCTTATCCACTATACCTCCACTACTACACCTCTCATCTATACCTGTACTACTACACCCCTTATCCACAATACCTCCACTACTAAACCCTACCTAAATGGAGGCACAAAGAAGATCTCCTATACTGTATGGGGGCACATATTTGGCAAACCAATTTATATGGGGTGCTTTGGGGCTTGTCTACTACATGGGGGCACAGGGGAGCACTGGCACAGTGGGAAGCAATACAGTTGCTGTCTCAAACCTTCCCCGCTGCTGTGTGATCCAGTGTCTTGCTAAAAAACATTTTTATCCCAGGGAGGTGGGTCTGTGACGATGTCTGTGCACGCCCTGCTCTCTGGCCACTGCTGTATCTTCAAGCTGCCACAACCTCCAGAATAAGTGACAGCTGGAGGAGTGGAGACGACCTGAAGATGCAGCAGCCATAGAGCAGGGCGTGCACAGACATTGTCACAGACCCACCTCCCTGACACTCTCAACCTGTGATAAAAATGTTTTTTAGCAAGGCACCGGATCCCACTGCAGTGGTGAAGGCATGTACAGTATGTGTTGCAGTAAAATGATAGAATCAGTCGTTTGTTTTTCAACATGCTTGAAAGACAAACGACGCAACGATCAGCCGACATGAACGATGTCGGCTGATCGTTGCCTACTATTCCACAGGACGATTATCAGCCGAATATGGCCCGACAATCGTTCCTTGGAATAGGGCCTTTAGGGAAACTGACCGCCGATTCTGATAACGCTGGGTTCGGGGGGGGGGGGGGGCGCAATTTGCCTTCTCTGCCTAGGGCACCAAAACTCCTTGTCCCGGGCCTGCCGGTGAGACCTACAGACTGCTGACAGGGGAGGGAGCACGACCCCAGACTGCATCCTAGTGAGAAGGACAGCTCTGTAAAAGTCTGTTCTTCTCACTAAGCAATGCAGTATACAGCCAGCAGCACCGTCCCCTCTCTGTGAGTCACCTGGCCCCTACAGCACTCCCTTCAATGCGGCCCTGGTTACAGTGCAGGGTGGGCTGGCGGGCGAGCGGGGGACAGGATGGATGGGTAAGAAAAGTAATTACCCATCCAGACTGCGCCCCCTGTAGTTTTGCGCCCTAGGCCATCGCCTACCCCTGCCTACTCTTTGTCCCGGCCCTGGTAACTAATACCAAAGGTACAGGTGATCCTAATGTTCTAAAGACAAAAAGCTTGTGTTTAAGACATAGGGGTTCCAGCTCTACCCATAGTCTAAGCACCCTATTACACATAGGGATTTTTGGCCGTACTTGGCCAATTACCAGCTGTTGTGGCTGATAATCACTTAGCGTAATAGGGCTTGTTGAAAGGTCACAATCCGCCAACATTGTGCATTGTGATCTTTCAACATGCTGAAATAACACTATCAGCACATTAACGGTCTGCTAGAGGTTGCTCCGTGCAATAGGAGAGGCGGCAGAAGACCACCGCTTTCTCTAAAGATCATCTAAGTAGCCCCTCAGCAGCTTCCAAATTATATTGAAATTATATGCACAGGTTCTCTTTTCTAATATATATGTTCCCCACTTTAAAACATAGTAACCCCCTGCCTCAACGTTTCACTGCCAAGCAGCAGTTTTTTCATGGGTGATTTAAACACATGAGTGGGCGCCACATGTAAACGCTGGTTATTTAAAAGATAGGATAGTGATGTCATCTAGGAGTGATACCTATCGGGTCAAGTTTGAAATAATAGACATTAGTGAAACTCATATAAATGGCTGCCCTATAAGGCAGCCATCATAGGTTTGATTTATTTGGTTAGGACAACAAAGGAGTTAGTCTCTGTCAGTGCTAGATGTTTTAGAGTGCATGTATTGACACTTAGGGGGAGATTTATGAAAGGGTGTAAATATACACTACCGTTCAAAAGTTTGGGGTCACATTGAAATGTCCTTATATTTTGAAGGAAAAGCACTGTACTTTTCAATGAAGATAACTTTAAACTAGTCCTAACTTTAAACAAATATACTCTATACATTGCTAATGTGGTAAATGACTATTCTAGCTGCAAATGTCTGGTTTTTGGTGCAATATCTACATAGGTGTATAGAGGCCCATTTCCAGCAACTATCACTCCAGTGTTCTAATGGTACAATGTGTTTGCTCATTGGCTCAGAAGGCTAATTGAAGATTAGAAAACCCTTGTGCAATCATGTTCACACATCTGAAAACAGTCTAGCTCGTTACAGAAGCTACAAAACTGACCTTACTTTGAGCAGATTGTGTTTCTGGAGCATCACATTTGTTGGGTCAATTAAACGCTCAAAATGGCCAGAAAAAGAGAACTTTCATCTGAAACGCGACAGTATTCTTGTTCTTAGAAATGAAGGCTATTCCATGCGAGAAATTGCTAAGAAATTGAAGATTTCCTACAACGGTGTGTACTACTCCCTTCAGAGGACAGCACAAACAGGCTCTAACCAGAGTAGAAAAAGAAGTGGGAGGCCGCGTTGCACAACTAAGCAAGAAGATAAGCACATTAGAGTCTCTAGTTTGAGAAACAGACGCCTCACCGGTCCCCAACTGGCAATTTCATTAAATAGTATCCGCAAAACACCAGTGTCAACATCTACAGTGAAGAGGCGGCTTCAGGATTTTGGGCTTCAGGGCGGAGTGGCAAAGAAAAAGCCATATCTGAGACTGGCCAATAAAAGAAAAAGATTAAGATGGGCAAAAGAACACAGACACTGGACAGAGGAAGACTGGAAAAAAAGGTTGTGGACGGATGAATCAAAGTTTGAGGTGTTTGGATCACAAAGAAGAACGTTTGTGAGACACAGAACAAATGAAAAGATGCTGGAAGAATGCCTGACGCCATCTGTTAAGCATGGTGGAGGTAATGTGATGGTCTGGGGTTGCTTTGGTGCTGGTAAGGTGGGAGATTTGTACAGGGTAAAAGGGATTCTGAATAAGGAAGGCTATCACACAATTTTGCAACGCCATGCCATACCCAGTGGACAGCGCTTGATTGGAGCCAATTTCATCCTACAACAGGACAATGACCCTAAACACACCTCAAAATTGTGCAAGAACTATTTACAGCAGAAGCAGGCAGCTGGAATTCTTTCAGTAATGGAGTGGCCAGCGCAGTCACCAGATCTGAACCCCATTGAGCTGTTCTTGGAGCAGCTTGACCGTATGGTACGCCAGTAGTGCCCATCCAACCAATCCAACTTGTGGGAGCTGCTTCTAGAAGCGTGGGGTGCAATTTCTCCAGCTTACCTCAACAGATTAATAGCTAGAATGCCAAAGGTGTGCAATGCTGTAATTGCTGCAAAAGGAGGATTCTTTGACAAAAGCAAAGTTTGATGTAAAAACAATGTTATTTCAAATACAAATCATTATTTCTAACCTTGTCAATGTCTTGACTCTATTTTCTATTCATTTCACAACGTATGGTGGTGAAGAAGTGTGACTTTTCATGGAAAACACAAAATTGTTTGGGTGACCCCAAACTTTTGAACGCTAGTGTATACCTGGTGTAAACTGCCCACAGCAGCCAATCACAGCTCAGCTTTCAGCTCTGGTAGGATAAAAGAGGAGGTCTGATTGGTTGCTATGTGTATATTTACACCCTTTCATAAATCATCCCCTTAGTGTGAACTCACTGTAAGGTATACTGCTCAGGCATTTGGACTTGCTAAATGCTCTTATGTGCAGACATCGGAACATAAGCAAAATTCAGTCTATGGGTGCGTATACATGTACAGGATCTGCAGCAGATTTGATGGCGCAGATTTGAAGCTGCAGATTCAAAGCAAATAATTTCCGGGCCATCAAATCTGCTGCGGATCTGCTGCAGATTCAAATCTGCTGCAGATCCTGTACGTGTGAACGCACCCTATAGGAAAGTCTCCAATGTATATGAACCTCCAATTAGTAGAGTGGAGCCAGTAGCTACTTGACACATAGGGGTGTTAAAGACTTTTTGATGTGGAAATAAAAAAACTTCTAAAAATATCTCATTAATATTTTTTTAACTAAGTATCAATAGTACAAGCAATTTTAAAGAAACTCTGCAATAGATTTTATTAAGCAAAAACAGTTTCTTCTGTACTCACAAATAGGGCTGGGCGACAAACTGTAAAAATACCGATACTGACCGACCTCGCCAGGTATTCGTGGTAATTCTATCTCCATAAAAAACTAGAAGGGGTATACACTTAAAAATTAACCTTTACTGATTTCTATTAAAACTTAATCCCCACATGACACAACACAAACAAATAATGTACAAATGGTGGCCTCAATTCCACCCTAACTGGTAACGTCACTGCAAATGTTCACAAAAAAAACAATCAGGGGTTCAATAAATAAATAATAAATGGTATTGTCTCACCCATCTGATGTCTTAATCAAGCGATGTTACTGTTACGTAGCTTGCGGAGGTGGAGAGAGTCCAGCGTGCAGGTGTTGGAGACCTACTGGCCCTACTATGCCCTGGATGAAATATAGGCCGTACTATCCCTGCTCGCACAGGGAACAGCGGGGCACTCGCCCTAAGAAGGGCGACCCCTACCCCGAGCTACCCCTTTGTCAAGAAAACCCTAATTTTCCCTTCCTAGCGTGCAGGTCCCCCACCTTCCGACGCGTTTCTGCCAGGTGTGCTGGGGTTATCAAGGAAGCGAGGCACACAGGGAAAACCATAAAATAACTCAAAATACAATAGACTGACAATAAGGCTCCGGTATGGTGTCCGGGCCTATAGGGATACGTATGGTTGGTCCCTGCAGTGGCAGGTGACCCCCTTCCTGGCGTAGTATCAAGCCAGGACACTATGGAAGCAGTGGGGGACCTGCACGCTAGGAAGGGAAAATTAGGGTTTTCTTGACAAAGGGGTAGCTCGGGGTAGGGGTCGCCCTTCTTAGGGCGAGTGCCCCGCTGTTCCCTGTGCGAGCAGGGATAGTACGGCCTATATTTCATCCAGGGCATAGTAGGGCCAGTAGGTCTCCAACACCTGCACGCTGGACTCTCTCCACCTCCGCAAGCTACGTAACAGTAACATCGCTTGATTAAGACATCAGATGGGTGAGACAATACCATTTATTATTTATTTATTGAACCCCTGATGATTGTTTTTTTGTGAACATTTGCAGTGACGTTACCAGTTAGGGTGGAATTGAGGCCACCATTTGTACATTATTTGTTTGTGTTGTGTCATGTGGGGATTAAGTTTTAATAGAAATCAGTAAAGGTTAATTTTTAAGTATATACCCCTTCTAGTTTTTTGTTTGATTTGGGGAGGTACAGCCCATCTACATTAGCGCTATCTGACTAATTTCTGGTTGTTCTAAAAAATTCTATCTCCATGTCTGAGATCCACTCTCAGCTGTAAGCACTGCACAGGTTGGTGTGTTGTACATGCAAGAGCACTCTGTGTTCCCGCCCAGAGTGCCCAGCAACCCCCCCCCCCCCAGGGGCGGTGTGCCCCCTTCTGTTCCCACCCCCAGCACAACGTCATGTACTGTTAGTGAGGGGACTACAGGTGCCAGCATGCAGTGTGTCATAGTGTGCCCCCCCATAGTCATGCACCCATAGTCATACACCCCTGTCCCTATGTGCCCCCCTGTACAGTCATATACCCCTACACTTATGTGCCCCCTGTGTACACACCTCCTGGTGTGGCTGTATACCTGTGCATACACATCCTGGAGTTGGTGTATACCTGTATTGCTAAAAGGGGTGTGGCTTGCAAAGGGGCGGGTCATAATTATCGTTACACAGCTACATGTACAATTAACCGCGATACTGATTTAGGCCAATATCACCAAGCTCTATCTCCGCAACATGATCTTTGGACCACACAGCCAGGTGAAGCTCAGGATTCAGCCAAGAGATTCCAGTCCACAGGAATGACCTCCCCCACCCCACTGACACCAA
Organism: Dendropsophus ebraccatus; assembly: GCF_027789765.1. NCBI lineage: Eukaryota > Metazoa > Chordata > Amphibia > Anura > Hylidae > Dendropsophus > Dendropsophus ebraccatus. The sequence continues at coordinate 115,899,863 of NC_091456.1, read as the reverse complement.
GGATGGCACCGTGCTGGGGTGAGGCACTGCTAAGCCACCGGTCAGGATGTTAGAGACCTGGAGGAGCTGCTGCTGGCCAATGTGCCGTGGGTGGCTAGCCAATCCATTTCTTATCCTGCAGAGGCGCAGGGGCCACAGCAAAGACAGAGGCTTCACAGGTTCCAGCAGCGCTGGTACCAGAGAGGGAGGACCCAAAGGCAAGAAAGCAGCAGGCCCAGTGCAATGAACATGCAGTAGACTAACAGTGTATACAGTTACTGCACTGTCACAGTATACACAGTTTGTATATACTGTGGCAGTGTCTGTATACAGTGGTACCTCTGTTTTCGAAATTAATTGGTTCAGAAAGGCAGTTTGAGAACCAAGCAGTGTCTTCTTATAGGAATTAACCCTTAGGGGACACAGCCAGTTTTCATTTTTGCGTTTTCGTTTTTCCCTCCTCGTGTATATAAGGCCATAGCGCCTGCATTTTTCCACCTAGAGACCCAAATGAGCCCTTATTTTTTGCGCAACTAATTGTACTTTGCTAAGGCAGATGTAATTTTTGCCTAAAATGTGCCGGGAAACCAGAAAAAAATTATATGTGTGGTGAAATTGAAAAAAAAAAACGCATTTCTTTTATTTGGGGGAAATGTGTTTTTACGCCATTCGCCCTGGGGTAAAACTGACTTGTTATGCATGTTCTTCAAGTCGTTACGATTAAAACGATATGTAACATGTATAACTTATATTGTATCTGATGGCCTGTATAAAATTCAAACCGTTGTTAACCAATATACGTTCCTTAAAATCGCTCCATTCCCGGGCTTATAGCGCTTTTATCCTTTGGTCTATGGGTCTGTGTGAGGTGTCATTTTTTGCGCCATGATGTGATCTTTCTATCGGTACCTTGATTGCGCATATATGACTTTTTGATCGCTTTTTATTACAATTATTCTGGATTTGATGCGACCAAAAATGCGCAATTTTGCACTTTGGGATTTTTTTGTGCTGACGCCGTTTACCGTGTGAGATCAGGAATGTGATTAATTAATAGTTCGGGCGATTACGCACGCGGCGATAGCAAACATGTTTGTTTATTAATTTATTTATTTATTTTTATTTATAAAATGGGGAAAGGGGGGTGATTCAGACTTTTATTAGGGGAGGGGGTTTTGTGTTATTAAAAATACTTTTTTCTTTTACTTTAGACATATACTAGAAGCCCCCCTGGGGGGCTTCTAGTATATGCACTCTGATCTCTCATAGAGATCCATGCAGTATAGTTATACTGCATAAATCCATGAGATCGGTGTTCTATTACTTTTGGCTGCTGCAGCCAAAAGCAATAGAATGCCGAGCCGGGATCAGCGCCATTACGGAGCAGACCCCGGCCCGGTATGGATGCAGGGATCGCCCCCCCGCAATCGCGCCGCAGGGGGGCGATCCCCCCACTAGACCACCAGGGATGTGTAACCGCAAGTATTTAGAAGCAGCTGTCAACTTTGACAGCTGCTTCTAAGTACTTAATTAGCGGGCACGGCGATCGGACCGTGCCCGCTAATAGCCGCGAGCCCGGGCTACTCGCGGCACCCGGGATCGCGGCAGTTCAGAGGGTGGTCGCCGCGCGACCCCCCTCTGAACTCCCATAGCGGCACGAGGACGTTAAATAACGTCCTGGTGCAGCTATGGGTTAATGTAAATGTGTTTATTGGTTCCAGCACCCACCAATAATTACCTACAGTACCCATATATTACATTGAATAGTGTCCAGTTTTATCACTACAGTACAGTAAAGAACAGCACTATATTGTACAGTACATTTTAAACGAGAAACTTTCAACAAAAACAGCAATTATAGTATAGTAGTCACTAACTCCTCACTTATCCTTTACTGTATAGAATCCCTCCCCATCCCAGCACTATAAAGTATGGGAGATTGTGGTGTACTGACTGTACTACTACCTAGGGCTGGGTGATATACCGTGAAAATACTGAAACCATCTCTGACGTTAGTTAACCCCCTGGCTGAGGTCTGAGCACAGCACAGATTGGTGTTCTGTATGTGCAGCGCTGTATGAGTCACAGCACCCCGCCCGATCTGTCCCACCATTGCGCCCCTTGCCCGGCTTGTCCCGCAAGTGCGCCCCCCACCTGGCCTGTCCTGACGGTGCGCACCCCCCCCCCTCTCCACTTGGCCTGTCCTGACAGTGTGCCCCCCCCCCCACCTGGCCTATCCCACCAGTGCATACCCCCCCCCCCCACACCCACCTGGCACAGCCTGACAGAGCACAACCCCTCCCTCTTTCCAGCCCGGCTTGACATTGCACCGACTCTGCGGCCTGTATTGTTACAGGTAGGACTACAGGTCTCAGCATGCAGAGAGTCTTTTTGTGTCATAAAGGGAAAAAGGGACATGCCCACTATCATTACTGCAGCTACGTTTTACGATTAAGCATGATATTGTTTCAGGCCAATATCGCCCAGCCCTACTCACAAAGCTGTTTTGCAGCCTCCCCCTTCACTTAAATAAATTAGGGTATATGGAGGGGGGGACTGGTTGAGAGGGATGAGTGAGCATAGAGAGAAGAAATAGCAGCCCTGCACAGCTTATCCAGAATCCACTGTTTTATGTGCCTGGACTTCAAAGAGCAGAGCTAGTTCTCTCCTCTTTTTGCTCACTCATCCCCCCTCACCATCCATAGGTTATAATGGACTTACCAAACCAGTCTACACTTTGCTCCTCTGTAATGAAGACTACTTTGCCTGATAATAAGCAGATAAGCAGTGAGGGGGGAGGCTGCAAAACAGCTTTTTGAGTACAGAAATGGCTTAAAAAAAAGCCTATCACAGAGTTTTTTTTAAATCACTTGTACTATTGAATTCTAAAAAAAAAACAAAAAAAAAAAAAAAACAAACACACACACTCCACTTACAGCACTGTGTAAGCTTAAAGAGTCACAGCCGTAAACATTTTTTTGCAGAAATCAATAGTCCAGGCGATTTTAAGAAACTTTGTAATTGGGTTTATTAGGCAAATATGCCATTATCTGCATTTAAAAAGCCTTTTACCAGGCCCCCCCCTCCTTTCTGTCATCCACTGCTCAGAATCAGGAAATCTCAATCAGAAGGATCCTGTCTGTGTTATGGAGAGGGGAGGAGAGACAGAGGAGAAATGTTGGCAGCAGCAGAGAACAAAGGATTACACAGGGGAGAGCTATTCAGAGTGCTATTCAGAGGTCAGATAGGTCAGTGGTGACATCAGAGGAGAGAGCCCCGTGATGTAGCTTTACATTAACTCTTTGTTGTCCTGTTTTGGTGTCTCATTTCCCTCTCTCCATAAGAGAACCATAAAGACAAGGGGAGAGCTTCAAACTGCTTTTTCATGATAAAAATTTATTTTTTCACCTTATAAACCCAATTACAAAGTTTCTTAAAATCAGCTGCACTATTGATTTCCGGAAAAAAAAATTTTTTTTTAACCCTTTAACCCCTTCAAGACTAAGCCTATTTGGGCCTTAATGACCAGGCTCATTTTTCAAAATCTGACCTGTCTCACTTTATGCGCTCATAGCTCAGTGATGCTTTAACGTATGCTAGCGATTCTGAGATTGTTTTTTCGTCACATATGGCACTTTATATTAGTGGCAAAATTTGGTCACTACTTTGTGTGTTTTTTGTGAAAAACATCAAAATATCATGAAAAATTTAAAAAATTAGCATTTTATGAACTTTGAAATTCTCTGCTTCTAAAAAAAGAAAGTCGTAGCACATAAATTAGTTACTAAGTCACATTACCGATATGTCCTCTTTATTCTGGCTTCATTTCATAAACATATTTTACTTTTTTAGGGTGTTACGGGGCTTAGAAATTTATCAGCAAATTACCACATTTTTGTGAAAGTTTCCAAAACTGATTTTTTTAGGGACCAGTTCTTTTTTTTAAGTTGATTTAGGAGGCTTGTATACATGAAACCCCCATAAGTGACTCATTTTGGAAACTACACACCTTAAAGAATTAATCTAGGGGTATAATGAGCATTTTAACCCTACAGGGGCTGGAGCAAAGTATTCACCATTAGGCCGTAAAAAAATGGAAAATTAAAATTTTCCAATAATATATACATTTAGATTAAAGTTTCTCATTTTAAAAAGGAACATGATAGAAAAAGCACCCCAAAATTTGTAACGCAGGTTCTCATGAGTACAACGGTACCCCATATGTGGGCATAAACCACTGCATGGGCACACAGCCGGGCTCAGAAGGAAGGGAGCGCCAATTAGCTTTTTCAATGCAGATTTTGCTGTAGAAGTTTCTGAGCGCCAGGTGCGTTTGCAGAGCCCCTGTAGTGTCAGCGGAGTAAAATCTCTCCATAAGTCACCCCATTTTGGAAAGTACACCCCTCAGAGAATTCATCTTGGGGTAAGATGAGCATTTTGACCCCACAGGTATTAAGAGGAAAGTATTCAAAATTAGACAGTAAAAATGAAAAACTCAAATTTTTCCAATAATATGTTCGTTTAGTTTGAAATTTCTCAATTTCACAAGGAACAAGAAAAAAAAAAAAAAAGTATCCCAAAATCTGTAACACAGGTTCTCCTGAGTAGAACGGTACCCCATATGTGGGCATAAACCACTGTATGGGCACACAGCAGGGCTCAGAAGGGAAGGAGCGCCAATTAGCTTTTTCAATGCAGATTTTGCTGTAGAAGTTTCTGAGCGCCAGGTGCGTTTGCAGAGCCCCTGTAGTGCCAGCGGAGTAAAATCTCCCCATAAGTCACCCCATTTTGGAAAGTGCACCCCTCAGAGAATTCATTTTGGGGTGTGGTGACCATTTTGACCCCACAGCTATTAGAGGAAAGTATTCAAAAGTATACAGTAAAAATAAAAAACACAAATTTTTCCAATAATATATTCCTTTAGTTAGAAATTTCTCAATTTATTGAGGAGCAGGAGAGAAAGTTCACCCCAAAATCTGTAACGCAGGTTCTCCTGAGTACAACGGTACCCCATATGTGGGCATAAACCCCTGTATGGGCACACAGCCGGGCTCAGAAGGAAAGGAGCGCCAATTAGCATTTTCAGTGCAGATTTGTCTGAAGAGGTTTCTGAGCACCAGGTGCGTTTGCAGAGCCCCTGTAGTGCCAGCGGAGTGAAACCCCCCCCCCATAAGACACCCCATTTTGGAAAGCGCACCCCTCAAAGAATTCATCTTGGGGTAGGATGAGCATTTTGACCCCACAGGTCTTGGAGGAAAGTATTCAAAATTGGCCAGTAAAAATGAAAAACTCGAATTTTTCCAATAATATGTTCATTTAGTTTGAAATTTCAAAATTTCTCAAGGAACAGGAGAAAAAAAAATGTACCCCGAAATCTGTAACGCAGGTTCTCCTGAGTAGAACAGTACCCCATATGTGGGCATAAACCACTGTATGGGCACACAGCAGGGCTCAGAAGGGAAGGAGCGCCAATTTGCTGGAGCAAAACCGCAGCTAGTAATAGTTATTAGAATAGCGCAGTTACTAAAATACAATAAAGAAAATGAGATTACAGGTAATGTGGGGTGGTTACGGACAGTCTGGGGTGGTTCCGGGTAATCTGGAGGTGGTTACGGGCAACCTGGGGTGGTTATGGGTAATCTGGGGCGGATACGGTGAACATGGGGTGGATACGGACAACATGGGGTGGTTACGGGCAGCGTGGCGTGCATACGGACAACCTGCTGTGGTTACAGACAACCTGGGGTGGTCACAGGCAACCTGACGTGGTTACAGACAACCTGGGGTGGTCACAGGCAACCTGACGTGGATACGGACAACCTGGGGTGGTTACGGACAACCTGGGGTGGTTACAGGCAACCTGGGGTGGTTACAGGCAACCTGGGGTGGTTACAGGCAACCTGGGGTGGTTACAGGCAACCTGGGGTGGTTACAGGCAACCTGGGGTGGTTACAGGCAACCTGGGGTGGTTACAGGCAACCTGGGGTGGTTACAGGCAACCTGGGGTGGTTACAGGCAACCGGCTGTGGTTACAGACAACCTGCTGTGGTTACAGACAACCTGCTGTGGTTACAGACAACCTGCTGTGGTTACAGACAACCTGCTGTGGTTACAGACAACCTGCTGTGGTTACAGACAACCTGCTGTGGTTACAGACAACCTGCTGTGGTTACAGACAACCTGCTGTGGTTACGGGCAATCTGGGGTGGTTACAGATAAACTGAAATGCTCATAGGTAATCTGAGGTAGGTACCTGTAATCTGGAGGGGGTCATTGGCAATTTGGGGTGGTCAGAGGCAAGGTGCGGTGGTCAGGGGCAAGGTGCGGTGGTCAGAGGCAAGGTGCGGTGGTCAGAGGCAAGGTGCGGTGGTCAGAGGCAAGGTGCGGTGGTCAGAGGCAAGGTGCGGTGGTCAGAGGCAAGGTGCGGTGGTTGCGTGCAATCTGGGGGGGTTACATGTAATCTGGCATGATTACGGCAACCTGCGGTGGTTAGGGCAACCTGGGGGGGGTTACAGACAATCTAGATTTGTTACGGATAAACTGAAGTGCTTATAGGTAATCTGGGGTGGGTACATGTAATTTGGGGTGATTACGAACAATCTGGAGGGGGTCACGGGCAACGTGCGGTGGTTACGGGCAACGTGCGGTGGTTACGGGCAACGTGCGGTGGTTACGTGTAATCTGGGGGGTTACGTGCAATCTGACGTGATTATGGACAACCTGGGGGGGTTACGGGCAACCTGCGGTAGTTACGGGTAATCAATTATTACTATAATAAAAAGTGTGTGTTTTATTTTTTTGTATGTTTGTCACTTTTTGTACTTTACACATTCATTTTCACTGTATTACTATGATTACTGTGATATTTTCTATCACAGTAATCATAGTTCAGTGACAGAGACCAAATTGGTCTCTGTCACTTTAAATTTTCAGAGTTGGCTGGTTATGTAGCGCATGCGCACTTCATAACCAGCCAGGACGTCGAGGAGGAAGGAGCTCCAGGATCGGGTAACGTATAAGGGGTAGGGGGGCGACTTGGGGGACGGACCCTGACACTTTTTATCCCCTGTCACCAATCATTGATGGTGACAGGGGATAAAAAGTGCATCCCTGCACTGTGAACAGGCGATCGGCGGTATATAGTATATACCGCCGATCGCCTGTTCCGGGACCCCACAGGGGGGTCCCCGATCACTGCCCCATGCTCTCCGCTACCTCCGGTGGCGGAGAGCATGGGGTTTTAATTCATTTTTACATTTCCATCGCTGTGAACAGACATACTCATGTTCACAGCGATGGCCGCGGCCATCTTGGATCCGATGGCCGCCGGGGGAGGGGGGGGCTGATCTGGGGTCTGATTCACTTATTTCATCTTCCCCCACCGTGGATTCACGGTGGGGGGAGATGAAAAGCACTGCAGCGCCGGCCCATTAGTGACCGCCGTATCGGCGGTCACTAAGGGGTTAACTGCCGGGATCCGGGCTCGGTGCGGATCTCAGCAGTTGCGGCGGGTGCCCGGCTATCACTGACAGCCGGGCCCCGCCAGGGATGACAGGAGTGCAGCTCCTGCGCCCCTGTCATCCCGTGGACGTACCGGCACGTCCATCTGCAGGAACTGTATGCAGATTTGGACGTGGCGGTACGTCCATATGCGGCAAGGGGTTAAGGACTGGTCCAATTTTCGTTTTTGCGTTTTTGTTTTTTCCTCCTTGTGTTTAAAAGGCCATAGCACTTGCATTTTTCCACCTAGAAACCCACATGAGCTCTTATTTTTTGCGGCACTAATTGTACTTTGCAATGACAGGCTGAATTTTTGCATAAAGTATACTGCGAAACCAGAAAAAAATTCAAAAGTGTGGTGAAATTGAAAAAAAAACAAAACGCATTTCTTTTATTTGGGGGGAATGTGTTTTTATGCATGTTCCTCAAGTTGTTACGATTAAAACGATATATAACATGTATAACTTTTCTTGTATCTGATGGCCTGTAAAAAAGTCAAACCATTGTTAACAAATATACGTTCCTTAAATCGCTCTATTCCCAGGCTAATAGCGCTTTTATCCTTTGGTCTATGGGGCTGTGTGAGGTGTAATTTTTTGCGCCATGATGTTTACTTTCTATCGGTACCTTGATTGCACATATACGACTTTTTGATCGCTTTTTATTAAATTTTTTCTGGATTTGATGTGATCAAAAATGCGCAATTTTGCACTTTGGGATTTTTTTGCACTGACGCCGTTTACCGTGCGAGATCAGGAATGTGATTAATAGTTCAGGAGATTACGCACGTGGCGATCGCAAACATGTTTGTTTACTTATTTATTTACTTTTATTTAAAACATGGGAAAAGGGGGGTGATCCAGACTTTTATTAGGGGAGGGGGCTTTTTACTATAAACACTTTTTTTTGGGGGGGGGGGACTTCTAGTATATACACTTTGATCTCTCATTGAGATCTTTGCTGTATACTTATACAGCAAAGATCAATGAGATCGGCACTCGTTTGCTTTCGGCTGCTGCAGCCGAAAACAAACTAGTGCCGAGCCGGGGTCGGCGCCATCTTGGAGCAGACCACGGCCGGCAGCAGGTACAGAGATCGTGTTGTCTTGGAGGAGCCATCTCCCCCACTAGACACCAGGGAAGTGCTGCAGCCGGTAATCGGAGGCAGCTAACAACTTTGACAGCTGCCTCTGATTACCTGATTAGCGGGCACGGCGATCACACCGTTATTTAACGTTAATTGGTAGAAAATGAAAAAGCATTTTTTCTAATAGGACCTTTACTTAACAGCAAGCAAACAAACTAGTGTGAGTAATAATTCCATTTTGGCCTTAAAAGGAATTTATACTTACTGGAGGAGGAAATTTGTAGTTTCCTTCTGGATTGTTTTGAATTTCCCAAAGACCTTCATTAAATCCTTTCCTTTTGTTGGGTTTGCCATATTTTTCCTTATACTTTTCATACAGAAAAAGATCTTTTGCTCCCAAAAAAGCACTAGAAGAGAAAAGACAGAAAAAAATTAAAATTCACATCACCTTGCAATTTTTAGTTTCCAAACTACTAACGTTAACCTAACGTTTAACACATTCAGAGAGACCCATCCAATTTTTCATGCATTAAAAAACTAAAAATTAATATGTCAGCTTTCTCTAACAGCCATTAAGAGTAAGCAATAGGGAACACAACAATTGATCCAATTGGGTTGAATGCATGGTTGTTGTGGAGCAGGAAATAGAAAGAAAACACAAATTGTCAGATCACACTAGAAAATTTACAAGATTCTAGTGGTTAATTTTTTTCACATATCGCTGGTCTGTTGGTAAACATAATAAACAGCCTATGCTTACCTCTCTGTGCCTCCCTGGTGTCCCGATAAAGCCTCTCTGATGTCCCCTACTGACTGCAGCCTGGCTACTTCAGAGACAAACTTGTCTTAGGATCGACAGCCTGTTTAGCCAATCACTGGCTGAGACAGGACAGCCTGGCTATCAGCCCAGAGAGGAGTTTGGCTTGGGAGTTGCGGAGCTGCAGTCATTGGGGACACTGTAAAGGCTGCATTGGGACACCAGGGGAGAGGTAAGCATAAGAGGTTTCTTCATGTTTCACCAACGGGCCAGCAATATCTATTTGTTTCTTAAGATGGTTTCACATAAGTTTGAACAAATTTCAGTAACAATATATGATGAAAATCAACAAAGAAAAGCATTACAGGAATACAGGAGGGTAATGTAGCGGTGTGGAAATGTATTGGCAACGGAGAGACATGAATTTTTTTTTATTTTTTTTATAAACAACTTTCAATCCTCTTTTCTGCTTTAAGGCTGTTCCCACACAGTATTTTTGCTCAGCATTTTGGTCAGTGTTTTGCAACCAAAATCAGGAGTTGATTTAAAACACAGAAAGGCTATGTTCACGCACTATTGAAAATGAGTGGATGGCCGTCAATTAAAGTGACTCTGTACCCACAATCTGCCCCCACAAACCGCTTGTACCTTCTTATAGCTGTTTTTTAATACAAGATCTGTCCTGGGATCCACTCGGCAGGTGATGCAGTTATTGTCCTAAAAAACAACTTTTAAACTTGCAGCCCTGTGTAAAACTAATGTGGCCTAGAGTATCTGTGCCCAGGCTTGCACCAGCCCTGTGTCCCTCCTCCCCCCCTCTTCATCATTAGGAATGCCCCAGGCAGGTATTCTCCTATTCATCACCTGTAAGGGCCCTTTTACACAGCAAGATTATCTGACAGATTATCTGCCAAAGATTTGAAGCCAAAACCAGGAACAGACTATAAACAGAGATCATGTCATACATGAAAGCCTGAGATTTCTCCTCTTTTCAAATCCACTCCTGGCTTTGGCTTCAAATCTTTGGCAGATAATCTGTCAGATAATCTTTCCGTGTAAAAGGGCCCTAAGAACACTGCACATGATTTGGATCATTTAGGCACCTGTGCAGTTTTCAGACAAGTGATGAAAAGAAAAAACCTGCCCAGGGGCATTCCCAATGGTGAAAAGGGTGGTGAGGAGGGACAAAGAGGCGGTGCAAGCCTGGGCACAGACACTCTAGACCACGCCAATTTGACACACAGTATTTTTTAGAACAATAATTGCATCACCTGCCGAACAGACCCCAGGACAGATCTTGGACTAAAAGGTGCAAGCAGTTAGGAGGGGAGCAGATTCTGGGTACAGAGTCGCTTTAATAGCAAATTATGTTCCTTATTTGAAAACAGTTGTTTTAATATACCGGCAATTATTTGCCAATAAAAGACAGCTATTCATTAAATAACAGTATGTGAACATAGCCTTTATGTGTTTTCAATCCACTCCTAGTTTTGGTTGCAAAATACCGAGCAAAAATACTGTGTGGGAAAACAGGCCAAAACAGTGGATGAAGGCACTTATGGTTGAAGCACCTAAAAATGTCATCAATATACATTCTGCCGAAGGTTCACATGGATATCAATAGCCCACCTGAGTGTCGTTTCAGGTAAGGGTAATTTCGGTGTACCTCTATGCAAATTAATTGTTCACGTTTTGCACCCCATGGTGGAGATACTAACCTCATAAATATAAGACACATGTGATTTGATAACTGGATGGAGTTAAACTTGAATGGCATATGTACATGGTGACGTGCGACGTAAAGTGGCTATATAAAGCAAATAACCATGACGACTGAATTAGGGTAGTTCAATCATGTAAGTCCACTGCGCTCCGCGCCCCGACACCCCCCCCCCCCCCAAGTAATTTGTCCACAATTCCTCCTCCCCAAGTAATTTGGGAGACAGTAAACCATTGGTTTAGGCAGTGTTGGTGCCAAATTATTCTGTCAGACTTACAAATAGTGCAGTCCCCTACAACCACTAGTTATCTTGACCTAACTACAGTACCATCCCTCCCAATACTAGTTGGAATGTTCTCCCACAGTTTAAAGTAAATTGCAAACATGCTTTATTTCACATCCCCTGTTGATTTAAAGTTTAAAAGTTATAGTTGAACAATGACACATTAACCAAAATGACAGGTGAGGCAGTATGTAGCAGTCTCAGGGGCAGAGACTGCCCTTTACACATTGGGTGTTGGCTGCAATCTGTACCTGACAGCCTTCATCAGTAGCCAGAACTGGAGAATACTCAGATTCAGGCCAGTTAAATGGTATCTATGACTTTTATGCTGCCTAAACCACATGTAATCGAGCACACTGCCTGCACTGTGAACCTTCATTGACAGATCTCTCCCTATACACAAACAGGGGCTTTAAAAAAAAAACAACAAACAAACACACACACAGTACTGCCTAAGATGTTAAGGGGGTTATCCACAAGAAAATTGTAATTTAAATAAAACTTTCACCCCAAGATATAACTTTCTAATATAGTGTAATCACTAATAGTAATGGCCTCAGTGCTGTTTTGCATGCTTCACCCCTGACAGGAAATGGAAAATAGAACTACAAAATATTGTTTACAGCTTTCCAAGTCCTGAGCCAATCGCGGCTGAGCAGCTGATGACGCGGCAGAGGGCGGCCGGCACTAGGGACGGTCGGAGCGGTTCGTCCGTCCGTCCGAAGATGACATCATTGGCACAAGATGGCGGACGGGGGACGGCAAGAGGCAGGTATGTATAGAGTACTACACTTCCGGGGGGGGGGGGGGGGGGGAGGTCAGATTGTGGGTACAGAGTCGCTTTAATGGGTCTGCTTAGAAATCTCTTGCTCACCAAGCCGGGTGCTTCGATCATATGACACGGCTTTTGTTAATTTTTTTTTATTTTTTTTACTTCCCTTTCTTCTTTTCTTATCCATTTCCCAGAAGGCATATTTATGTCAAGACAGGTGGACTTTGCAGTATCTGGAAAACATTGTGATTCAAATGGTCGCTTTTAGAGATGTGCGAACCTAGAGCATGCTCGCGTTCATCCGAACCAGAGCATTCGGCATATGATTAGCGGGGGCTGCTGAAGTTGGATAAGGCTCTAAGGCTATGTGGAAAACAGGGATATAGTCATTGGCTGCATCCATGTTTTCCAGACAATCTTAGAGCTTTATCCAACTTAAGCTGCCCCCGCTAATCAAATGCTAACTGTTCGGGTTCGGATGAACTCGAGCATGCTTGAGGTTCGCTCATCTCTTGTCTCTATGTTTTGGTGATGAGCACACTTCAGGGTATCCCAATCTTATTTCTCTCCAATACAGATCAGCATATAGCAGCTGAAAACAGCTTTCCGGGTCATGGGTGACCCGGAAAGCAATGGCGATTGGTGCTGTCCGAGATAGCAACAATCGCCGTTAGTGTCCCCACCAAAGATGGCGCCGGTGCCAACCCCACGATCGCCGTGATGGGCCGGCCAGTACCGGACGGCCCATCACAGAGATCATACTATAAAAAAACAGTGTTGCCACGTTCTGCACCCCTCAGCTAGGTAGCTGAGGGGTGCAGAACAGGTGTGTGTGGTGTAGGTGCACCATACTCACCTGATCCCGGCGTCCGGAGTGACGATCGGCGGTCCGCGGCGTCCTCGTCGGCTCACTTCCGGGTTCTGTCGTCCAGCGTCGGAAATCTTCTGAAACACTCGGGTCTTCGGGTTTGGCGGCCTCAGCAATCTCCGGCAGCTTCGCCCTACTGCCCCCTAGCGGCTCATCAGTGAATATCATTCACGGATCAGTTGCTTTGGGTTAAAAAGAATTTTTTTATTCCCCCCCCCCCCCCCCCCACAATTTTTTTCTTTTTTTGCGCCCTAATGCCGCTGAGTGCTGATCAGCATCGCACATAAGTAAGCCGCTGATCAGCAACTCCTCCTTTTTGGCGTAGGGGCTTTATTTCCCCCCTATATCCTACCGCCACTGTCTGCTGATAAGTGCCGCACATAAAAAAAATCATGTAAAAACCACTACATTACACCACACTACATGAAATAAAAGTTTTACACTACACCACTACACATTTCCATACCCCATATACTAGTCCCCGTAAAAAAATTGGCCCTTAGGGTGTTTTTGGCGTCGGACGCATACGTTATTATTGCCTCCGACACGCTGCCCCCCAGACACGTCTTTTCCGCCAGTACCGTCCCAATAAGAGATGACGGTATGGCGTGAAATTCTACAAACTCTGTGAGAAAACCTCAGGGTACACTTACAAATTTAGGGTACGTGCACACTGCGGAATGGCGAAGGATAACCCTTTGTGCATTCCGCAGCTGGCACCCGCCGGCGGACTGATGCGGGCGCGCGTCTCCCCCCCGTGTCATAAGACTCCATTCTATGCACGTGGGGATTCAGTCGTCGTCCAAAGAATGAATACATTCATTCTTTGGACAGAGGGCAGAATCCGCCCATGCATAAAATGGAGTGTGACACGAGCGGAGACGTCCTTCACCATTCCACATTGTGCACGTACAGTGTATGAAGGAAGGGACACACGAATCCAGCCCCCAGATGCCCCCCCCCCATCCTCCGAGTTAGTGGGGAGATAATTCGGGAACTGATCTTCCCACTGCTGGGTAAAGGTTACCACCTGTACGGGGATAACTTTTATACCAGCACCCCCTCTTCCGGGCCCTCGCCGCCCGAGCTACTGTAGCTTGCGGCACGATCCGAAAATATCAGAAACTGTAATAAAGCCCTAATATTTAGCAGCCATGGAGCGGACCCAGCGCTTTTGGATATAAAGGACCCCGTATCGCACCAGGATAACATTTTCCAGGTGACGCCCCCACACTGGAAAACAGGAGACCCCAGAAGAAGTGCAGAGTGTGGCGTAACAGGGGGATCAGGAAGGACGCCATTTTCCAGTGTGACACCTGTCCTGATCAGCCTGGCCTCTGCATACAGGATCGCTTCAAGGCGCACCACACGTCATTGGAGTTCTGCATTTTCTAAATTCTGTCCCTTATTCCTATTTCAGGGATCACGTTGATCCGGGGATTATTCTGATCGCCATTATGGAGTCGGGAAGGAATTTTTTCCCTGTGATGAGGCTATTGTCGTCTGCCTTACGAGGGTTTTTGTCTTCCTCTGGATCAACACAGGTTGAATTTGATAGAAACCCATCATTTTCAACCTTATAAACAAATAATTGGCCTAATACCCCCAAATAAATTAGAATGGTCCCTTTTCCCCAGCTAAATAGGTATGGCCGCCATTCCCATTAGAGGATGCCATGATGCAATTACAAAGCCCCTGTGCGGCCAGGACGGTAGAAAACCCCCACAAGTGACCCCATTCTGGAAACTACACCCTATAAGGAATCTAACAAGGGGGGCAGCGGGGATATGGCCCCCTGGTGACTGGCACATTTGTGGCGTGAAAATTAAAAAATTGTATTTTTTATTTTCACGGCACATGTTCCACATATGTGCCCGTCACCAGTGGGGTCCATATGCTCATTGTACACCTTATTGGATTCCTTATGGGGTGTAGTTTCCAGAATGGGGTCACTTGTGGGGGGGGGGGGGGGTTCTACTGTCCTGGCAGCACAGGAGCTTTGTAATTGTGACATGGCCTCCATCCTCCATTCCAGAATCTAAATGGCGCTCTGTCCCTTTGGTGGCTTGCCCTGTGCCCATATGGCACATTATGTCCACATGTGGGGTATTTTCGTACTCGGGGGAAATTACCCTACACGTTTTGTGTTTATTTTCTTTTTTAACCCCTTGTGGAAATGGAAAAAAATCAAGGCTAGACCAACATTTAGAGTAAAAAAATTTTAATTTTTTAGGGAAGAAGCGCCATTTTGGAGGCTGGATTTGGCCAGAAGGGACGATGAATGCCACGTCGCATTTACAGAGCAGTCGTGCTGCCAAAACACTGGAAACCCCCCACAAGTGACCCCATTCTGGAAACTACACCCCTCAAGGAATCTAACAAGGGGTGCAGTGAGCATATGGACCCCTTGATGACGGCCACATTTCTGCCGTGAAAGTGAAAAAAAATAAAAATTTTCCCTTTCACGTCACATTGTTTCACATTTGTGCCCATATGCTCACTGCACCCCTTGATAGATTCCTTGAGGGGTGCAGTTTCCAGAATGGGGTCACTTGTGGGGGGTTTCCAGTGTTTTGGCAGCACGAGGGCTCTGTAAATGCGACATGACCCTTGAAATCCATTCCAGTGAAATTCAGTTTCAAAGGCCAATTAGCGCTCCTTCCCTTTGGAGGCTCGTCCTGCGCCCGCTTGGCACTTTATGTCCACATGTGCGGTATTTCCGTACTCGTGAGAAACTGCGCTACACGTTTGGTGGCTTGTTTTTTTTTTCTTTTATCCCCTTGTAAAAATGAAAAATGAAGGCTAGAACAACATTTTAGTGTAAAAAATAGAATTTTTCCTTTTTTACACCACATTGTTCTGAAAATCTGTGAAGCACCTGTGGGGTCCAGATGCTCACCGCTCGCCTTACATTCCTTGAGGGGTGTAGTTTTCTAAATGGTGTCCCTTTAGGGGTGTTTTTTAGGTTTTGGCACCCCAGAGCCTCTGCCAACCTGAAGTGGTACAGTCAAAAATGACCAAATATAACGGAGGCATTAAAATTCACTAGGCGCTCCCTTATATCTGAGGCTTGTGGTTGCGTCAAATAGCGCAATAGGGCCACATATGGGGTATTTCTATAAACTGCAGAAACGGGGCAATCAATATTGGGGTGCATTTCTCTGGTAATAGGTTTATAATTATGAAAAATATGGGATTACAATAAAATCTCTGCACAGAAAATTAAAATTTTCTAATTTCTTACACACTTAGCTTTTATTTCTGTGACTCCCCTAAAGGGTTAAAAAACTTTCTGGATGTGCTTTTGCAGAGATTGGGGGTGCAGTTTCTGAAATGGGGTGCTTTGTGGGGCTTTCTAACATACAGTCCCCTCAAATACACTTTAAACCTGAACAGGTCCCTAAAAATATCTGATTTTGAAATTTTACTGAAAATTTGGAAAATTGCTGCTAATGTTTTAAGCTTTCTATTGTTTTAAAAAAATGAAACATAGTTTAATAAAAGCTGTCAACATAAAGTAGACATGTGGCTAATGCTATTTAATATATAATCTATGTGGCATAATATTTTCTGTTTAAGCAGAAAGGTTTCAAAGTTGGAAAAATTCATTTTTTCACAATTTTTCACGTTATTTTGGTGTTTTTCATAAAGATTCGTTATAAGTATCGACTCCATTTTGGTAGGATGAGGAAGAGGAGGAGCTAAGGTGTTTGCTCCTCCACCTGCCGAGTGCTCTGAGTGGAATTAGCTCTGATGCCAGGAATCAACTCATGAGAGGCGGATAGTGAGAGGTGCTGGACGGAGGACAATGGAGATGTAGGAGCACAGAGTCTGGTGGAAAAGACATCTGAGCACCTATCAGGAGTATAGGAGCTGGGTCACGTGGTCGCAGCGTAGCTCTGAGGAAAGCTGAGAGAGGAAGTGGAGATTGCCGAGTGAGAGCGTGGAGCAGCCGTGGTGACGGTGAGAGAGTCACGGCGGGTGAGGAATACACGGCCTCGGTAAAAGGAGGGCGAATTGTGGACGCTTCCCTCCTCCCAAGACGCGGTGAGAGAGCTGAGGGGGAGAGAGAGAGGGACGGCACCCAGTGAAGCAGGCCGGCGGTGAGAGAGCCGGGACCTGCATTACAGTACGCTGTTATTGTTGCCTCCTGAGAGTAAGGCCCCTGTCCTGTGGAAGGCTGTGAGGGCCCCAGGAAAGTGCCAAACCCGGAGAGGAAAATTGGAGACGCCGTTGGATATGCGGACTCTGAAGGGGAAAGCTTCCCTCGACTGAACCAGATGAGTATAACAGGAGCACCATTGTGATTGTTACTTTTCCAGTGTCTTCCTGTATGAGCTATCAGCTGTGAGCTTAAAAATCCTTACTATCTCCAATTACTGTGCACCGCGTTACCAGCGACTCTCTATAAAATATATTAACGCTGCTACCAGTGACCCTTGCAATTTTCATTAACTATACTATTGGTGACTCTCTGCAATCTCCATTAGCTGGGTTATCAGTGACTGTCTGCAAATTCCATTAATTGTGATATCAGTGACTCTGTTACTTTTATTTACTGTTTTATCAGTGTCCTCCTGCAACCTCTATTAACAGTGATTCTTTTTGCAATCTCCTCTAATCGTGATGTCAGTGACTTTTTGCAAGATTCATTAACCGTGTTATTAGTTACTGTCTGCAATCTTCACTTGACTGTGATCTCAGTGATTCTCTGCAATCTTCATTAACCATTCTACTAGTGACCGGCTATAATCTCCATTAATTCTGTTATCAGTGTCTTTCTGCAATCTCCTTTAATTGTGCTACTAGTGACTGTTTGCAATCCTCATTAACAATATTACCAGTGACTCTCCGTTGCTTGGAAGAACTATATATATATATATATATATATATATATATATATATATATATATATATATATATATATATATATATATATATATATATATATATATTTTTTTTTTTTTTTTTAACAAAAATTTTTTTATTTTTTTTTAAACAATTTTATTTATTTTTTTAAAACAATTTTTTTTTTTTTTTTTTCTGTGTTGTCATTTACATACTGTGGGCGATTTCCTGCAGTCTCTATAAACTGTATCACTAGTGACTTGCTGTGATCTCTATAAAGTGGGATATTGGAGTCCATCTGCAACTTTAAACCACTGAGTACCCAGTCCTTGTCTGCAGTCTCACAATAAAGGTGATATTAGGGATTCTTTGTAAGTTGTACTAACATTTATGGTCAGAAGCAGGAGGGGTATGACGACCTCCCATAAAAATCAGAAAAGCCCAGCAAATAAAATGGATAAATTCCTTTCACCAAGCCAACCAGTGGGGAAAGAACGTGTGGGGAAAAATGCAAAAGCAACTATAGCAGACGATCTGGATAAGACCCAAGAAGGTCCAGTATTGATGGAGATGGACACATTGGGCAAAATTCTAGCTGAAGTAACCAAGTGTAATTCTTCATTGGAAAGTCTGACGGGTCAGGTGGGGAGCATGAGCAGTGAGATCTCCCTAATTAGAGATGAAATCTCAAAGATTAGAGAGAGATGCAGTGGGTTTTGAGCACGGGGGAAGATATGAAATTGGAAAATTAATTTGTTCCTCCTATGGATTTATTTGTCTTCTTGATGTTTCTCTCTCCTCTTCTCTTCTTGCTGGTGTGTTAGGTGAGGGCTCGGAATGACTACGAAGTTGATCGCATGGAATGTGAGGGGTATGAGCGATAGAGTTAAAAGGCACGCTATTTTTTCAGTTTGTCAGAAATTTTTACCGGCAATAATATGCCTCTTAGAAACACATTTAACAGAGGACACTAAATATTGGGTGGATAAAAGTTGGGGGGGTTATAAATATAACACTTTTTTTTCCTCCTATTCTAGGGGGGTCACGGTTTTAATTCACAGGAAGATAAATTGGGAAATGTATGAAAATAGTATAGACAAAGAAAGGGAATATGTAATATTATATGGGAAATTGGAAAGGGTGATATATATTTTAGTTTTTGTTTATGTGACTCCTCCGTTTTCATTCCGGGCCCTCAATAAAATTTATAGCTTTGTGAAGAATAGAGACTGTCCAGTTCTTATAATAGGAGATTTTAATTCAGTAATGGATGAGGAGGTGGATAGAAGGAGGGAGAGAGAGGTGAGAGGAGTAAGAAGAGTGTCCCCCTTAGCCAAATTTTGTAAAGAAACGGGTTTATATGATGTGTGGAGGGAAAGGAACCCAAATACAGCAACATACTCCTGCGTTAATAAAACATGCAAAGTAATGTCGAGAATAGACATGGTACTGGGTAATCACCAAGCGGTTAAATACGTGAGATCAGTAAAATATCTAGCAAGGTCAATATCAGATCATGCCCCTATATATGTAGAGGTTAGTGATGGGAGAGAAAGAGGGATAACACCGTGGAGAGTCAACACGTATTGGTTTCAAATCTTAGGAAATGAAGAGGAGATAGGGATGCAGCTTCAGGAGATGATAGAGTGTAATTGGGGATCGGCTAGAGATGTAATAGTATGGGACGCAATCAAAGCCTATTTGAGGGGAATCTTAAAGAAATCTATTAGTAAGAAGAGATATGAGTTTAAAAAAGAAGAAAAGAAGTTAGTAGAGAAGGTGGAAGAATTAGAGGAACAGTATATAGCCAATCCCGGAGAGATTACAAAAGGAAGATGGGAAAAGGCCCAAAAAGAGTATGTAGATATGTTAGAAAGGAAGGCTAGAAATAGCTTATTTTTTTGGGGCAGGGAGTGGTATTTCGGGAGTGGGAAGCCTAATAGACAGATTATGAATATAGTAAGAAATCAAAAAGAAAAGAATTATGTCCCCGTGATACAGGAGAGAGGAAGGGAAATAAAATCCCCAGAAGGAATATTGGCTTGTTTTTTAGAATATTACAAGAAGCTGTATAGTTCGGAGAGTAGGTGCTCGCAGAAGGAAATACAGGAATATCTAGAGAAAGTGACTCTCCCGGTGTTATCTGAGGAAAAAAGGGAGATGCTAGGGGCTCCCCTATTAGAACAAGAGTTTAGCGAGGCCCTGATGCAGTCACGGGGGAACACGTCGCCAGGGGGTGACGGGTTGCCTTATGAGGCATATAGGAGATATAGGAAATATCTGATCCCAGCATTACACAGGGTGGTGAGAGCATCCCTGGAAGAAGGGAAACTACCAGACTCTATGAGAGAGGCCAGAATTGTGGTTATTTACAAGGAGGGAAAGGATAGTAGTAAAACGGATTCCTATAGACCGATATCCCTGTTAAACGTCGATGTAAAACTATATGCAAGGGTGCTGGCCAATAGGCTAAAGAAAGTGCTGGGGGATCTGGTCCACCCTGACCAGAGGGGATTTGTTCCTGGCTGTCATATAAAGAATAGTATTAATAGGTTGTTCCATAATATGCAGGTGGGTTCTGAGGGGGGCTCCCACTCCATCCTGTCTTTGGATGCCGAGAAGGCCTTTGATAGGGTGGAGTGGGAGTTCCTCTGGGCGGTATTGGGAAAGATGGGTTTGGGGGAAAAATACGTGGAAATGGTAAAATTGCTTTATACTGAACCACGGGCAGTAGTCTCAGTAAATGGATTAACATCAGAAGGGTTTACTTTAGAGAGAGGAACCAGGCAGGGGTGTCCATTGTCTCCCATGTTGTTTATTTTGGCAATGGAGGCTTTGGCCTTACGGATAAGGGAGGACCCTGAGATAAAGGGATTTGGAGTGAGGGGGAGAGATGATAAGGTAAGTCTCTTCGCAGACGATATGTTGTTATTCTTGGAGAGCCCGGAAACCACGCTAGGGAAAGTTATGGATATAATGGGAGAATATGGCGACCTATCAGGGTTAAAAATAAATTGGGAGAAATCTATATTGATGCCCCTCTCTGGTCCGTGGGTGGACCAAATGGTCCCACAGCACATTAAGGTTAGAATATTGAGGAAGAATGAAAACTTTAGGTACCTGGGAATAAAAGTATCAAATAAGGTGAATGAGTTTATAGAAAATAACTTGGTTCCAGTAATGAAAACTTTAAAGGAGAAGGTTGGAGTATGGGTAAAACTGGTTAGAGCAAAAATGGATAGGGTAATGTTGATCAAATCAATTATACTACCCAAACTCTTGTATTTGTTCAACTCTACCCCGGTTTGGATAGACGAGACATCATTTAAGAAGATGGAGCAATTATTAAATAGATTAATTTGGGGGAGAAAAAGGATAAGAATACGCCTTAAGAATTTTTGCCTTCCTAGAGGTAAGGGGGGCTTTGGGGTTCCGGATCTCAGACTGTACTTCCTAGCAGCCCAATTACATCTATGGTGGGAGGGGGAGAGTATACCCTTTGTCCAGTGGGTCCTGAGGAGAGGGAGAGAGGTGAGAGGAGGGATAGTGGAGAAACTGGAATCTGGACAGCTGGGAGAAAGAGAGTGGGATAAATTTCCCTCGGTCCAAATGTGGGTTAAAAGTTGGAAGTCAATTAAGAAAGAGCTTAAAATAACTAGATCCATAGATAAAACACCGCTATGGGAGAACACTAACTTAGAGGAAATTGTGAAATTAAAAGATGTAAAGGGACTAAGGGAAGGGGGTATAGAAAAAGTGCAAGACGCATTTATAGGGGGTAAATTGAGATCATGGTTGGAACTCCAGAGAGAGTATGATTTAAAGGGTATAAGCTGGCTGGAATATGGAAGACTAAAATTTGCCTATTTGGCGTCGCAAAAGAAAGATCTTTTTTTCATACAAGAGTCCCCAGAGGTATTAACACTATTAGAGAAGAGGGATAGAAAAAGGGGTTTGGCAAGGATATATGCTAAATTAAGAGAGACTTGCTATAAAGATATGAATATTAAGAGTAGGGCTAGATGGGAAAGGGATTTAGGAGTATTTTCAGAGGAAGGATGGCAACGAATTTTGGAAAATATTAAGTCAGTATCTCTAAACAGTAATCATCAAATGATTCAATTTAATATTGTCAACAGACTTTACTATACTCCATCCTTCCTGTGTAAAATAAGGAAAAGAGATACTCCCGGCTGTGCCAGATGTGGGGGAGGACCTGCGGATTGGTTACATCTAATGTGGGACTGTCCCAAAATAAGGGAATACTGGAGTGCAGTAGTAGAAGAAATAGTGAGGGAGGTACAGTCTGGGATCTTGTTTGCCCCGGGTTTGGTATTGTTGGGAGATGATACCCAGGTTGAGAGGAAAAAGAGGAAAAAAGATAGGGTGAGATTGAATAAGTTATTATTTATTGCTAGGTTACAAATAGTTAAAAACTGGATATCCCCGGAAAGTCCAAGTGTGATAGGTTGGAGGAAAGCTTGTGGATTATATGGAAGATATGAGGGGAGGAGGGAAGAGAATGGATAGGAAGGTTACGAGGAGAAAGAGAAGGAGGGTTGAAATATAACATCTATGGAAAAAAAAAAAAAAGAGGGATAAGCGTGCTCGGTGGGGGGTGGGGGGGGAAGGGACTGATATGTGATTTATAAGATTTTGTGTATGTTATGTTTTTTTGATAATACAAATAAAGGAAGTAAAAAAAAAAAAGTATCGACTCCATTTTACCAGAAATGTAAAGTACCATATGTCACGAGAAAACAATCTCAGAATCGGCCGGATAGGTAAAAGCATCCCGAAGTTATTAATGAATAAAGTGACACAGGTCATGTTCATAAAATTTGTCTCTGTCCTTAAAGAGAACCTATCACCTAAAAATCACTGTCCCTATTATTTAAAGGTCCTCTCTCTCTAAGTCTATTCCTGAAGATACAGACTGCCTTTGCAGTCTGTATCTTATTCTTTACCTAATCCTCTTTTTCGGTGTAGTAATGCCGGGGCGCCGCCATCTTGATGACGTCACGCTGGAACACACGTGCGTTCCAGCGTGACGTCATCAAGATGGCGGCGGCCGGCATTACTGCACCGGAACAAAGGAGTAGGTAAAGTATAAGATACAGACTGCAAATGCAGTCTGTATCTTTATGAAGTCTATTTATGAAGATACAGACTGCATTTGCAGTCTGTATCTTATACTTTACCTAATCCACTTGTTCCGGTGGAGCAAGGCCGGTGCCGCCATCTTGATGACATCATTTTGCGTTCCACCGCTGGAACGCAAGTGACGTATTCAAGATGGCGGCGGCCGGCCTTGCTGTACCGAACAAGAGGATGAGGTGAAGTATAAGATACAGACTGCAAAGGCAGTCTGTATCTTCATTTTGTCTATTCATGAAGATACAGACTGCCTTTGCAGTCTGTATCTTATACTTTACCCAACCCTCTTGTTCGCTGCCGAGCGCCGCCATCTTAATTTAGTCACTTGCGTTCCAGTGGTGAAACGCAAAGTGACGTCATCAATATGGCGACACAGGAAAGTAGAGTGTGTATATCTCAAAAACACAGCTATAAAAATAAATTAAAGTGTATTTGCAAATATTAATAAAATTTTAATTTACAGCTAATTAGCAAAAAAAAAAAAAAAAATTTTTTATTTCGGCCATGATTGGTTCTCTTTAAGGCCATTTCAGGCTCTGTCCTTAAGGGGTTAATACAACTAAGTTAACCCCTTCGGGACCAGGTTAATTTTTGTTTTTGCGTTTTAGTTTTTTCCTCCTTGTGCTTAAAAGGCCATAGCACTTGCATTTTTATACCTACAGACCCACATGAGCCCTTATTTTTTACGTCACTAATTGTACTTTGCAATGACAGGCTGATTTTTTGCATAAAATATACTACGAAACCAGAAACAAATTCAAAGTGTGGTGAAATTGAAAAAAAAAACGCATTTCTTTTATTTGGGGGAATGTGTTTTTACGCCATTCGCCCTGGGGTAAAACTGACTTGTTACGCATGTTCCTCAAGTCGTTACGATTAAAACGATATATAACATGTTTAACTTATATTGTATCTGATGGCCTGTAAAAAAATTAAAAACCATTGTTAACAAATATACGTTCCTTAAAATCGCTCTATTCCCAGGCTTATAACGCTTTTATCCTTTGGTCTATGGGGCTGTGTGAGGTGTCATTTTTTGCGCCATGATGTTTACTTTCTATTGATACCTTGATTGCGCATATGCGACTTTTTGATCGCTTTTTATTACATTTTTTCTGGATTTGATGTGATCAAAAATGCGCAATTTTGCACTTTGGGATTTTTTTGCGCCGACGCCGTTTACCGTGCGAGATCAGGAATGTGATTAATAATTCGGGCGATTACGCACGCGGCGATAGCAAACATGTTTATTTATTTTTGTTTACTTTTATTTATAACCTGGGAAAAGGGGGGTGATTCAGACTTTTATTGGGGGAGGGAGCTTTTTACTAATAACACTTTTTTTTTTTTTTTACACATATACTAGAAGCTCCCCTAGGGGACTTCTAGTATATATACTTTGATCTCTCATTGAGATCTTTGCTGTATAGTTATACAGCAAAGATCAATTAGATCAGCACTTGTTTGCTTTCGGCAGCTGCAGCCGAATACAAACGAGTGCCGAGTCGGGGACGGCGCCATCTTGGACGAGTCCCCGGCCGGCATCAGACAGGGAGAGCGTCCCGGAGGAGCGATCTTCGCCACTAGACACCAGGGAAATGCTGTATCCGGTAATCGGATGCAGCTGTCATGTTTGACAGCTGCATCTGATTACTGTATTAGCGGGCACGGCGATCGGACCGTGCCCACTAATACCGGCGGTCCGGGGCTACAAGCGGCATCCGGGACCGCCGCGGTTCAGAGCGGGGTCTTTACGCTGCAGGATACCTTTTCAAAAGTCTTGCTGCTCTACGCTTCATTTGGAAGAGAGCATAGTAAGGACCTACCAGAAGCTTCGTAGGCGGCATTGTAAGTGTATTAAAGGGGTACTCCAGCGTGGGGGCACTTATGCGCTTGGACTGGGGACGAGGTGGCCGAGGGAAAAGACGTCCACTCACCTCCCCGGTTCCACCTGCAGGTCCCGCATCGCGGCGCTCCAATGCCCGGTTCCCGGCCGCTTCCAGGTGTCTGCGCAGGCCCGAGACGTGACGTCTCAGGTCCGCTAAGTGAAGGAGGCGGAATCCCACGCAAAAGTGCCCCCACGCTGGAGTACCCCTTTAAATGCAGCCTATGGAGCTTTCTGCAGATCTGTACTACACTCGCTTTAGAACGAAGTGCAGAGCCGCAAGATTTTTGAAAAGGTATCCTGCCACACAAACAAAATGGTAGGTACCTTTTAAGGAGTTAAACAGGCTGGCACAAAGAAATGATTCCAAACACAGTTCAGAACACAGTGACGATCATAATGCAATGTAAAAATAAACTCTAAACTAAGGTTAAGCTATGTTTACACTTTGGTTTTAGTAAAGAACGGACTCTGATTGCAATGGAATAAGCGTCTGTTCTTTGCTGCAGGGACAGAATTGCATTGAAGTCAATGCAATGCTTCTGTGTTCATACAAAGTTAACGCCCAATCTTTAGAATGGGTGTTAAAATAACGAACTTTCCTATTATTTCCTGACGCTGTTCAGTGAACAGCGTCCGGAAAGAATAGCTGTTCACACAATGTAAAGTGCAGCAGCAGCCACACATCACATTGAAGTGTATGGCTAATTGATTTGCGGGCACACCCGACAGTGCCTGCAAATCAATAGTAAAAAAAAAGAACGTTCCTGCCACCGATACATAGGTATCAACAGACAACAGATGCTGTTAAACGTAGTGTTATGTTAACAAAACAAAAAAAAAACACAAATTAACATACATAAAAATGTTCCATCAGAAAGCATAAGAGGCTGCCAGCACTAAATCCTGCCCATGTTGGGAAATCAATGACAATCAAATGTTTATTGCAGCCTAAATCATGTGCAGTGATTCCTTGCCAATAAGGGTCCATTTACACAGAAAGATTATCTGCCAAAGATTTGAAGCCAAAGCCGGACAGACTATAAACAGAGATCATGTCATAAAGGAAAGCCTGAGATTGCTCCTTTTTTTCAAATCCATTCCTGGCTTTGCTTTCAAATCTTTGGCTGATAATCTTTCTGTGTAAATGGACCCTAATGCTGAGTTTACACTGAGCGATAATTCTCCCAATCGAACGATTAACGATTTCAAAGTAACAATGTATTTTCTATAACAATCAGCATATAGATGGAATGAAATATTGTTTGGGAAAAAGCGTTATTGCGATCGTTTTAAGATCGCTTAAACCCATCTCACACATACAATGAATAGGTGAAAGACCGTTTACACAAAGCAATCTACGAATTTTTAGTGAAAGACCAATGGCGATTTGAGAATATGTTGAAGGATCTAAATGAACAATTTCTCGCTCGTTGCTTGTTTGTTGGCCGTGTTTACATGAGCCGATTATCGCTCAAATGCGATTGTTATTGTGAAGATTCGAACGATAGTCGTTGCGTGTAAACGCAGCATTGGAGAGAAAGTAATCTGTCTCAGGTGTACCGCGTGGGTGAACAGACAAGCTGAAAATCAATCAAAGCTTGCTAAAATAGGATTGTTGCAAATATCCCCATCATATGCAATATACAATTACTTTCATTCCACCTCAGTATCATAGGCCTATTTAGCATGTACAATAGGAGATTCTCAGCATATGGACCCAGCAATAATTACTGTGTGCAGCTGTATAGCAAACAGTTTTATACCTCAATGCTATATGCCAAAGGGGAGGAGCATGGACACAGGAGTCACACACAGGAATAGACTTCACAGTATTGGTTGGTGAGAGGACAGCACCTGCGCTGACTATAACGACATGCCGAGAAGCGAGCTCCATGTGAGCTACAGCAGGGGAAGCGCCTGCCCCCAGCACCAATCAGGAAGCTGCTTTCATTTTGCCCTCTACGCCGCTCCCGGGTCACAGCAGGCTCTCCCTGAGTAAGGAGCAGTCACTTACGTTTCGTGGGTCCCATAGAAGAAGATGAGGTACTTGTTCGGTGGAGGTTTCACGGCTCCATCTTTAACATCATCAACCTAAGCACAGAACATAGTGGTCACCCATTCATGTGCAGCCACAGCCCCACTCTAATCCCTGCAACCCAGCGATGATACCGCCAGGATAGCCCGATCTACAGCCCCGACCCCTGCACCCAGGGGCCGCAACCCCGGCAACCCGCACCGTTACACCTCCGTGTCCCTCCCCCACCCCACCGATCAGCGCCCAGACTGGATCTAACCCGGGCCGGCCAGTGCGGGTATCCTTTCATCTTGGCGAACACCAGGTCTCCCGGCTTGAAGCTATACGGCATGATTCGGTAGCAGCAGCAGCGAGTCGCAGCCTCCTCTCGGCACTCTCCTGCGGGCAGCCCGTGTCGCCGGAAATAACGCCTCTCCTCTCCTGATTGGTACCACTGCTGCCATTCGCCTGCACATTCAGCGCTGAGGGAAATGACGGGGTCGCGGAGGGATCACTTCCGGGAAGAGCTGTCATCCGCCGTCCGGGCCGGGGAAGCTCGCCAGACGATTAGCTGTGCTTGTCACTACTCGCGGATCTTCTTCCAGAGATTGGGAAACCATGAAGAAGCTGTTTGAAGGCTTTAAAGCTGACATCAAATTCAAAGGCGCAGGACCGGGGCGCAGACTGACCGACGAGGCTAGGTACAGAGGGGGGCGGCAGGGGCTCCATAGGGGGCAGCACCTTACACCCACCTGTGCCCGCAGCTTGTGCTCCTCTCATACAATACGATTAGCATTTCATCTGTCTGAAAAACAATTCTGTGCCAATCCAGTCTAGACGACGTGCTCCATAGGCTGCTGCTATGTGTGTACCTGGGATAGGCCTGTATTAATGATGGTTACCATGAAGAAGGCGGGTAGATAACAGGGCCCTCAGGTGACAGAAGCCTCAGTGGGTCCCTCATCCATCCACACACTATGCACATCACTGGAGACAGGGGCCCCAGAGCAGAAAACTGTATGGGCCCCCCTGAATCCTGTACCTCCCCACCCCCCATAGATAGCCAACACTCTAACACACACAATGACGCACATATATACACACAGAGGCACCATTTACATATATACAAATACACCACTGGTATATACACTGGAATGTGATGACACTAGTGATAACATATATGAATAGATCATATACAGGGGAATTATCCCCCAAGTGTAATAAGAACCAGAAATATTATCTGCAGCATTTTCTTTTAGTGGTGGGTTCTTTTATTAGAGCCCAGCATTAAGAGAAACTGCTGCAGAACATCTTTGGGAGGAAACCTGTCAATCACTTGAGACACTGCTGACAAACACACACACACATATACACCAGTGCTACAGACACTACAGTATATACATATATAGCCACAGATACATGCACACACTTACATATACATATACCCACAGATACATACATACACTCTCTGACATATACATATATGTACACACACTGACACACATACACAGCACTTAAAGCTCCCAGGGTAGACACTAGAATGGAGTGTCCAGAAGGAGGTGTAAAGGACCTTTGAGGACATCATGCCCATCCTTACACAGAGGTATTAAGGACCTTTGGGTCATGTGATAAGGTCTTTCATCCCTCTCCTGCTCCTCTGTCCCTCTCCTTCTGATGTGCAGCCTGCTCACCCTGCACTACAATGAGGGGGCTGAAGAGTACAGTGGCGGGTCCTTCTTCCTCTGTGGGAGGGGGGATGCGGTGGTCGGCTGTCATTGGCATACCTAACATGAAGGCTTAGCAGGGCTTTCTGGGGCCCCCTTCTTACAAGGGCCCCATAGCAGTCGCCTTCCCTGCCTTCATGGTAGCTACGCCACTGACTGGAGACACCACAAATGGACACACACTCACTGACTAACTTTACTGGGCCTATTACACGATAATCGCTTAACAAGGGCTGCAGGGACATCGTTACCAATGTTCTTGCAGCCCTTGTTTAAACTGTATACATTACTTGTACAGGCTGCAGGGCTCCTCTTCCTCTGTGCTTCTCCCCGGGTCCCGCACACTCCAGCTTCACAGCGGCTTGTTTCAGCTGACAGGCTGCTCAGCCAATAAATGGCCTAGACTGCCTCGGCCAGTGATTGGCTGAGCAGCCTGTCAGCTGAAACAAGCCGCTGTGAAGCTGGAGTGTGCAGGACCTGGGGAGAAGCACAGAGGAAGAGGAGCCCTGCAGCATGGATAGGTATGTATTCTTCTTTGCATATTGTCAGCGTCAGCTATTACACGTAGCAGGCCAGAACTTATATCAACGATCAGCCGATGACAGCGATCAGCGGCTGATTCTTGTCTTTATTACTCAGAATGATAATCAGCCAATTATCGTTCCGTGTAAAAGTACCCTAAGGGTCCATTTACACAGAAAGATTATCTGACAAAGATTTGAAGCCAAAGCCAGGAATGGATTTGAAAAGAGGAGAATTCTCAGTTTTTCCTTTATGACCTGTTTATAGTCTTTCTGGCTTTGGCTTCAATCTTTTACAGATCTTTCTATGTAAATGGGCCCTAAAACGCAGAACTTACTGCTCAGTCTTCTCCCTCATTCTCTCTGTCCGGCTGCTCTCCACACTGAAAGGTTGAGGACCTGCGGGTCATGTGATCAGGTCCCTCACCCTTTTCTCTCTCTGTGCATGTCCTGCTCCATCTCCTGAGCCTTCTGATGTTCAGCACCACAGTGAGCGGGCTGAACATTAGAGCACTGGGCTCCTCTCACCCTCTGGCCCCCAGCACTTGCCAGGGAAAGCCCTGTGCTGACGCCGGCCCTGGTATAGTGTACCTGTTACGGTTCAATCTTGTAAACTTCAGCATGCTGCGAATGGACGTTTCTGTTACCATGAAAATGTCCTAAGTGTCAGTGGATTCCACACAGAGTCCTATTATTTAGGGAACTCACAGACGCTAAGGCCGATAGTTGCAACAACAGCACATGGCTATTCAGGTAAAAATGGGGGCATGGTTTTAACCACATTTGCAATCCCAATGTGAAAACTGGGACTTAGGACATTTCCATGGCATTCCAAAGTTCTGTTGCCTCCACCAAGGTTTAAAAAACTGAGCTGTGACAGGTACCCTTTTTTCACAATCTAAAAGTAAGGGCAGATAAAGACTGTTGTGGCCGGTCATGATCATTAACCCCTTTGTGCTGCAGCTAGTTTGGGCCTTAATGACCAGGCTAATTTTTCAAAATCTGACCTGTCTCACTTTATGCTCTCATAGCTCAGTGATGCTTTAACGTATGCTAGCGATTCTGAGATTGTTTTTTCGTGACATATGGCACTTTATGTTAGTGGCAAAATTTGGTCACTACTTTGTGTGTTTTTTGTGAAAAACATCAAAATATCATGAAAAATTTAAAAAATTTGCATTTTATGAACTTTGAAATTCTCTGCTTCTAAAAAAAGAAAGTCGTAGCACATAAATTAGTTACTAAGTCACATTACCAATATGTCTTCTTTATTCTGGCATAATTTGGTAAACATATTTTACTTTTTTAGGGTGTTATGGGGCTTAGAAATTTATCAGCAAATTATCACATTTTCGTGAAACAGATTTTTTTAGGGACCAGTTCTTTTTTTAAATGGATTTAGAAGTCTGGTATCCTGAAAACCCCCATAAGTGACCCCATTTTGGAAACTACACACCTTAAAGAATTAATCTAGGGGTATAATGAGCATTTTAACCCTACAGGGGCTGGAGGAAAGTATTCACAATTAGGCAGTAAAAAAATTGAAAATTTAAATTTTCCAATAATATATACGTTTAGATTAAAGTTTCTCATTTTCAAAAGGAATATGAGACAAAAAGCACCCCAAAATTTGTAATGCAGGTTCTCTTGAGTACAACGGTACCCCATATGTGGGCGTAAACCACTGTATGGGCACACAGCAGGGCTCAGAAGGAAGGGAGCGCCAATTAGCTTTTCCAATGCAGATTTTGCTGAAGAAGTTTCTGAGCGCCAGGTGCGTTTGTAGTGCCCCTGTAGTGTCAGCAGAGAGAAAAACCCCCATAAGTCACCCCATTTTGGAAAGTACACCCCTCAAAGAATTCATCTTGGTGTGTGGTGACCATTTTGACCCCACAGGTATTACAGGAAAGTATTCAAAAGAAGACAGTAAAAATGAAAAACTTGAATTCTTCCAATAATATGTTCGTTTAGTTTGAAATTTCTCAATTTCACGAGGAACAAGAGGAAAAAAGTACCCCAAAATTTGTAACACAGGTTCTCCTGAGTACAATGGTACCCCATATGTGGGCATAAACCACTGCATGGGCACACAGGAGGGCTCAGAAGGGAAGGAGCGCCAATTAGCTTTTTCAATGCAGATTTTGCTGCAGAAGTTTCCGAGCGCCAGGTGCGTTTGCAGAGCCCCTGTAGTGCTAGCGGAGTAAAATCTCGCCATAAGTCACTCCATTTTGGAAAGTGCACCCCTCATAGAATTTATTTTGGGGTGTGGTGAGCATTTTGACCCCACAGGTATTTGAGGAAAGTATTCAAAAGTAGACAGTAAAAATGAAAAACTCGAATTTTTCCAATATTATGTTCTTTTAGTTTGAAATTTCTCAATTTCACGAGGAACAAGAGGAAAAAAGTACCACAAAATTTGTAATGCAGGTTCTCCTGAGTACAATGGTACCCCATATGTGGGCGTAAACCACTGCATGGGCACACAGGAGGGCTCAAAAGGGAAGGAGCGCCAATTAGCTTTTTCAATGCAGATTTTGCTGAAGAAGTTTCTGAGCGCCAGGTGCGTTTGCAGCGCCCCTGTAGTGCTAGCGGAGTAAAATCTCGCCATAAGTCACTCCATTTTGGAAAGTGCACCCCTCATAGAATTTATTTTGGGGTGTGGTGAGCATTTTGACCCCACAGGTATTTGAGGAAAGTATTCAAAAGTAGACAGTAAAAATGAAAAACTCGAATTTTTCCAATAATATGTTCCTTTAGTTTGAAATTTCTCAATTTCACGAGGAACAGGAGAGAAATGTCACCCCAATATATGTAAAGCAGGTTCTCCTGAGTACAATGGTACCCCATATGTGGGCATAAACCACTGCATGGGCACACAGCCGGGCTCAGAAGGGAAGGAGCGCCAATTAGCATTTTCAGTGCAGATTTTTCTGAAGAAGTTTCTGAGCGCCAGGTGCGTTTGCAGAGCCCCTGTAGTGTCAGCAGAATAGATTCCCCCCAAAAGTCACCACATCTTGGAAAGAGCACCCCTCAAAGAATTCATCTTGGGGTGTGGTGACCATTTTTACCCCACAGGTATTAGAGGAAAGTATTCAAAATTGGCCAGTAAAAATGAAAAACTCGAATTTTTCCAATAATATGTTGGTTTAGTTTGAAATTTCTCAATTTGACGAGGAACAGGAGAGAAAACGTACCCCAAAATCTGTAAAGCAGGTTCTCCTGAGTACAACGGTACCCCATATGTGGGCATAAACCACTGTATGGGCACACAGCAGGTCTCAGAAGGGAAGGAGCGCCGATTTACAGGAGCAAAACCGCAGCTAGTAATGGTTATTAGAATAGCGCAGTTACTAAAATAAGATAAAAAAAATTAGATTAAAGGTAATGTGGGGTGGTTACGGGCAACCAGGGGTGGTTATGGGCAACCTGAGGTGGTTACAGGTAATCTGGGGTGGTTACGGACAACATGGGGTGGTCACGGGCAACCTGCTGTGGTTACAGGCAACGTGGGGTGGTTACAGGCAACGCGGGGTGGTTACGGGCAATGTGTGGTGGTTATGGGCAACGTGTGGTGGTCACGGGCAACCTGCTGTGGTTACGGCAACGTGGGGTGGTTACAGGCAACGTGGGCTGGTTACAGGCAACGTGGGC
The DNA here is from genome assembly GCF_027789765.1 of Dendropsophus ebraccatus. Lineage (NCBI taxonomy): Eukaryota > Metazoa > Chordata > Amphibia > Anura > Hylidae > Dendropsophus > Dendropsophus ebraccatus. Next base: position 115,867,095 of record NC_091456.1, on the reverse strand, counting down.
TGGTTACAGGCAACGTGGGCTGGTTACAGGCAACGTGGGCTGGTAACGGGCAACGTGGGCTGGTTACGGGCAACCTGCTGTGCTTACAGACAATCTGGGATGGTTACGGGAAACGTGGGGTGGTTACGGGCAACCTGCAATGCTTACAGACAATCTGGGGTGGATACGGGCAACGTGGGGTGGTTACGGGCAACCTGCAATGCTTACAGACAATCTGGGGTGGTTACAGGCAACGTTGGCTGGTTACGGGCAACCTGCAGTGCTTACAGACAATCTGAGGTGGATACGGGCAACGTGGGGTGGTTACGCGCAACCTGCAGTGCTTACTGACAATCTGGGGTGGTTACGGGCAATGTGGGGTGGTTACGGATAAACTGAAGTTCTTATAGGCAATCTGGGGTGGGTACCTGTAATCTGACATGGGCACCGCAATCTGGAGGGGGTCATTGGCAATTTGGGGTGGTCAGAGGCAAGGTGCGGTGGTCAGAGGCGACGTGCGGTGGTCAGAGGCGACGTGCGGTGGTCAGAGGCGACGTGCGGTGGTCAGAGGCGACGTGCGGTGGTCAGAGGCGACGTGCGGTGGTCAGAGGCGACGTGCGGTGGTCAGAGGCGACGTGCGGTGGTCAGAGGCGACGTGCGGTGGTCAGAGGCGACGTGCGGTGGTCAGAGGCGACGTGCGGTGGTCAGAGGCGACGTGCGGTGGTCAGAGGCATTGTGGCGTGGTCAGAGGCATCGTGGCGTGGTCAGAGGCATCGTGGCGTGGTCAGAGGCAACGCGCAGTGGTTACGTGCAATCTGGGGGGGTTACATGTAATCTGGCGTGATTACGGGGAACCTGGGGGGGTTATGTGCAACCTGGAAGGGTTACAGACAATCTGGGATTGTTACTGATAAACTGAAGTGCTTATAGGTAATCTGGGGTGGGTACATGTAATTTGGGGTGGTTACGGGCAATCTGGAGGGGGTCACTGGCAATTTGCGGTGGTTACGGGCAACGTGCGGTGGTTACGGGCAACGTGCGGTGGTTACGGGCAACGTGCGGTGGTTACGGGCAACGTGCGGTGGTTACGGGCAACGTGCGGTGGTTACGGGCAACGTGCGGTGGTTACGGACAACGTGCGGTGGTTACGGGCAACGTGCGGTGGTTACGGGTAATCTGGGGGGGGGTTAGGGGTAATTTGGGAGTAAACTGCAATTATTACTATAATAAAAAGTGTGTGTTTTATTTTTTTGTATGTTTGTCACTTTTTGTACTTTACATATTCATTTTCACTGTATTACTATGATTATTGTGATATTTTCTATCTCAGTAATCATAGTTCAGTGACAGAGACCAAATTGGTCTCTGTCACTTTAAATTTTCAGAGTTGGCTGGTTGTGAAGCGCATGCGCACTTCATAACCAGCCAGGACGTCGAGGAGGAAGGAGCTCCGTGGATCCGGTGAGTATATGGGGAAGGGAGGGTGACTGGGGGACGGGGGTGACAGGGGGGGTGGGGGGCGACTTGGGGGGTGGGGGGACATCACTTTTTATCCCCTGTCACCAATCATTCATGGTGACAGGGGATAAAAAGTGCCGGGAGCACATGGCACAAGCGATCAGCGGTATATAGTATATACCGCTTATCGCTTGTACCGGGACCCCACAGGGGGGTCCCCGATGACTGCCCCATGCTCTCCGCTACCTCCGGTGGCGGAGAGCATGGGGCTTTCATTCATTTTAACCTTTTAATCGCTGTGAACCGACGTTAGTCGGTTCACAGCGATAGCGGCGGCCATCTTGGAAATGATGGCCGCCGGGGGAGGGGGGTTAGTTATCGGGGCACTAGGGGGGGCTGATCTGAGGTCTGGGGGATACTTATTTCATCTCCCCCCGCCGTAGATTCACGGCGGGGGGAGATGAAAGGTGGCGGCGGCACCGGTACTCTCATTTACCGACGGTCGCCGCTATAACGTTAATAGCGGCGATCGTCGGTAAGGGGGGGGGGGCCGGGACGGACCTCACACACTGCCCCAACCCCTCAGCTACCTCCGGTAGCCGGGGGGATGGGGTGGGGGCCGTCCCGGCCCCGCAGCCTTATTCTCTGCCATCGCCGTAAAAAGCTGATGGCAGCAGAATAAGGCCCATTAGTGACCGCCGTAGAAAGCCGTATCGGCGGTCACTAAGGGGTTAAAGTGTCCCTGTCATTAAAAATTTTTTTTGCAGAAATCAATAGTACAGGCAATTTTAAGAAACTTTGTAATTGGGTTTATTAGCCGAAAAAGGCATTTTTATCATGAAAAAGCAGTTTGAAGCTCTCCCTCATCTTCATTGTTCTCTATGAAGAGGGGAGAGATGATGCACCAAGACAGGACAACAAAGTGTTAATTTACAGCTACATCACTGGCTATCTCCTCTGACAGTTTCTGACCTCTGAATACCAGCTTTACAAAGCTCCCTGCTGTGTTACCCTTTGTTTTCTGCTCTCTGGTGGCGACTAATCTCTCTCCTCCCCCCTCCTCTCTCCATAGCACAGACAAAATCGACTGATGTAAAACAGTCGAGATTTTCTGATTCTGAGCAGTGGATGACAGAAAGGAGAGGAGGGAAAAGTCTGCAAAAAAATTTAATGACAGTGACTCTTTAACCATTAACCATATCAATTTCATGTTTTGCGTTTTTTGTTTTTTCCTTCTCACCTTCTAAAAGCTAAGAGGCCATGTGAGGGCTTGTTTTTTTCAGGAACTGGTGTACTTTGTAATGGCCCCTTTCAATCTACCATAAAATTAATGACAAACCCCCCAAAATATCATTTATTAAGTGACATTGGGAAAAAAAATACAATTCCACAAATTTTAAACACAAGGTTCTGTGTTCATGTAATGCACTTTACGGTAAAACTGACATATCTTTATTCTATAGGTCAGTCTGAATACAGCGATATGCAGTTTGTATGGCTTTTCTAATGTTTTATAGTTTGTTTGTTTTTTTTTAAACAGCTAAACTTTTTTTGCTGATATGTATGATTAAAATAACCCTATTGTGACTCCTATAATGTTTTTATTTTTTCACCTACAGCGCTGTATGGGGTGTAATTTTTTTGTGCCATGATCTCTAGTTTTTATTAGTACAATATTAGTACAAAATCATTAATCCTGGTGTTTTTTTCAGCTTTTTGTTTACGCCATTCTTCGTGCGGGAACAATATTGTTTTATTTTAATAGACCAGACAATTATGCACGCTACAGTATATAATAATATATTTATTTTTCTATGTTTTATTTATAAAATGGGGAAGGTGGGTCGATTTAAAACTTATTGGGGGAGGGGCTATAGCATGTTTTTTTTTTTAAAGCTTTTTTTACATTTTTCATTTTAAACTTTTTAAGTCCCCCTAGGGCAGTCATGTCAAACTCTGGCCCCCGGGCCAAATCTGGCCTGTGGTGCCATTATTTTTGGCCCACCGGGCAATTCAGAGTTGGAATTACATCTGGCTCGCCATGGCTACTATATAAGATACTATGGGGAGGGCTGGCTACTACAGTCATGGTCAAAAGTTTTGATAATGATACAAATATTAATTTTTACAAAGTCTACTGCTTCAGTGTTTAAAATGGCAATTTGCATATACTGCAGAAGGTTATAAAGAGTGATCAGCTTAACAGCAATTACTTGCAAAGTCAGTATTTGCCTAGAAGATAAACTTTATCCCCAAAAACACATTTCAACATCATTGCAGCCCTGCCTTACATCGTTTCAGTGATTGTTCCATTAACATAGGTGCGGGTGTTGATGAGGACAGGGCTGGAGATCAATCTGTCATGATTAAGTAAGAAGGACACCACTGGACACTTTAACCCCTTAACGACATCGGGCGTAAGTATACGCCCCCGCAGGGTGGGCTTTAACGCAAACGGGCGTATACTTACGCCCGATGTTTTCCCGATCGCTGTGTGTTCACACACAGCGGTCAGGGAAGATGGCCTGCTATAATGTATAGCAGGCCATCTCTGCTCGTCGGCACGGGGGGTGATTAACGATCGCTGCTATATGCTGATCAATACAGATCAGCATATAGCAGCTGAAAACAGCTTTCCGGGTCATCGGTGACCCGGAAAGCAATGGCGATTGGTGCTGTCCGAGATAGCACCAATCGCCATTAGTGTACTGGGGAAAGATGGCGCCGATGACACCCCCACAATCGCTGTGATAGGCCGGCCAGTACCGGCCGGCCCATCATGGCGATCAAACTGTAAAAAAACTGTTTTGTCGGGTTCTGCACCCCTCAGCTAGGTAGCTGAGGGGTGCAGAACAGGTGTGTAGGGTGCAGGTGTACCATACTCACCTGATCTGGGCGTCCGGAGCGAAGACCTGCGTCTTCTTCGCTTCACTTCCGGATTCGGTCGTCCAGCGTCGGAAACGCTCGGGTTCGGCGGGTCTCGGCAATCTCCGGCAGCGTCGCTCTACTGCCCCCTAGCAGCTGATCAGTGAATATCATTCACTGATCAGTTGCTTTGGGTTAAAACGATTTATTTATTTATTTTTTCAAATTTTTTTTTTCTTTTTTTGCGCCCTAATGCCGCTGAGTGCTGATCAGCATCGCACGTAAGTGCGCCGCTGATCAGCAACTCCTCCTTTTTGGCGTAGGGGCGTTTTTCCCCCCTATATCCTACCGCCACTGTCTGCTGATAAATGCCGCACTTATGCGGCATTTATCAGCAGCTCCTTTCTTGGCGAAGGGATATTTTTTCTTACTGTCAAAAAAACACGTAAAAAACACTACACTACACCACACTACATGGAATAAAGTTTTACACTACACCACTACACATTTACATACCCCATATACTAATCCCCGTATAAAGATGGCCCCCAGGGTGTTTTCGGTGTCGGGCGCATACGTTATTATTGCCTCCGACACTGAAACAGCCAGTGAGGATGAATGGGGGGATCCTTCTTTCCTCCATTCATCCTCATCATCTTCATCATCCAGTGACGTGTCTGGGGGTAGCGTAGCGTGAAATTTTACAAACTCTGTGAGCGTATCTCAGGGTACACTTACAGATCCAGGGTACGTGCACACTGCGGAATGGCGAAGGATAACCCTTTGTGCATTCCGCAGCTGGCACCCGCCGGCGGACTGATGGACTTGCGGCACGATCAGTAAATATCAGAAGTACTAATAAAGCCCTAATATTTAGCAGCCATGGAGCGGACCCAGTGCTTCTGGATATGAAGGACCCCGTATCGCACCAGGGCAACATTTTCCAGGTGACGTCCCCCACACTGGAGAAAGGGAGACCCCAGAAGAAGTGCAGACTGTGGCGTAACAGGGGGATCAGGAAGGACACCATTTTCCAGTGTGACACCTGTCCTGATCACCCCGACCTCTGCATACTGGATCGCTTCAAGGCGTACCACACGTCATTGGGGTTCTACATTATCTAAATTCTGTCCCTTATTCCTATTTCAGGGGTCACGTTGATCCAGGGATTATTCTGATTGCCATTATGGAGTCGGGAAGGAATTTTTCCCCTGTGAGGAGTCTACTGTTGTCTACCTCACGAGGGTTTTTTGCCTTCCTCTGGATCAACACAGGTTGAATTTGATGGACACCTGTCCTTTTCAACCTTATAAACTAATAATTGGCCTAATACCCCCAAATAAATTAGAATTGTCCCTTTTCCCCAGCTAATAGATATGGCCGCCATTCCCATTAGAGGATGCCATGATGCAATTACAAAGCCTCTGTGCGGCCAGGACAGTAGAAACCCCCCCCACAAGTGACCCCATTCTGGAAACTACACCCCATAAGGAATCTAACGAGGGAGGCAGTGGGGATATGGCCCCCTGGTGACGGCCACTTTTGGGCCGTGAAAATGAAAAAATTAGATTTTTTTTATTTTCATGGCACATGTTCCACTTATGTGCCCGTCACCAGTGGGGTCCATATGCTCACTGTACCCCTTGTTGGATTCCTTTTGGGGTGTAGTTTCCAGAATGGGGTCACTTGTGGGGGGTTTCTACTGTCCTGGCAGCACAGGAGCTTTGTAATTGCGACATGGCCTCCATCCTCCATTCCAGCCTCTAAATGGCGCTCTGTCCCTTTGGTGGCTTTCCCTCGGCCCATATGGCACATTATATCCACATGTGGGGTATTTTCGTACTCAGGGGAAATTACCCTACACGTTTTGTGTTCACTAAATGTGTAGCGCAATTTCCCCTGAGTACGGAAATACCCCACATGTGGACATATAGCGCCATGCGGGTGCAGGGTAAGCCTCCCAAGGGAATGAGCGCCATTTGGCTTTTTGAGGCTGGATTTGGCTGGAATGGATTTCGAGGGGCCATGTTGCATTTAAAAGGCCCCTGTGTTGCCAAGACAGTTGAACCCCCCCCCCCAAAAGTGACCCCATTATGGAAACTACACCCCTCAGGGAATGTAACAAGGGGTGTAGTGAGCATATGGACCCCACTGGTGACGGGCACAAATGTGGAACAATATGGCGTGAAAATAAAATATTAAATTTTTTACACTATAATGTTGGTTTAGCCTTAAACTTTTCATTTTCACAAGGGGTTAAAAGAGAAAAAAACACCCAAAATGTGTAGAGCAATTCCCCGAGTCCGTAAATACCCCACATGTGGACATAAAGCACCATGTGGGCGCAGGGCAAGCCTCCGAAGGGAAAGAGCGCCATTTGGATTTTGCAGGCTGGATGTGGCCAGAATGGATGATGAACGCCATGTCGCACTTACAGAGCCCTCGTGCTGCCAAAACACTGGAAACCCCCCACAAGTGACCCCATTCTGGAAACTACACCCCTCAAGGAATCTAACAAGGGGTGCAGTGAGGATATGGACCCTCACTGCAAATTTTTCCCTTTCACGTCACATTGTTCCACATTTGTGCCCGTCACCAGTGGGGTCCATATGCTTTCTGAATCCCTTGTTAGATTCCTTGAGGGGTGTAGTTTCCAGAATGGGGTCACTTGTGGGGGGTTTCCAGTGTTTTGGCAGCACGAGGGCTCTGTAAATGTGACATGGCCCTTGAAATCCATTCCAGTAAAATCCAGCTTGCAAAGTTTGCCAATTGGCGCTCCTTCCCTTTGGAGGCTCGTCCTGCGCCCGCTTGGCACTTTATGTCCACATGTGGGGTATTTCTGTACTCGGGAGAAACTGCGCTACATGTTTGGTGTTTTTTTTTCTTTTATCCCCTTGTAAAAATGAAGAATGAATGCTAGAACAACATTTTAGTGTAAAAAATAGAATTTTTCCTTTTTTACACCACATTGTTCTGAAAATCTGCGAAGCACCTGTGGGGTCCAAATGCTCACCGCACCCCTTGTTACATTCCTTGAGGGGTGCAGTTTTCTAAATGGTGTCCCTTTAGGGGTGTTTTTTAGGTTTTGGCACCCCAGAGCCTCTGCCAACCTGAAGTGGTACGGTCAAAATTGACCAAATATAACGGAGGCGTCGAAATTCACTAGGCACTCCCTTATATCTGAGGCTTGTGGTTGCGTCAAATAGCGCAATTGGGCCACATATGGGGTATTTCTATAAACTGCAGAAACGGAGCAATCAATATTGGGGTGCATTTCTCTGGTAATAGGTTTATCATTATGAAAGATATTGGATTACAATAAAATCTGCACAGAAAATAAAAATTTTCAAATTTCTTACACACTTCGCTTTTATTTCTGTGACTCCCCTAAAGGGTTAAAAAAAAACTTTCTGGATGTGCTTTTGCTGAGTTTGGAGGGTGCAGTTTCTGAAATGGGGTGCTTGGTGGGGCTTTCTAACATACAGGCCCCTCAAATACACTTTGAACCTGAACAGGTCCCTAAAAATATCTGATTTTGAAATTTTACCGAAAATTTGGAAAATTGCTGCTAATGTTTTAAGCTTCCTATTGTCTAAAAAAAGAAATAGTTTAATAAATGCTGCCAACAAAAAGTAGACATGTTGCTAATGCTATTTAAAATATAATTTATGTGGCATAACCATTTTCTGTATAAGCAGAAAGGTTTCAAAGTTTGAAAAATGCATTTTATCACAATTTTTCACATTATTTTGGTGTTTTTCATAAGGATTCGTTATAAGTATCGACTCCATTTTACCAGAAATGTAAATTACAATATGTCACGAGAAAAAAAATCTCAGAATCGTCCGGATAGGTAAAAGCATCCCGAACTTATTAATGAATAAAGTGACACTGGTCATATTCATAAAATTTGTCTGTCCTTAAGGCCATTTCAGGCTCTGTCCTTAAGGGGTTAAAAGGAGGCTGGTGCTTTGCATCATTGTTTCTCTTCTGTTAACCATGGTTATCTCTAAAGAAACACGTGCAGTCATCATTGCACTACTCAAAAATGGCCTAACAAGGAAGAGTATCGCAGCTAGAAAGGTTGCACCTCAGTCAATCTATCGCATCATCAAGAACTTCAAGGAGAGAGGTTCCATTGTTGCCAAAAAGGCTCCAGGGCGCCCAAGAAAGACCAGCAAGCGCCAGAGCCGTCTCTTAAAAGTGTTTCAGCTGTGGGATCGGGCTACCAGCAGTGCAGAGCTTGCTCAGTAATGGCAGCAGGCAGGTGTGAGTGCATCTGACCTCACTGTGAGGCAGAGACTCTTGGAGCAAGGCCTGGTCTCAAGGAGGGCATCAAAGAAGCCATTTCTCTCCAGAAAAATCATCAGGGACAGACTGATATTCTGCAAAAGGTACAAGGAGTGGACTGCTAAGGACTGGGGTAAAGTGATTTTCTCTGATGAATCACCTTTGCGATTGTTTGGGACATCTGGAAAACAGCTTATTCGGAGAAGACGAGGTGAGCGCTACCACCAGTCTTGTCTCATGCCAACTGTAAAGCATCCTGAAACCATTCATGTGTGGGGTTGCTTCTCAGCCAAAGGAATCGTCTTTCTCACAGTTTTGCCTAAAAACACAGCCATGAATAAAGAATGGTACCAGAATGTCCTCCAAGAACAACTCCCAACCGTCTAAGAGCAGTTTGGCGATCAACAATGCCTTTTCCAGCATGATGGAACACCTTGCCATAAAGCAAAGGTGATAACTAAATGGCTCAGGGAAAAAAAACATAGAGATTTTGGGTCCATGGCCTGGAAACTCCCCAGATCTTAATCCCATTGAGAACTTGTGGTTAATCATCAAGAGACGAGTGGACAAACAAAAACCAACAAATTCTGACAAAATGCATGCATTGATTGTGCAAGAATGGACTGCTATCAGTCAGGATTTGGTCCAGAAGTTGATTGATAGCATGCCAGGGAGAATTGCAGAGGTCCTGAAGAAGAAGGGTCAACACTGCAAATATTGACTTGCTGCATTAACTCATTCTAACTGTCAATATAAGCTTTTGTTACTCATAATATGATTGCAATTATATTTCTGTATTTGATAAAAACATCTGACAAACACATAAAGACCAGAGGGCAGCAGATCACGTGAAAATATAATATTTGTGTAATTCTCAAAACTTTTGGCCGTTACTGTATATAAGCGACTATGGGGGATTCCTGGCTACTATATGAGACTATGGGGGGAGGCCTGGCTACTATATGAGACTACTGGGGATGGCTGGCTACTATATAAGAGACTATGGGGGGAGGGATGGCTACTATATGAGAATACAGGGGAGGGCTCACTACTATAAAAGAGACTATTGTGGAAGTGTTGGCTACTATATGGAACACTTGGGGGCTGGCTACTATTTGCGCACTACTGGGAGGGCTGGCTAATATGTGAGACTACAGGGGAGGGCTGGTTACTAAATGGGACACTTGGGGAGGGCTGGCTACTATTTGGGCACTATTGGGAAGGCTGGCTACTATATGAGACTACAGGGTGGGCTGGCTACTATAAAAGAAACTATTCGGGAGGGCTGGCTACTATATAAGATACTGTGGGGGAGGGCTGGCTACTTTATAAGAGACTATGGGGAGGGCTGGCTACTATATCAGACTACTGGGGAGGGCTGGCTACTATATGAGACTACAGGGCAGGGCTGGTCACTATATAAGACTACAGGGTAGGCTGGCTACTATAAAAGACAATAGGGGGGCTGACTACTATATTTGACACTCGGGGGGCTGGCTACTATATGAGACTACAGGGTAGGCTGGCTACTATATAAGAGACTATGGGGGAGGGCTGGCTACTATATGGGACATGTGGGGGGCTGGCTACTATTTGGGCACTATTGGGATGGCTAGCTAATATGTGGGGCAATTTTGGTTGGGTTGGCTACATCATGGGGCAATATTGGGGGGGTTGGCTATTACATGGTTGGGGTTTAATCATATCATAGCAATTTATCATGTAATTTATCATAGTGCGCAGCGCTGGGAGATGCACACCACTGACAGTGCTAGGAACACCGCATGCTGCTCTGACAGTGTCAGGACCGCTGCATTCACGCTTCAATAATTATCCAGGTTGGCCCGCGACTTTGTCCTGTTTTTTAATTTTGGCCCACTGTGTATTTGAGTTTGACACCCCTGCCCTAGGGGACTTCAATATTTAACACTGGGGTGGGAGGGGCACATAAGGATAGAGCTGTATGACTATAAAGGGGGTCACATAGGGATAGAGGTGTATGAATATGGGGGTGGGGCACAAACTATGGACAATGACACAAAAAGACCTGTAGTTCCATCTGTAACAATACAGGACGCTGGGCCGGTGTTTTGTCAAGCTGGACGGGAAGGGAGGGGGGCACCACCATGCCGGCCGTGCTGGAGGCGCTCTGTTACAGGTGATTAGGGGCGGGTGACGCGCTGATGGGACAGGTAGTGCAAGAGGGTGCTCTTACACATACAGTGCTGCACATACAGCAAACACCAACCTGTGCACTGCTAAGAGCTCAGACAGGGAGAAAAAGAAAATCGCAAATCCCGTCCTGGCCAAGTCCAGGTTGGTTAACCTACTCCAGAGACAGTATCGGTATTTTCACAGTATATCGCCCAATCCTAGGTTATGTTCACACTACGTAAAACAAGGTTATTTTGCAAATAATAGCCGTTGTTTACGCAAATACGGCTGTTGTTATGAAATATGGGCGTGTTTTTAACGTAGTGTGAACCCGGCCTTACTGTTTAATAAATGCCCTGGTTTTGCAACAGTGACTGTTATTTGCCCTTATTTTTACATTGTGGGAACATAGCCTAAAGGGAGCCTTTCAGCAATTTCATGCTTCTCTAACCATAGGCAGTATGAAAAAATAATAGTTTCCCTCATTACACTAAGGGCCCTATTCCACAGTAACGATAATCGGCCGAATCGGCCCCATTTGGCTCGATTCGGCCGATTATTGTTCAGTTAAATAGAGAGAGCGATCAGCCGATGATCGTGTCATCGACTGATCGTTCATTTAGGGCCAGACCTAAAATCATCGTTCCCCCACCGCGCATCGCTACGGTTGAATAGCGATGCGCGGTGGGCGACCGACAATATCAGAAGCGCAGCATCATACATTACCTGTCAGGTCTTCTCTGCGCTGTCTTCATCCCCAGGTCCCGCGCGCTCTATCTTCCGAATGGCCGGTCAGCTCAGCCAATCACAGGCTGGGACCGAGTGTGGCCTGTCAGCTGACCGGCCATTCTGAAGATAGAGCGCGCGGGGCCCAGGGATGAAGACAGCGCAGAGAAGAAGCCTGGACAGGTAATGTATGATGCTGCAAGGACATCTGTAACAATGTCCTTGCAGCCCTCGCTCAACGATCATCGGGCCGTGGAATAGGCCCAGTAAACGAGCGGCGATCTAGCAGATCGCCGCTCGTTTACATCGTTGATCGGGCCTCCTCGGCCCGTGGAATAGGACCCTAAGGGTGTGTTCACACTTACAGGATTTGATGGTAAAGATTTGCTTTGAATCTGCAACTTCAAATCTGAGCCATCAAATTTGCTGCAGATCCTGTACGTGTGAATGCACCCTAAGGCTATTTTCCCACACAGTATTTTTGGTCAGTATTTTTGCAACCAAAACCAGAGGTGGATTGAAAACACAGAAAGGCTATGTTCACACACTGTTGAAATTGAGTGACAAATAAAGGCAGTTGTTTTTAATCTGCCATTAAACTTAATTTCTACAATGTGTAAACATAGCCTTTCTGTGTTTTCAAATCACCCCAAGATATATAACTTTCTAATATAATCTTAGTACCAATAGTCCTCACTTAAATGGCTTTGCTGGCTTTTCACCCCTGGTAGGAAATAGAAAATGGAAAGACTACAAAACTTGAAATGACCCCCAGCTTCTCCCTCCCGTGTCAATGCATCATCTCTGATGTCACAGGAGGCTTAGCTGGATCTCTCACCCCCCTGAGTGATTCACCAATTCAACATCAGGCAGCCCCTATAGCCTACAACCGAGCAGACAAGGAGAGACAGAAGCAGGTGCTTCAACTTCACTGATTGTGCAAAAGTCTGCAGTGACATTAGGGCTGTGTTCAGACATGTTGGAGTTTCATTGCTGTACTGTAGCGTCTTCTCAAAAATGATGCAGTAACACAATTAAATGATGCTTAACGGCATAAAGGATCAGATCCGGCCCTGCCAATCCCACCTTGACAGAAAAACGAGGCATAAACAGTATATTCTATATAAGATCATTTTTGATAAAGTCCTTATTGTGGGGCTCAACTTCAAAGATAAAAGATGCTTAATCATAATACGTGCGTGGAAATGAGAAGAAAAAAAGGCACAAATTAGATTTAATTAAAAAGATCATTAGTTTATTCCAATATAAGTGTTACAGGTAGAGAATACAGCATGCTGTGTGGTGTTACAGATAAAGAATACAGCATGCTGTGTGGTGTTAAATATAGAGAATACAGTGTGCTGTGTGATGTTACAGGTAGAGAATACAGGGTGCTGTGTGGTGTTACAGGTAGAGAATACAGTGTGCTGTGTGATGTTACAGGTAGAGAATACAGGGTGCTGTGTGGTGTTACAGGTAGAGAATACAGGGTGCTGTGTGGTGTTACAGGCAGAGAATACATTGTGCTGTGTGGTGTTACAGGTAGAGAATACAGGGTGCTGTGTGGTGTTACAGGTAGAGAATACAGTGTGCTGTTTGATGTTACAGGTAGAGAATACAGGGTGCTGTGTGGTGTTACAGGTAGAGAATACAGCCTGCTGTGTGATGTTACAGGTAGAGAATACAGTGTGCTGTGTGATGTTGCAGGTAGAGAATACAGGGTGCTGTGTGGTGTTACAGGTAGAGAATACAGGGTGCTGTGTGGTGTTATAGGTAGAGAATACAGTGTGCTGTGTGCTGTTACAGGTAGAGAATACAGTGTGCTGTGTGGTGTTACAGGTAGAGAATACAGTGTGCTGTGTGGTGTTACAGATAGAGAGTACAGCCTGCTGTGTGATGTTACAGGTAGAGAATACAGTGTGCTGTGTGGTGTTACAGGTAGAGAATACAGTGTGGTGTGTTACAGGTAGAGAATACAGTGTGCTGTGTGGTGTTACAGGTAGAGAATACAGCCTGCTGTGTGATGTTACAGGTAGAGAATACAGCGTGCTGTGTGGTGTTACAGATAAAGAATACAGCTGTTGCAAAACTACAATTACCATCATGCTTGAACAACCAAAGTTATGGCTTTGGCTGCCTAGGCATGATGGGAATTGTAGTTTTCCAACAGCTGGAGTGTCAAGGTAAGCCATCACTGGAATACAGTGTTCTGTGTGGTGTTACAGGTAGAGAATATAGCGTGCTGGGTGGTGTTACAGGTAGAGAATACAGTGTGCTGTGTGGTGTGTTACAGGTAGCAAATACAGCACGCTGTGTGGTATTACAGGTAGAGAATACAGTGTGCTGTGTGGTGTTACAGGTAGAGAATACAGCATGCTGTGTGGTGTTACAGGTACAGAATACAGCGTGCTCTGTGGTATTACAGGTAGAGAATACAGCGTGCTGTGTGGTGTTAAAGGTAGAGAATACAGCATGCTCTGTGGTATTACAGGTAGAGAATACAGCTTGCTGTGGTGTGTTACAGGTAGAGAATACACTGTGCTGTGTGGTGTTACAGGTAGAGAATACAGGGTGCTGTGCGGTGTTACAGGTAGAGAATACAGCTTGCTGTGGTGTGTTACAGGTAGAGAATACACTGTGCTGTGTGGTGTTACAGGTAGAGAATACAGCGTGCTGTGTGGTGTTACAGGTAGAGAATACAGTGTGCTGTGGTGTTACAGGTAGAGAATACAGTGTGGTGTGTTACAGGTAGAGAATACAGCTTTCTGTGTGGTATTACAGGTAGTAGCTGTGTGATGTTACAGGTAGAGAATACAGGGTGCTGTGTGGTGTTACAGGTAGAGAATACAGTGTGGTGTGTTACAGGTAGAGAATACAGCGTGCTGTGTGGTATTACAGGTAGAGAATACAGTGTGCTGTGTGGTGTTACAGGTAGAGAATACAGTGCTCTGTGGTATTACAGGCAGAGAATACAGCGTGCTGTGTGGTATTACAGGTAGAGAATACAGCATGCTGTGTGGTGTTACAGGTAGAGAATACAGCGTGCTGTGTGGTGTTACAGGTAGAGAATACAGCCTGCTGTGTGGTGTTACAGGTAGAGAATACAGGGTGCTGTGTGGTGTTACAGGCAGAGAATACATTGTGCTGTGTGGTGTTACAGGTAGAGAATACAGGGTGCTGTGTGGTGTTACAGGTAGAGAATACAGTGTGCTGTTTGATGTTACAGGTAGAGAATACAGGGTGCTGTGTGGTGTTACAGGTAGAGAATACAGCCTGCTGTGTGATGTTACAGGTAGAGAATACAGTGTGCTGTGTGATGTTGCAGGTAGAGAATACAGGGTGCTGTGTGGTGTTACAGGTAGAGAATACAGGGTGCTGTGTGGTGTTATAGGTAGAGAATACAGTGTGCTGTGTGGTGTTACAGGTAGAGAATACAGTGTGCTGTGTGGTGTTACAGGTAGAGAATACAGTGTGCTGTGTGGTGTTACAGGTAGAGAATACAGCCTGCTGTGTGATGTTACAGGTAGAGAATACAGCGTGCTGTGTGGTGTTACAGATAAAGAATACAGCTGTTGCAAAACTACAATTACCATCATGCTTGAACAACCAAAGTTATGGCTTTGGCTGCCTAGGCATGATGGGAATTGTAGTTTTCCAACAGCTGGAGTGTCAAGGTAAGCCATCACTGGAATACAGTGTTCTGTGTGGTGTTACAGGTAGAGAATATAGCGTGCTGGGTGGTGTTACAGGTAGAGAATACAGTGTGCTGTGTGGTGTGTTACAGGTAGCAAATACAGCACGCTGTGTGGTATTACAGGTAGAGAATACAGTGTGCTGTGTGGTGTTACAGGTAGAGAATACAGCATGCTGTGTGGTGTTACAGGTACAGAATACAGCGTGCTCTGTGGTATTACAGGTAGAGAATACAGCGTGCTGTGTGGTGTTAAAGGTAGAGAATACAGCATGCTCTGTGGTATTACAGGTAGAGAATACAGCTTGCTGTGGTGTGTTACAGGTAGAGAATACACTGTGCTGTGTGGTGTTACAGGTAGAGAATACAGGGTGCTGTGCGGTGTTACAGGTAGAGAATACAGCTTGCTGTGGTGTGTTACAGGTAGAGAATACACTGTGCTGTGTGGTGTTACAGGTAGAGAATACAGCGTGCTGTGTGGTGTTACAGGTAGAGAATACAGTGTGCTGTGGTGTTACAGGTAGAGAATACAGTGTGGTGTGTTACAGGTAGAGAATACAGCTTTCTGTGTGGTATTACAGGTAGTAGCTGTGTGATGTTACAGGTAGAGAATACAGGGTGCTGTGTGGTGTTACAGGTAGAGAATACAGTGTGGTGTGTTACAGGTAGAGAATACAGCGTGCTGTGTGGTATTACAGGTAGAGAATACAGTGTGCTGTGTGGTGTTACAGGTAGAGAATACAGTGCTCTGTGGTATTACAGGCAGAGAATACAGCGTGCTGTGTGGTATTACAGGTAGAGAATACAGCATGCTGTGTGGTGTTACAGGTAGAGAATACAGCGTGCTGTGTGGTGTTACAGGTAGAGAATACAGCCTGCTGTGTGGTGTTACAGGTAGAGAATACAGGGTGCTGTGTGGGTGTTACAGGTAGAGAATACAGTGTCCTTTGTGGTGTTACAGGTAGAGAATACAGGGTGCTGTGTGGGTGTTACAGGTAGAGAATACAGTGTCCTTTGTGGTGTTACAGGTAGAGAATACAGCTTGCTGTGTGGTGTCACAGGTAGAGAATACAGCTTAATGTCTAATGTCTGCCCAATATCCCAAATAAAATGAAATTTAATAATAATGATAAAATCTAAAAGCATGGATCAATGCATCAGTATAAAAACAGTGATACAAATGTAGCTACAAATAACAAACACAAATAGTAAATATAAAATCAGTAATACACAGTTTAAAATGAAACCATATGACCCTTATGGTATTATGCTAGTCATAGCCATTGCATAGGGACACAACAACAGTGCATGGGAATGTATTAGGCACTGTAGGTCTACAAGTCTCAGCTGGACTGCTCTGCAAAAAGAATGGAACCACACTGGGATTGCTGGAATTGCACTGTAGTACCACAAGACTTAGCTGGACTACACGGCAGTGAGAAGAGAACCACACTGATATGAAATGAAACCACACTGGGGTTGTTGGCAGTAAATGGAGTGCTCGTTCTGGACTGCTGTTTAGTCCATGGTCTCTCTACTCATTAGCATAGAGGGGAGATGCTAAAGGAGAAATCCAGAAATCTCACCAGCTGATGAGCTAGTGCTGAAGCGTTCCTCAGGGACTGAGCTAAACTTGAACTGAACCGGCCTGACGACATCTCTGAGCTGAGGGACAGGTGAGAGGTGTCGCTGAGCACTGTGCCTACATACAACATTGTCTGGATTTCTTCTTTAGCATCTCTCCCCTATCCTAATCAGTAGCTGGTCTTACTTACTACCCTGTAGCTAACGCTGTTCCTGCCTTTCTAGCTAACGCTGTTCCTGAGTTACAACTTTTTGTTAAAGCCTATCTAAATCTACGATGGCACTGCCCAGGAAACTATATTTCCCATCATGCAGTGCATGCTCCTTGATTAGTCTACCCATCCCCTTAGCTTTATTTCCTGCCTACCTCTCATTGCGCTACTACATTGCATAGGACTTAAGCACAAACAGTACTGAGGATGAAGGCAAGAAAATCTTTATTCTCAGCATCCTTTGTGCTTTGAGAACATATCAGCAGTTATGAGTTAGTTTTCCAACCTACTGTTTATTTGCTTCAGTGCTCCCGGGCGTTTGGATGGCCCACTCAGCCAATCAATGGCTGTGGTGGGGCGGCGCACTCATTGTCTGAGTGGGATATCCAGATGCCGAGAGTTGCCAAAGCAAGCTGGAGCATGGACCTGGTGATGTATGTGCAGCATCCTGTAATGAGATGCACCGGGCCGCGGGGCGGTGTAAGGGGGCTGCCTTCTGCATACTTGAAGCAGGATGACAATCCCACAGCAAGTATGTAATCTCATTGAAAAAGACAGGGAAGGATCCACAGCGGAATTTGCTGCGAACTTGCATTGTGAAATCCACTGCGGATCCATTATGTGTGAACCTACCCTAATGCAAAAAGTTTTAACAGGATTCACTAAATAAGTTATCTTACACAAATTGTCTTTGTCTAGCTTATATGTATTTTTTGTCCCGTTCTTTAAAGGGAGGTGCCTGACCACCATGTTAAGGAACGTCCACCACCACGAAAGGCACCAGCAGGAGAGGCTCAGGTAGCTGCTGCTTCTGCTGCAATAGCAAGATTAGACTCAAAGCAAGGAAAGGGCAAGGCCCCACACCATGATACTGTTCATACTTCAGGTAAGACTATGCATTTATATAACGACTAAGGTCTCATTCACACGTTGAGTAGTTTTTTGTTTTTTTTAATATGTCTGGCCCTCCCTCTCCATTGATTATCATTAGAAGTAGCTAGCCGATGACAAGTGCTCCTAACAGCATACTGGTTCGAGGATTACGCTGACTAACAGCGCGGAACACACATACCTTCCCCCTCAGCATCCTGGGCGCTATAAAGGGAGTATCAGCAGCTTAGATTTGTCCAACCTGCTGATAGTTATACAAATATAAAAGGGAAACTATCTGTTGCGTTAACAGCTTCTGACATAGTTAATTCATTTACAGTTGTGTTTCCCTCAGGCTGTGTTTACACAGGTGAGATTTTTTTTTTTTCTTTTTTGCAAAAGCAAGTAGTTAATAATGGGCCTGTCCACTATTTTGACAGTCATTATCAATCATCCGTTATTCTATTTAGTGTGGGCACCACCGGCCATCTTTTCCTTTCACTTAAATGAGCGCATTATTAGGCATTATTATTACATCGTAAATGTATGGCCGTTGCTGCCATCTGCAATAACAGGCCTCCTTTGTACGAGTGGACTAGCTTCATGTTCTCTATGGGATTCCGGCTGGAGCGTATGCACATAGTATACACTTCGGCCGGGATCCCAAGCGGTGCCGCAAATATCTGACAGCCCTGTCAGTTCACACAATAAAGTGAGCGGCTACGGCAGCTTTCTTTATTGTGCGCTATGAGAGGTTCAGAACATTGCGGCCAAAAAGATCATCCAGACGGTACTGCAGTACAGGCCAAGATGATCTTTGCAGAGACCGGCTGGGTCACGGAACGGCCGGTCTAATACACCATGTGAACATGGCCTTAAATTGAAAATATGGCCGTCTTATGTTGTTAGTTCAACCTCAAACGTAGCTATATTTACTAATGTCCCTTCTTTTTTATTTTGCATAGTAAAAGATACAGAGGTTACGCAGGAGGTGAAAGTTATGCCGAATAACAAGGTAAGGTACAGCTAAAATAATAATATATTACACCCATGTAGAAACAAGTAGGTGGGCACTCTAAACAAGCTCACAGATGCCTTCAGTCATGGACAAGGATCTCAGCGGGTGCTGCACCCCGGCGGGGCTTAGGGATATTCTGTCCTAGAGTTAAAAGTTTTTCTAAAAGCTGGTTCATATCCAAGATGGCTCTGGCCAGGAAACTACATTTCTTATCGTGCAATGCTTCTCCCTGATTGGTTTATCCACATACCCACCCCCTTAGCTTTCCTTCCTGCCCACTGCTGGTCATTGTTACCTTGCAAAGTAAACACAGGACTGAACTAGAAGCTGCAATGCAACTGAGAGCAGTCCTGCAATACAAAGAGAGCAGTCCTGACAGAACAGACCAATCCCTGACAATAGTAATTAGTGAAATAATTATAAAATATAGTATTATAAGCCATCAAACACATCCTAGCATTTTTCTCCTGCTACACCTCCTGGCATTACTCATGGGAAAGGGGAGGGAGCTGCACAGGGAAGGAGACACAGGAGGAGGGAGCCACACGGGGAGGGAGACACAGGGGGAGACGCCCTGGGGAAGAAAATGCGTGGAGAGGGAGACCCGGGGGGGAAGAGACGGAATTCAGCTTACTGCATACTGAAGCCAAGAACACTAAAGGTGGTGTCAGTAGGTCAGGTATCCTCTGTCCCTTCAGTGAGAAAGATTATAATTGCTAACCTGGCCTATTGAAGAGAGGGAGGACACATGATCCCAACTCCGAAGGTGGGGGCCAAGAAGGAGGAACATGTCGAAGTGGACTCCGTTTAGCTCCTTTTTTTGCATCAAGAGGGCATGAGTCTGCAGAAAAAGCACCTAAATGGCTCAGAACACATAATAACTTACTTTAATTAATATGTGAAGCTATGGGTGGGCTATTATATGGTTTTAAAAAAGATTTAGGGTGGAATACCCTTTCAAGATAAGTATACAGTCCTCAGCAGAAGAGTGAACGTAGCAGCACTCATGTAAAGTGTTGCTTTCTTCCAGGTCAGGTGTAGACATACATTCCAATAAACTGAGCCACGTTCATTTTGCGCACGTGTGCTTCATCTGGCTCACAGTTTATTGTGTCACTGCCCTGCCCCTAACCTGGAATAAGGCAACTATATATTAAGATGTGTGTTGATTAAAAAACATAAATGTACTCATCCTAATTGATCATAAAAACATAGATTTGCATTTACAGGGAAATACATAGGGGGAAATTTATCAAAGTGGTGTAAAGTAGAATTGTCTAAGTTGCTCTTAGCAACCAATCAGTTTGCTCCTTTCATTTTTTAAAAGAATCTGAGGAATGAAAGGTGGAATCTGATTGGTTGCTAGGGTCAACTAAGACAATTCTACTTTACACCAGTTTGATAAATCTCCCCCATAATGCTTGAAAAGAAAGCTCCTTTAACAGTAACTTACCTTTAAGAACAACCTTTCTTACAACGATTGGCTCCCACTCTTTAATAGGCTGGGTTAGCGCTTCTATCCCAGTCCACTGAAGTGATGGAGGACACTGAGACAGTAACAGCTGCTGCTGTTCACTGTCTCTCTCTCTGACAGCAGCCCCCCCCCCACTGTGTAACTCAATTCCCCCCCACTGCCACTGTGTGCTCCCCCCAGAGCTCACCCACCCTGTATCCTTCCCCCCCCCCCCTTGCGCAGCTCACTCGGTGGCTGCTCCTGTGAGTGCACACACACGATCTCCCGGCGTCCCCCCGAAACCCCCATCGCGGGGGGGGGGGGAGATCCGACCCACTAGACACCAGGGATATGAAGTATAAAGCCCTTAAATGCAGCTGTCAGGTTTGACAGCTGCATTGAAGTGCTTAATTAGCCGGCGCGGCAACGGGACCCGCGTCAGCTAATAGAGGCGCTCCCCAGCTGCAGATAACAGCAGGGAGCTGCGCTGTTCAGAGCAAGGTCCCGACGGGACCCCTCTCTGAACTCCCCCCGCTGCAACATGAAGTACCAGGTACATCATGGGTTGCTAAGGGGTTAAACATGAATTTTCTTAAAAAAGAAAAATCCGATCGAAACCAAAAATAGATAGCACACCTGTCACCGCCGAGGGCTTCGAAATGCAGTTTAAGGTTTCACTGTCATTATAGCTATCAAAATCTAAATTAGCAGTACATGTGAACAGCTTACCCCTGTCTCTACATAGGCAACACATCGTCCTCTGATATCACAGGAGTCATGGCTGGATCTTGTCTCTGAGCTTTAATTCCACCCCCTCAGTGATGTCACCATCTCAGTTCCTCCAGCCTACATCACCGCCTCCCTGCTTTGTGCTTCTGTGGCATTTTTTTTTATTTATTTATTTTTTACCTGATGTCCTGAGTTCCTATTTACACTCTACATAATGCCCCTGCACACTTAAAGTGTCACTGTTGTTTTGCAAAACTTTTGACGTGTCCTAGAGACATGTCAAAAGTTTTGATTGGTCCACTCAGACCCATACCGATCAGGAGAACAAATCACGCTCCATAGACTTATATGACATTATTACAGTCAGACCTAGACCAATCAAAACTTTTGACATTTCAAAAATCCACAAATTTACAAAACCACAGAGACTCTTTAAAGAAATTCTATTCAGATTTCCTGACCTGTAGGGTTCTATCGAGCACCGACACCCTCAGGATTCTCCTGAAGGATGTCCATTCTCAGGGGCTGGCTGGCAAATTTTAGCCCGGGGGGCAAGTACACAGCACTGGCCCATGAGTAGCAGGCTGGCAGCCCATCCTTAAAGGACCACTCTGGCCTCTTACCTATAACATCTTCGGTCCTTTCAGTCATTTGTGACCAAATATCCTACTGTGCCCTGTGAAAGGGTCAGAACTCACTTTCCTGTATAAGTCTATGGGGCGGCTCAGTGATGACACAGAACGGTCCCATAGACAGATGCTAGGAAAGCTGGGTGACCTCTATCATACTGAGTACAAGATGCTGGAAAGCTGGGTGACCTCCATCATACTGAGTATAAGATGCTGGGAAAGCTGGGTGACCTCCATGATACTGAGTATAAGATGCTGTGAAAGCTGGGTGACCTCCATTATACTGAGTATAGGATGGTGGGAAAGCTGGGTGACCTCTATCATACTGAGTATAAGATGGTGGGAAAGCTGGGTGACCTCCATGATACTAAGTATAAGATACTGTGAAAGCTGGGTGACCTCCATTATACTGAGTATAGGATGGTGGGAAAGCTGGGTGACCTCTATCATACTGAGTATAAGATGCTGGAAAGCTGGGTGACCTCCATCATACTGATTATAAGATGCTGGGAAAGCTGGGTGACCTCCATGATACTAAGTATAAGATGCTGTGAAAGCTGGGTGACCTCCATTATACTGAGTATAGGATGGTGGGAAAGCTGGGTGACCCCCGTCATACTGAGTATAAGATGGTGGGAAAGCTGGGTAACCTCCATCATACTGACTACAAGATACTGGGAAAGCTGTGTGACCTCCATCATATTTAGTATAAGATGCTGGGAAAGCTGGGTGACCTCCATCATACTGAGTATAAGATGGTGGGAAAGCTGGTGACCCCCATAATACTGTGTACAAGATGCTGGAAAGCTGGGTGACCTCCATCATACTAAGTATAAGATGGTGGAAAAGCTGGTAACCCCTATAAAACTGTGTACAAGATGCTGGAAGGCTGGGTGACCTCCATCATACTGAGTATAAGATGGTGGGAAAGCTGGGTGACCTCCATTATACTGAGGATAAGATGGTGGGAAAGCTGGGTGACCTCCATCATTCTGAGTATAAGATGGTGGGAAAGCTGGGTGACCTCCATCATACTGAGTATAAGATGGTGGGAAAGCTGGGTGACCTCCATCATACTGAGTATAGGATGGTGGGAAAGCTGGGTGACCCCCGTCATACTGAGTATAAGATGGTGGGAAAGCTGGGTAACCTCCATCATACTGACTACAAGATACTGGGAAAGCTGTGTGACCTCCATCATATTTAGTATAAGATGCTGGGAAAGCTGGGTGACCTCCATCCTACTGAGTATAAGATGGTGGAAAAGCTGGTGACCCCCATAATACTGTGTACAAGATGCTGGAAAGCTGGGTGACCTCCATCATACTGAGTATAAGATGGTGGGAAAGCTGGTGACCCCCATAATACTGTGTACAAGATGCTGGAAAGCTGGGTGACCTCCATCATACTAAGTATAAGATGGTGGAAAAGCTGGTAACCCCTATAAACTGTGTACAAGATGCTGGAAGGCTGGGTGACCTCCATCATACTGAGTATAAGATGGTGGGAAAGCTGGGTGACCTCCATTATACTGAGGATAAGATGGTGGGAAAGCTGGGTGACCTCCATCATTCTGAGTATAAGATGGTGGGAAAGCTGGGTGACCTCCATCATACTGAGTATAAGATGGTGGGAAAGCTGGGTGACCTCCATCATACTGAGTATAAGATGGTGGGAAAGCTGGGTGACCTCCATTATACTGAGGATAAGATGGTGGGAAAGCTGGGTGACCTCCATTATACTGACTACAAATACAAGATGCTGGGAAAGCTGCCTGACCTCCATTATACTGACTACTACGCAAGATGCTGGGAAAGCTGGGGTTACTGTATTTTTACAATAGTTTATATCACTCGATGTACTTCTGTATATATGTCTCCTCTATGTACTCCTGTGTAGGTCTCCACTTGTATATATGTATCATCTATATACTTCTGTATATACGTCTCCTCTATGTACTGCTGTATATATGTATCCTCTATGTCCTCCTGTATATATGCCTCCTCTATGTACTCCTGTATATATATGTATACTCTATGTACTCTTGTATATATATATATGTATCCTCTATGTACTACTGTATATATGCCTCCCCCTGTATATATGTATCCTCTATGTACTGCTGTATATATGCCTCCCCCTGTATATATGTATCCTCTATGTACTGCTGTATACATGTATCCTCTATTTACTGCTGTATACATGTATCCACTATGTACTCCTGTATATATGTATCCTCTATGCCCTCCTGTATATATGTATCCTCTATGTAGCAGGGACACATGCAGGCAGGGGCATTTCCGGGATAAGCGAGGGGGGGGGGGGTAGTGGGACACATGGTGCCTCCATCTCGGTAGAGTGTAGTAGTGGAGGTATAGTGGATAATGGGTGTAGTAGTACAGGTAAAGATGAGGGGTGAGGTAGTACAGGTATAGATATGGGGGGTATTAGTAATACTGATGAGGGGGATTAGTAGTACAGGTATAGATGTGGGCTGTAGTAGTACAGGTAAAGATGAGGGGTGAGGTAGTACAGGTATAAATGAGGGGTGTATTAGTAGTACAGATGAGGGGGATTAGTAGTACAGGTACAGATGTGGGCTGTAGTAGTACAGGTAAAGATGAGGGGTGTAGTAGGAATAAAGGTATAGATGAGAGGTGACAGGGGCATACTGGGGGAAACTGGGGCAGCTGGGGATGACTGGGAGAGCTGGGGGTGTACGGGGCAAACTGGGGGGTGAGTGGGGCAGCTGGGGGTGACTGAGGGGGACTGGGGCAAACTGGGGTTGACTTAAGCGGGACTGGGGCAGTTGGAGTTGACTGAATGAGGACTAGGGCAGACTGGGGGTGACTGAAGGGGGACTGGGGCAGACTTGGGCGACTGAGGGGGGACTGGGCAGACTGTGGATGACTGAGAGGGACTGGGGCAGACTGGGGTGACTGAGGGGGACTGGGCAGACTGTGGATGACTGAGGGGGACTGGGGGTGACTCTAGGGGGACTGGGGCAGCTGGGGGTGACAGAGGGGCACTGAGGCAGACTGGGGGTGACTCTAGGGGGACTGGGGCAGCTGGGGGTGACAGAGGGGCACTGAGGCAGACTGGGGGTGACTCTAGAGGGATTGGGCAGCTGGGGGTGATTGGGGCAGGAGTGCACATATCCCTCCTCCTCTCACCCCGGCACACAGGTTCCCCTCCCGGCCACACGTGCAGGTCCCCGGTCTCTGAAGCAGGCCACAGGGACTGTAGAGGTGATAGCGTCACTGCCATTACTGGAGCTGTACAGCGGGATCGAAGGATGCAGATCCCGCTGTTCAGCTCCAGGACCCGAAGCAACGTTATCACCACTACAGTCCCTGCGGCCTCCTCCAGAGACCGGGGACCTGCACGTGTGGCCGGGAGGGGAGCAGGACGTGATATGTATAGCTGGGGTAGGTCAGTCGCGGCTCTGTTAGGCGGACTGCCGACCGCCCTGCACCTCACCTCTGGCCCGACACTCCACGCACCGCCGCCCGCCATGCACCTCACCTCCGCGCCGCCTGCTTGACCTGCACCTCTTGCCCGGCCGCCAACCCGTCACTCTACGCTGCTCCACCTGCAATGATTTTTTGTGAAAATTGAATTTACGGTTTTAATCAAAATTGATTCTAACCTTCTGGGCAAATTAATTTGATTAATCGCCCAGCCCTAACTCCTCTGTATGTATGTATCCTCTATGCACCCCTGTATATATGTATCCTCTGTATGTCTCCTCCTGTATATATGTCTCCTCCTGTATATATGTATCCTCTGTATGTCTCCTCCTGTATATATGTCTCCTCCTGTATGTATGTATCCTCTATGTACCCCTGTATATATGTCTCCTCCTGTATATATGTATCCTCTGTATGTCTCCTCCTGTATATATGTCTCCTCCTGTATGTATGTATCCTCTATGTACCCCTGTATATATGTCTCCTCCTGTATATATGTATCCTCTGTATGTCTCCTCCTGTATATAAGTCTCCTCCTGTATATATGTATCCTCTATGTACCCCTGTATATATGTCTCCTCCTGTATATATGTATCCTCTGTATGTCTCCTCCTGTATATATGTATCCTCTATGTACCCCTGTATATATGTCTCCTCCTGTATATATGTATCCTCTGTATGTCTCCTCCTGTATATATGTCTCCTCCTGTATATATGTATCCTCTATTTACCCCTCTGTATGTCTCCTCCTGTATATATGTATCCTCTATGTACCCCTCTGTTTGTCTCCTCCTGTATATACACATATCCTATATGTACCCCTGTATATATGTCTCCTCCTGTATATATGTATCCTCTGTATGTCTCCTCCTGTATATATGTCTCCTCCTGTATATATGTATCCTCTATGTACCCCTGGTAAAGTCCAAGGTTGGAACAGCGGAACCTCCCAGGGATGCACAGTCTCCGTCAGGTGGGCCCACACCTGATACTCAATAGCGAAAAAGAAATGGTGTGGAGACAGCATCCATCCAGTGAAAAAATATTTTTACTTTATTTTAAGCCATTGCATATAAAAAGATTACCGACGTTTCGGCTCTAACACTCCTGAGCCTTTCTTAAGTGTTAGAGCTGAAACATCGGTAATCTTTTTATATGCAATGGCTTAAAATAAAGTAAAAATATTTTTTCACTGGATGGATGCTGTCTCCACACCATTTCTTTTTCTCTATGTACCCCTGTATATGTCTCCTCCTGTATATATGTATCCTATATGTACCCCTGTATAGATGTATCCTCCTGTATATATGTATCCTCTATGTACCCCTGTATATATGTCTCCTCCTGTATATATGTATCCTCTATGTACCCCTCTGTATGTCTCCTCCTGTATATATGTATCCTCTATATACTCCTCAGTATGTCTCCTCTTGTATATATGTATCCTCTATGTACCCCTGTATATATGCCTCCTCCTGTATATATGTATCCTCTATGTACCCCTGTATATATGCTTCCTCCTGTATATATGTATGCTCTATATACTCCTCTGTATGTCTCCTTCTGTATATATGTATCCTCCTGTGTAGGTCTCCTGTATATATGTATCCTCCTGTGTAGGTCTCCTGTGTATATGTATCCTCTATGTCAGGGAGGGGGAACCTTGGCTCTTCAGCTGTTGCAAAACTACAACTCCCATCATCCATGGACAGCCTATGGCTCTCCAGATATGATGGGAGTTGTAGTTTTGCAGCAGCTGGAGGGCCTTGGTTCCCTCCCCCTGCCTTATGTCCTGCTGTGTAGATCTCCCCCTGTGTAGGTACCTTGCTTGCTGCAGACACCATCTTCTCGGTCTTCAGGCTCTTCTAGCCCAGTTGCTGAAGAACCAGCTGGGAGGAGAGAGCGGCCTCTGGTGGCCGGAGGAAGATACTGCCTACAGCAGTTTGCTTTTCACCATAAGCCTCTTAGGCTTATAGAAAGCATAGTGGCCATACAGGGGGCGGGGCTTACCGGCATGGGGGCGGGGCTTCGGCGGCCGCTTCCATCACAGTCCGGATCCACCACAGCCACAGGTAAATATGACTGAAGAGGGCGGGGCTGTAAGCAGGGGAGGCACTGAGGACTCCAGCCAGCTGTCAGCAGCCATGCGGTCCTGACAACTGGGGGAAGAGCGGCCCGGGGGGCATGTGCCCCCCTGCCCCCCGGCCCAGCCCGCCCCTGTCCATTCTGGAAAATAGGTTTTGAAGTTGTCCAAAACTCCGGATGCACCATAGAAGCCTATGTGAGCATCCAGAACGCCAGACACCTCAGGATACACGTCCGCAAGCTGGCTGGAATTCCAGATGCGCTGCTCTCAAGCCTGGGCCTGCTTTAGCTTCCAGGCATATGCCACCTGGTGCTAATGCTGGCCTTTTAACTATAAGCATTCAGAACCTTTGTCCCAGAGGCGATAATACCCCCATACATTTTCATGCCAATGGTAAAATAAATTAAAATAATAATTTTTTGCTTTTACTTGGCAGCTTGCAACATTTCCAGACAAAAAAAATAGCAGCAAATTTTTCCTACTTAGGTATTCACAATGCAAAAAATAGATTATATTTTCAGACACAACACTTTATCTCACACAGCTTTAGACTATGTTTCCAGACAGTATTTTTGCTCAGTATTTTGGTCAGTATTTTGCAACCAAAACCAGGAGTGGATTGAAAACACAGGCTATGTTAACACAATCTTGAATTTGAGTGGATGGCCGTCATTGGCAAATAACGGACGTTATTTTAAAGCAACTGCAGTTTTAAAATAGTGGCAGTATTTCAACATTAAATGGCGGTGTCCACTGTTTCAACCGTGTGTGAACATAGCTCCTCTGTGTTTTCAATCTACCCTGGTTTTGGTTGCAAAATACTGAGCAAACGTGTGTGTGTATATATGTATGTGTATATGTGTGTGTATATATATATATATATATATATATAATGTGTGTGTGTGTGTATGTATGCATAAGTGTGTATAGGTAGATATACATATATATATATATATATATATATATATATGCACACACACTTTTTTTGCAACCAAAACCAGGTGTAGATTGATATTAATATTTTTTCCCACACTGGAGTAAGAGTGAACCATCATTCAATAATCGTAATCAAGGTTACATGTTCAATTAATTGTTATGTTGAACAGCCCTAATTTCAGATTAAAACAATGTAGATCTGATAAAAGATTAACTTTAATTTAAAGGAAAAGTCTGGCCATTAGCATAATTTTGGAGCTGGCAGGGGAGAACATAATCAACCATTGCTTACCTCTCCCAATGCCTGCAATGCGCCGTCTGACAGGCTCCAGGATCCACAACGGAAGGCATTTTCCCCCATGTTTTGATGACGCATGACTCTGGGGAAAAAGCCCATCCCGGCTGATAGACAACCCACTCAGCCAATCAGAGCTGGAGAGGTCTGGATAGTTTATGTTCCCCAACCCCCACCTTTGCGGTTTTAAATTTTTTTCTCATTGCCGGACTTCTTTAATGAACAGTTTTACTTTTTTTTTTAATCCTAGTTTAGATGAAATTGGTAGATTACAGTATTTTGTATAGTATGTTAAAGACAATATTTGTTTTACCAACTCTTTTGACAGACTACTGGAACTGTAAAGGATTGTATACATAATATTATGTTTCGTTGCCCGTTAACTGGGGAAATACTTCGAAAGGAGGAAATTGAATCACACATTAAAAAAAGTATTGAAATGGTGAGTCAGAGCTAATATTGTGTGTATAGAACATACGATTGAGATGTGTTTGTAGGATTGACTACATTTGGTTTCCTTTTCATCCATACTAGCTGTCCTCGGCTGATCCTATTTCTGCTTCCATTATGAAGATTCATACGTTTAACAAAGATCGAGATAAAGCAAAAATAGGTGTTGAAACTATGGCAAAGTAAGGCTTTCCTGTTTCTGTTCTCTTATTTTAGTTTTGAAATGTTATAAATGGTTACAGTTTTGTACATAATAATGCATAAGTAGTTTTAACCCCCTCTACTCTTATTTTTAGGTATCTTAAAAACATAATTGACAATCCTAATGAGGAAAAATATAAAAAAATCAAGATAGCAAATAAAGTTTTCCAGGTGAGACTTTCCATCTGCCACTACTACATCGTTTTCTCCCTGTTATAATGCCATGTCCTAAAATATGCTACCAATGACTGCAATAAAATAACCTATTACTCTTTTAATTATATTATGGTTAAAGGGGTTTGGACACTTTATAGTAAAATTACTTAGTGTACATACAGTATTAGGCCATGTTCATATGGCGTAAGAGACCGGCCGTTCCGTGACCCGGCAAAGATCATCCTGGACAGTACTGCAGTACTAGCAGGATGATCTTTTCTGCCGCAGAGTTCTGATGCGGGCACATCAGTGCGCGCCTGCCAACATCGGAACTCCCCGTAGCACACTATGGAGCGTAGTTTCCTACGGCCGCTATTCACTGAAAAGCGGCAGCAGAAAACTGACAAGTCAGTTGTTTGCGGCGCCGCTAGGGGTCCCGGTCGGAGCCTATACTATGTGTATACTCTCCGGCCGGGATCCCATAGACACCCGGCCAACTTATTTTTTTGTATTTATATGGCCGTTGTTGCAAATTGCAACAACGGCTGTAAAAATACGAAAAATACGTTGTGTGAACATAGCCTTAGTAAGTGTACTCACAGCCCTTACAGATGGAAGCTCCATGTTTACTTCATAGAGCTAAAATAAGACTCCCCTCCTCCAGGCTGTACAGCACTGCTCTGTGGTGAGTCTGTCCGTAAGATGGCTGACGTGGAGGAGCCAGTGGATACGTATCTTATATATGCCTATGGAAGACCTAGGGGGTGGGGCATGGTCACATGCTCCTCCATGTCGGCCATCTTACGGACAGACTCACCACAGAGCAGGACAGTCTGTATGAGGGTTGTCTGATTTTAGCTTTGAGGTACACAGGGAGCTGATGTCAGTAAGCGACTATACTTACTAAGGCTATGTTCACATAGCGTATTCGACCGGCCATTCTGTGACCCGGCCGGTCTCTGAAAAGATCAACCCGGCCGCTACTGCAGTACCAGCCGGATGATCCTTTTGGCCGCAGTGTTCTGATGCGGGCGCATCCGTGCGCGCCCACATCAGAACTCCCACAGCACAGTATGGAGCTTATGGCCGGAGCCGCTCGCTCCACAGTGTGCACTGACATGGGTTTCTGCAGCCGCTATACAAGGAATAGTGGCCGCAGAAAACCGACATGTCAGTTCTTTGCGACGCTGCGAGGGATCACGGACGGAGCGTAAACCAAGTGCATACGCTCCGGCCAGGATCCCATAGACGGCTATGTAACTTATATTTCCGTAATAATCACCACCGTTGAACAATGGCCGTGCTTTTACGAATATTTAAGTTGTGTGAACATAGCCAAGCAAATTTTCTATAAAGTGGGTCAACCCCCTGAACTCTTTGTGACAGTTTTTGTGTATATATTCATTTAGGAAAAAGTAATCTGTCTGGAGGGAGCACATGAATTTTTTGAAGCAGTTGGATTTGAGAAGAAACTACTAACTTTACAAGGACAAGGTACAAGTATTATGCAGTGTAACAAATTGAGTATAGCAAACTTTTAAAGGGCTTGGCCATTTTATAGTAAAATAGTTCAGTTTACTGACTGCCCATACTGACAGAAGCTCTTTGTGTACCTCATATAGCTAAAATCAGACTCCTCTCCTGTGCTGTCCTGCTCTGTGGTGAGTCTGTCCATAACATAGCAGGCATGAAAAAGCATGTGACCATGGCTGCCTTTTAAGTCCTCAATCGGCATATACAGGTTTGCTGGTGGACACTGGGGGTGAGGCATGGTCACATGTTTCTCCATGTCAACCATTTTATGGACAAAATCACCTGGGCATGCGCAGAATAAGTTAGTGAGTTATCTCCCCTAATTTTGTTCGGAAAGCGAGCAAAACTTCGGGGGAAATTTTGTTCGAATACCGAATTGTTCAAACACGGAGGTATTACTGTACTGAGATCAAGTACTCGAGTGTCTTTTCTGCTAGTTTGCCTGCGATATATATGTTAGCTAGATAGCTGCTTTTTCCTTTCTCAGGGCATTAAGGCAGTTTTCTATGTGTGTAAGTTGGGGTAAAAAAAGGGAGGTTAACTTTGATTAGTCTAGGGATGTATAGCTCATGATTGGGTGAAGAATTAAAGTGATACTGTCACCCCCTTTCTGTATGTGCCACCTGGGCATCATGGAATGGGACGACCTGGGAAAAAATAAAGGTTTATTAAAAAAAAAAAAAGTCATCGCTTTTCATAAAACAGGGTACCTGTAAGGGCTGCCAGTAACGGACCTCTCTGCCTGTCAGTCATCCCGCCGAGCGCGCTGACAGGCAGAGCGCTGTGACTAGACACGGGCGGGGAGCAGTCATCTGGGCATCTGTCACAAGCCGGGGGAATAAAAGTAACTTTTCCCCGGTATAAAGCTACTGCCGCGGCCGGTATGTGCCACGGCTGCTGCAGGAGCTTTATACATTGCTCCAGGGAACCATATCAGCCCAATTGGGCTGATTGGTTCCCTTTAGGCTATGTTCACACTACATATATTTGAGGCTGTATGTTTGAGGCTGTATAGCAACCAAAACAAGGAGTGGATTGAAAACACAGAAAGGCTCTGTTCACATAATGTTGTAATTGAGTGGATGGCCGTCATTTAATGGCAAATATGTGCTGTTATTTTAAAACAACGGCTGTTGTATTGAAATAATGAAAGTTATTTACCGTCATATGGTGGCCATCCACTCAATTACAACATGTGAACAGAGCCTTTCTGTGTTTTCAATCCACTCCTGGTTTTGGTTGCTATGAGGACCTGACATGAGGACCAAATACAGCCTCAAATATACATAGTGTGAACCCAGCCTAAATATGTACCCACTGTTGAACTATGTTTGTAAGGGGTTTGCCTTATGGAGTACATTGCCCCTGTCAATTCCTGAACGCTTGAATTTAATTGAAATCATTCTGTGATTGTCCCAATTTGATTTTTCCAAACTCTCAATGCTAGTGTGACACCCTTTATTTGGGAAAATGGCCAGCATAAACTCAAATTTTCTACCTAAGGGTATGTGCACACTACGCAATCCACAGGAATAGCTTCCAGCAGATTCCGCCGCTAGCCCCCGTACTCCCGCTGAAAGTTCCCATAGGCTCCATTCTATGCCCATCCAGATTCCGCCGGCCGCCCGAAGAATTGACAAGGCCAGGCTTATCAAAGGGTGTAAAATTGGTGCAAACTGCCCAAAGCAACCAATCGCAGCTCCTCTTTCAGCTCTGGTAACATGAAGGAGGAGCTGTAATTGGTTGCTGTGGGCAGTTTGCACCAGTCTACATTTTACACCCTTTGATAATTGTTTATATATTGTAATATTTTTAGTGAGGTAGACTTTTGTCTAAAAGTATTTTTATTTCTATTTCATAATTGAACTACTAGAACAGCAAGAAGAATTCTATGTATTGGGCAGTGATGCACTTGATCGTATAAAAGACTTGCAAAGCTATCATGATTCTTTATTAAGTGGTGAGCCCTTAATTGCCATTCTTGACCGGCAACCACAGATCTTTGTGCCATCCATGCAAGCTGCAAATTTTAACCTGCCTGATGACTTCTACAACTTGACAATTGAAGAGATCAGATCCGAACAAAAACTAAGGTAAGTGACCGACATTTAAAAAAAAAAAAAAAAAAAAAAAAAAAAAATATATATATATATATATATATATATGGTTGTGATGACAGGGTAGTAAGAAGCTGTGATGCTGTTATTACAGCTGCATCACAAGGCTCCTGTACACTACAGAATGTCATTTTCTTCTGGCTTTAGGGTATGTTATGACTTGGCTTGAAAGTTATAAAAGGGTGGGGTTTAGACCGCTCAGCTAAGCCGTGACTGCAGCAGTGCTCTGACCCAGTCACTGACTGACCAAGCAGGGCATCAGTCAGCCGGGTCATGACGTAGCAGGAGGGGAAAATATGAAGAATTTCACCATACATTGTCGGCTATGGTGAGTTGGAATGCCGGCACACCCGAATGCCCCCATGTTCCAACGCAAAAGAAATGAAGTTCACTGACGCAGCTGTTCTATTAGACGGCCATGTCCCAGAACGGCCGGTGTCATACTGTGTGTGAACCCGGCCTTAAAATGAGTCACCAGTGCAACCAGGCAGTAGGGAAAGCATATCGTATTCTGGCCCTTATAGCTAGAGGTATAACCAGTAGGAAGATTATGATCCCGCTATATAGTACTTTAGTGAGACCACATCTGGAATACTGTGTCCAGTTCTGGAGACCTCACCTACAAAAAGATATTGATAAAATAGAATGGGTCCGAAGGACAGGCTACAAAAATGGTGCAGGGTGTGAGACATTAAACATATCAGAAAAGATTTGAGTCTGTAGGAAAGAAATATGTTTTATGGACTAAATAACGTTCAATAGGAAAGTGTTTTTAATAAAGGGAAAAAAACTCAATAACAAGGGGACACAATCTAAGGTTAATTGGGGGAAATTAATGTAAGCACGCAGCATACTCTACACACACACAGCAGACGCCAAACACCCAATACATTACATACAGCACACTTTACACACTACATACACTACACACATCATACTGCAGACGGAATTCTGTAACACAGCAGACTCCACACACATGCAAAACAAAGAAGGATATTCAGCGCCAACTAAGCTACCCTATGTACTGTGGCTAATGGTGAAAGCTAGCCTCCACTTCCAGGGGAAGGGAACTCACACAAGCAGGATCTCAACGATCTCAAAAGGAGAGTCAAGGCAGCTGATCCTGAGGTGGCACCCATAGTAGGGCTACATACTTCTTCTGTATGTTTAGTATGTTTCCAGTACAACGGGATGCAAGCACAAGCCATCATAAGTATATGTGGCTTTTGATCACTTTTTATTACAATTTTTCTGGATTTGATATGGCTAAAAATCAGCAATTATGCACTTTGGCATTGACGCTATTTACCGTGTGAGATCAGGAACATCATAATTTAACAGTGCGGGTGATTTGTGTACATGTAGCGATACCAAATATGTTTGGTTTTTTATTGTTTATTCATTTATATTTATAAAATGGGAAAAGGAGTGCGGTGATTTCATCTTTTAATATGGGAAGGGTTGTTTATTATTCTGCTGCTGGGGCCCATAGTATTCTAACAGCAAGCTGGGGACAGCCTCAGAAGAGTGGTAGCAGTAATCCTGCACCACAAGTGATGTTTTTTTAAACTGCATTTAAATGCGGCTGTCAATTTTGACAACTGTATTTAAGCTTCTAAATAGCGGCACGCCCGGAGCGGAGGGATTAAAAGCGGGGTCCTACCGTGACCTGCCGATTCCCCCTAGTGGACACATGTTGTACTGGTACAGCATGTGCCTTTAAGGGGTTAAGGGTTAAAAAAAAGTACTCCAGGCGGCTGTGTCACGCCTCAGTCACTGATTGGCTAAGTGGGCATTTCTGAGTAGGGCAGTGACATCATAGGAACGGAAGCCCAGCGGGGGGCCATGAGCGGTGACAATAGGGCACAGGGCGGATATGTAGAATTTCTGTTTTATGTTCCCACTACCCCCTGCTCCCCGGGTTTTTTTACTGCTGCCCTGGATACCCTTTTATATTCTGTCTCTCTCTCACACACAGCCTGCGGCAGCCATAGTGCTCTGAAGGGAAACACACCATCTTCCAGAGAGAAATCACCACATTGAGGACATTTGACACTCCAGCTGTTGCAAAACTACAATTCCAATCATGCCTAGACAGCCAGAGCTTCAACTGTACAGGCATAACGGGAATTGTATTTTTGCAACAGCTGAAGGGCCGCAGTTTAAAACCTGTTTTTGACACAGTCGCAACCTTCTACAATTCAACAATTACCTCAGCCCTTCACACTGTTACACTACGCATCAACAGACAGCCCTGGCACACCGACCTAACCAAACAACTAAAGGGCCTATTCCATGGAACTTTTTCGAACGATTATCGTTCATAAAATCGTTCAAACGACCGCTCGTTAACTATATTCGTTCTGTGGAATAGCTGTAAACGAGCGAACGACAACAGCGAAATCGTCGTTGAGTCGTTCACTATTTTTTTTCAACATGTCGAAAAAAAATAGTTAGTCTTTCAACAATAATTCGCTAATCTTTTCGTTGAATAAAAAATCTTTCAGTTGTTCTTGAAATGTCTACCTACATTTCCCCACGTTTTAAACGACCATGTAACGATGTAACGACCGCAAAAAAATCGTTACACTACAGATATCGTTCACCTTCCCACTCGTATTATGTGTTATCGTTCACTTAAAAAAATTGTTATGTGCTTGTTAACGAGCGGTCGTTGGAGCGAGTCTATGAATGATAATCGTTCCGTGAAATAGGGCTATCAGGCGAGTGTCCAGAGCTTCTGAGTGGCGCTGGAAGAAAACCCACTCAATGGAAGACTTCCAGACATACAAACGAGCACTCCTTGACTTCAAATCTGCCCTCACCTCTGCTAAACAGGATTACTTTGCTTCCCTCATATCTTCCTTATCTCACAACCCTAGGCAACTATTTAACACCTTCAATTCCCTTCTCAGCCCCCCACTGCCACCCCCTACTTCTCTCATCTCTGCTGAGGACTTTGCCACATTCTTCAAGCAGAAAATCTTAGACCTGTAAGCTTTACCTTACAGTCCCCTCAGCCCCCTCTCATCCCCATCCAGTGCTCTTCCCCACTAACTCACCTCTCCACCATCCCTGAAGTAAGCCTCTCCAAACTACAATCCACATCACACCTCATTACCTGCGCGCTTGACCCAATCCCATCCCACCTTATCCCCAACCTCTCCTCAGCACTTGTCCCAGCACTAACCCATCTCTTCAATCTATCACTAACTTCTGACGTCTTTCAATCTCCATACAAACACGCAACCATCACATCCATCCTTAAAAAGCCCCATCTCACTTCTCCCCTTTGCCTCAAAACACCTGGATCAACATGTCTACCATGAGCTGTCCTCCCACTTTTCATCCAACTTGCTTTTTGACTCCCTGCAATCTGGCTTCCACCCCCACCACTCCACAGAAACTGCCTTAAAGCGGCATTATCAGCAGGTTCGGGCCAGTGGACCTGCTGATAGGAGCCAGATGCTCTTTACCTCCAGATTCCCTTGCCGTCCTCTGTATACCGGTTCGGTCCGGTATACCAGCGTTTTCGGCTAATTCCTGGTATGCTAATGAGCGGTCCCAGAGCATTTGGGGCATTCCCCATGCTCCTTGAGCATCTGCTTGGGCGCCTAGCCTGCCGCCTCCCGGCCCACCCCACTATGCATATTCATATATGCATAGCTTGGCCGCTTGTTATGGCGCATGTGCAGGAAGCAGCCCGTAACAAGCGGCCTAGCTATGCAACGCCCCAAATGCTCCGGGACCTTTCATTAGCATACCAGGAATTGGCCGAAAATCCCGGTCTATCGGACCGCATCGGTATACGGAGGACGACAAGGGAATCCGGAGGTAAAGACCGGTTGGCTCCTATCAGCAGGTTCACTGGCCCGAACCTGCTGATAGTGCCACTTTAAAGCAGTTTCTGTGGAGTGGCGGGGGTGGAAGCCAGATTACAGGGAGTCAAAAAGCGAGTTGGATGAAAAATGGGAGGACAGATCTTTTTATTTTTTATTTTTCCCAACCAAAACTAACTCCGACTCTAGGACTCCACAGCCCTGGTTAAGGGTCAAATAGCAATCTCTTAGGTGGTGCTGTCATGTGAAAATCGAAATATCAGTAAGTAATAATTCTAAATTTGTAGTCTAGGTCTTCATAGGATCTATGTCACTTGCTCAAATTTCCAGTATAGCAGACTACAACTCTGGTATTTTGTTTAGGGTAATAATAATAATAATAATAGTAATAATAAATCATCATTGTAACAAAAGTAACAAATTACTTTAAACAAGGTTTAAATTAATATTATCTGTATCTTTATCTTAGAACAGAGAAGTTAAAGCAAGATTCTATGCTCAAGACTAAAGCGATGCGAGAAAGAGAAGAAAGACAAGAAATAAGGAAATATAAATATACTGTTCTCAGAGTCAGGTTTCCAGATGGCTATATACTACAAGGTGAGATTATGCTTTTGTAAGTTATGCAGTTTTTGCAGAAGAATTAAACATTTGGCACATGATTACATGAATGCATTAAATTTAGAGTGGCTTCACTTACACAAAGGCCCAGATTTATCAAAGAGTGTAAAATATATCAAAGAGTGTAAAATATTCAGAGGTGTAAACTCCCCACAGCAGCCTATCACAGCTCGGCTTTCATTTCACCAGAGCTGAAAGCTAAGCGGTAATTGGTTGCTGTGGGCAGTTTATACCAGTGTATATTTTACACCCTTTGATTATTTTCTCCCCCCCACATCTTAATTTCTATTATTCCACTCCATCATGGGAGCGAAAAGAAAAACAAAATGAAAAAATAGACGTTAAAGGAGAAGGATTATAAAATCCTGCAAGGGGAGAGGGGTAGAATTGATTACAAGTACTAACTTGAGAGGCAGCAGCCTGTCGCGGGATCTCCTGAGCTGAGAACTCAGCTCAATTTCACCCCTGTCGGCTGCAGGATTTTATAATCAGTCAGATTGTCTGTTGGGTATTTAGCATGGTTTTTCAGGCACTTTACCAGAGAAAAAAAAGAGCACAGCATGTTGCAATATTTTGTATGCAATTTATTTTTACTATATTTGTGATAAAGGTTCCCAATGGATCCAAAGTAATCCAAATTAAATCCTCATGGCACAACACCAACATGCAGACCCACTCCCTTGCATCTATCTTGATGCAAGGGAGTGGGTCTGCATGCTGGTATTGTGCCATGCAATTTTACTGATTTCCAAATAAACAATTACGTTTACAGCACGCTGAATCAACTGCCTTTTTCTTTGGATCAAGTCTACATACCAAGCCAAGTATGAGCTAGACCCTATAGTTAGGCTTCCAATGGAACCTTCAGTGAAGGTGTGTTTCCCGCCTGACGCTTTGTTTTCACATTTGTGTTCAGATTAATTTCCAAACTTGGTCCAAACTTCACACCCATTTCTTCACATTACCTACTTGATGATGCTGGGATTATTGGAAAATATTGTGGCAAATGTGAAAACACAGCCACAGCCCCTTTAGCACATGGGGTTCTGAGGATGAAGGTAATTTTTTTTTTTTTACTACTGCCCTCAGTGCACTGATCCACCCCAACTGGCCCACCTACCCCTTCTAATGAATATTCAGCTGCCACTCTACAGTGATGAGCATCAGGGTGACATCCCTGCAGAGCACTGCCCAAATATTAGAAGGAACGGGCCGGCAGTGGTGCACAAAACCGCCTCATTTACATATTTAATAAGCTACAAAATTCCCAAAACCCTGCTGATAAAGGTAGGAAAATTACCTTCATCCTCAGTGCCCCGAGTGCTAGAGAGACATAACAGCAGGTTAGATGCTTCTAACCTTCTGTTATTTTCCCTTTTAAGCTGTATTTATTTTATCTTCAACATTACGCTGTTATTCTGGAGTGGCAATCACACATAATGGTTGAATCCCTGCAATGAGTTAGTTGGGCCCTCTCTTGAGGTTAAAACAAAACCTAATTTCATGGGACATCCACTTTAAGTTTGTACATGGCACTCTCTGCTTTTCAAGGACAGCTGAACAGAAACAAAGATTCACAGTGCTCAGGTCAGTGTTTCTACCCGTTTGTACACTCTTTATGGGTGCGTTCACAGGTACAGGATCTGCAGCAGATTTGAAGTGGCAGATTCAATGCAAAGTAACTCTGGGCCATCAAATCTGCTGCGGATCTGCCGCAGATCCTGTACGTGTGAACGCACCCA
Organism: Dendropsophus ebraccatus; assembly: GCF_027789765.1. Lineage (NCBI taxonomy): Eukaryota > Metazoa > Chordata > Amphibia > Anura > Hylidae > Dendropsophus > Dendropsophus ebraccatus. The sequence continues at coordinate 115,827,991 of NC_091456.1, read as the reverse complement.
GCAAAAGGTCAAATTGCATACAGAATTTCTTCCAGAAATTGTGGCACCCGTGTCCATTAACATGTTTCTGGTATTGCAGTGCCACAGCCTGCAGACATGTGTTGCGTGTCATGTTATTCTAATTTTGTATAACCCCAGTACAGCTTTTCACATAGATACACTGAATAATACAATAAAGTCCTTAAATGGGGGCTATTGCTCCCCATTCTTATCAGAGAAGTGAACATGCATGCATTTACTTTGATTGAATGTCTATGGTACAGAAGTCACAAACTGTTCAAGCTTTCTAGTACTTAGCTTTTGCACCAATATTTTCCGCAATTTTAGGCCTCTTCTATGCTCAAGAACGGTTTTCTGTTTTGGTTGATTTCATTCGACAACATCTGCAGAATGACTGGCTTCCATTTGAACTCATTGCACCTTGTGGCCAAAAGTTGGACAATGAAGAAGTTACCTTTAGTAAATGTGGTTTGGTGAGTAACAGATTTGTAAAGCTTCGGGTAATAGGGCCTTTAGGCACAGGCTGTAAAAAAAAAAGCTGAACTTCTGAGCAAACCTCTGTTTGCACAAGCTGGTTCACACTATATAAAAATGATGACCTTTCATAACATCGCCCTTCATTGCATGTAAACCTATAGACTCTCTATATAGTGCAATCTTTCTCACATAAGACCTGAGTTTTACAACAGTTCTTAAAGCTTTCCAGCTGTTCCGTCTGTCTCTTGGTCAGTATTTTTTTTTATCCAAAACTAGGAGTGGAACTGACAGGGAAAATTATACTGGAAAGATTTGCACAGTTTCTGTGTTATCAACCCACTCCTGGTTTTGATTGAAAAAAGACTTATGGAAATACTATGTGTGAGCAATAAGAATTACTGCACTCCCACAGGCTGAGGCTAAACACAAAGGGGGAGATTTATCAACAGGGGATTTTTCTAGATGTGGTCTATTTCTGCTTTGGCAAGAATAGACTGGTCTATTTAAAGTGCAATTTACTATCAGGGATAAGCCTGGTCTATTTTCTGTGGTGCTGATTTGTTTGAATTGTCTTAGAATTGTCTCTAAATGGTCTCAGAATTGTCTCTAAATAGTCTAATTGGCTCTGGTTTGCTTCCTAGGTAATGAGCATTTTCTTCTCCCTTTCTTTTTCAGATACCGGCATGCAGAGGATTACGTTGGATTCATTTGGACTACGTCGATGACCAGCGGACTTTACTGTTCAATAAAATGGTCAACGAGGGGTGTGTGGGGTGTTTTTTTATTTGAATAAAAGAAAATTTCTAGGTGTGTTGTGTTTTCTCTCGTTACTTTACAGACTTAGTAGTGGAAGCTGTCAGATAGACGGAATCCATTACTAAGTCAGGGCTTAGTGTTAGCCGGTATAAAATTGCTAACACTAACCCCCCCCAAATTATTACCCCAGTACCCAATGCCACCAGGGGTACTGGGAAGAGCTGGGTGCCAGTGGTCCCGGAGCGTCAAAATTGGCGCTCCTGGACTGGGCGGCAGCAGGCTGGTAATATTAGGCTGGGGAGGGCCTAAACCAATGGCTCTTCCCACCCTGGTGTTACCAGGCTGCTGCTGTTTAATTTTTACCCCGGCTGGTTATGAAAAAGGGGGGAATCCTATGCGTTTTTTTTTTCTATAAATAAATAATTAACGCATAGGCTTCCCCCTGTTTTCATAACCAGCCGGATTTAAAAACCAAGCAACAGCAGCCTGGTAACACCAGGGTGGGAAGGGCCATTGGTATAGGCCCTCCCCAGCCTAAATATTACCAGCCTGCTGCCGCCCAGTCCAGGAGCGCCAATTCTGACGCTCCGGGACTACTGGCCCCCGGCTCTTCCCAGTACCTCTGGTGGCATTGGGTACTGGGGTAATAATGGGGGGTTAGTGTTAGCCATTTTATACCGGCTAATACTAAGCCCCGACTTAGTAATGGATTCCGTCTGACGAAATCCATTACTAAGTCTATATAGTAATGAAAGAAAATATAACACACCTAGAAAAAATTTTTTTATTCAAATAAAAACACCCCCACACCCCTCGTTGACCATTTTATTGAACATTAAACTCCGCCAGTCATCGACGTAGTCCAAACAAATCCGCGGTAATCCTCTGCATGCCGGTATCTGGGAAAAAAAAAAAGAAAAAACACAAGCAAAAACAAGCAGCAAGTAAAGGGGTTAACCCCCTGGGAGCCAGACTGTAACTCCCATGCCCATGCTGGAGATCACCCAGCTTTCCCAGCATCCTGTAAGGTTAACCCTTACAGGATCCTGGGAAAGCTGGGTGACCTTCAGCATGGGCATGGGAGTTACAGTCTGGCTCCCAGGGACTTAACCCCCTGGGGACCAGACTGTTCTGGTTAAGTGCCCACTTCCTTCCTGGGGCAGATGCAGTGCACTCTCCAATGGGTGGGTGATGATAGGGGCTGGGGGTTACCTGCTCCTGCTTCCTCGGCTGACCCGGCAGGCTCCGCCTCCATGACAGTAAGCCCCGTTGCGGGCCGGTACAGGGGTGGGGCTTACAGGGACTGGTGAGTTGGGAGTTACCTGCTGCTGCTTCCTCTGCAGTCCCGGTAAGCCACGCCCCCATACCGACCCGCGATGGGGGCGGGGCTTACTGTCATGGAGGCGGATCCTACCACGACAGCCGAGGAAGCAGGAACAGGTACCCCCCAGCCCCTATCATCGCCCCCCCCCCCCTATTGGAGAGTGCACTGCATCTGCTCCAGCAAGGAAGGGGGCACTTAACCCCCTTCCTTGCTGGTACAGATGCAGTGCCAGAACAGTTAAGTCCCTGGGAGCCATCCTGTGAGGGTTAACCTCACAGGATGCTGGGAAAGCTGGGTGACCTCCAGCATGGGCATGGGAGTTACAGTCTGGCTCCCAATGGCTTAAGCCCCTCCTACTTGTAACATTGATAGATGCAGACCTCCACTCCTCAGGAAAGACAGGTTCAGCAGGCATGGCCAACTCCAATTATTTTTTTTTTTCCTTTTTTGCTAAATAAACAGAACATTTTTCTCCCTGCAGCGTCAGATACTATTTTAATGATATTTCAGACAACAACTGTATTGCTTCCCAGTGTAACGGAGCCCCCCCACCCCGACACCGCAACCCCCCTTCTATTCTATTGGAGTTGGCCATGCCTGTTGAACATGTCTTTCTTGGGGAGTGGAGGTCTACATCGGTTTATTTGCCCTGGCATGGGTATACAAGATAGGCTGCGCATCAGTGTTTCCCTTTATACGCTTGGAGAGTTGTGCTTCAGTCTTGCACAACCACATTAGGTGAGGGAATCCGCTGTTAAACTCCTCTACTTGATCCACCTCTGTTTTTATGATTCTGCACCATGGAGCGCTGTCTTCACTTGTGTTTTCTTGTAACATTGATTGCTTTTTACCGGATAGGTTAGCCATGTCTGGAAGGGGTGCTAAGTGTCACTACCCTTCCAAACCATCAGCTGTTTGGCAAAGTCACTGTGTTAGCTCCTGTGCACAGTGAATGGTGTCAGAAGCCCTGTGCTGTCTATTCTGTAGTGGTGGTGTTAAGTTACTGCAGTTAAGCTATTGAATTGAGTGGGAGCAAATTGCAGTAACACATGCCACCATTACACAGTAGATGGCTTCAAGCACCATATTGCGTGTATTCGATCCTCTGTAGCTGATTGGAAAAAAATCTTAAGACCTCAGTAAAGTGCTAGAAAAAACATATCTGCTTTCTTCTAGAAACAGCACTACTTATATACTCCGTTTAGGTGGGGTTTTGTAGCTCCATTCCATTAAAGTAAATGGAGCTGAATTGTAATACCGCACACAACCTGGGCACAGATGTGGTGCTGTTTTTGCACCACATATTAGAAAAAGGCTATATTTTTTTCACTGTCACCCCCTTTTGTGCATTCTGACATCTCTACACAGGTGTAAAGGGTACATTTAGCAGTTTTCAGTATATCATACGTCATGGTGCTTGTTCAAGTAAAAAGTGATCTTTTATGAACTGCAGATTGTGTTAAGTGGGCGGGGCCTCGTGGCATTAGCGCCGCTTAGCCCCACCCACAATGCCACCGCTGGACCGCCCCCTTGGTGGGCCAACCTAGAGGGGGTGGGGCCTAGACCTTTAGGCCAGCCTGTTCCAATGGTTGGTGCCCACTTAACAATCTGCAGTTGATAAAAGATGACTTTTAACTTGAACAAGCACCAGGACGTATGATATAAAATAAGGTATGAAAACCGCTAAATTTACCCTTTACACCTGTGTAGAGATGTCAGAATGCACAAAGGGGGTGACAGTGTCACTTTAAGGTGAAAACCAGACTGAAGAGGAATGAGAAGAGTGCTATAGCTGGGCAGTCTGTTATAGACAAGCCTTTTAAAAGGTGGACATAACAGACTAGAGAGTAATTAAGCCATATTTCAAGGATGAAGGAAAACATGTTAGATGTAAAGGAAAGTGAAAAATTTTTGTTAAATGTGAGATAATGGGAGAGAAGGCGTTTAACGAATAAGGATAAGCTGGGCTAAAGGACAGGAATTCAAACAAGTAGAGAAGAACAAAATTACACCATCTATTTTGTCCCTGGGTCAATAGCCGAAAGCGTATCTGTAGAGGTGGGTAAAAAGTGCAGGTGAAATTTTGAATATGGAGCAAATAAGCTGTCATGTTTCAGCTTCTATCTTCTCTATAGGCCCTGTTTCCACATTTTTGATTATAAAAAAAAAAACACCACCCCATATCTTCACCTAGCCACGAAATGTTGCTGGGAGTATCAGCTACTATCTTTAGAATACACATCTAATAAAAAGATTTAAGTTCCCCTTAAAGTAGAATCCCGCCCCCCCCCCCCCCTTTTTTTTTTTTTTTTTTTTTTTTTTTTTTTTTTAATTAAAGGGGTATTCCCCCCAAGAGCTAAAAAATTTAATGCTCCCAAACCTAGCTGGCCTTACTCACCAAGTCCCCCTGAGTATTTTGAGAAGTCTCCCATCTTTCTAGCTGGTGCCGTTCCCGAGTTACAACTTTTTCTAAAACATGGTCTATATCCAAGATAGGAAACTACATTTCCCATCATGCAATGCTTATGCCTGATGATGGTGAAGTAGCAGAGCTGAGACAATGAAGGAGATGATGACAGTGTAGCAGAGCTGAGATGGCTGTGTCTGTGTAGCAAAGCTGAGTTGGAAGTGACGTCGTAGTAGAGCTGAGTTGGCGGGTGACGCCGGTGTAGCAGAGCTGAGTTGGCGGGTGACGCCGGTGTAGCAGAGCTGAGTTGGCGGGTGACGCCGGTGTAGCAGAGCTGAGTTGGCGGGTGACGCCGGTGTAGCAGAGCTGAGTTGGCGGGGGACGCCGGTGTAGCAGAGCTGAGTTGGCGGGGGACGCCGGTGTAGCAGAGCTGAGTTGGCGGGGGACGCCGGTGTAGCAGAGCTGAGTTGGCGGGGGACGCCGGTGTAGCAGAGCTGAGTTGGCGGGGGACGCCGGTGTAGCAGAGCTGAGTTGGCGGGGGACGCCGTTGTAGCAGAGCTGAGTTGGCGGGGGACGCCGTTGTAGCAGAGCTGAGTTGGCGGGGGACGCCGGTGTAGCAGAGCTGAGTTGGCGGGGGACGCCGGTGTAGCAGAGCTGAGTTGGCGGGGGACGCCGGTGTAGCAGAGCTGAGTTGGCGGGGGACGCCGGTGTAGCAGAGCTGAGTTGGCGGGGGACGCCGGCGTAGCAGAGCTGAGTTGGCGGGTGACGCCGGCGTAGCAGAGCTGAGTTGGCGGGTGACGCCGGCGTAGCAGAGCTGAGTTGGCGGGGGAAGCCGGCGTAGCAGAGCTGAGTTGGCGGGGGAAGCCGGCGTAGCAGAGCTGAGTTGGCGGGGGAAGCCGGCGTAGCAGAGCTGAGTTGGCGGGGGACGCCGGCGTAGCAGAGCTGAGTTGGCGGGGGACGCCGGCGTAGCAGAGCTGAGTTGGCGGGGGACGCCGACGTAGCAGAGCTGAGTTGGCGGGGGACGCCGGCGTAGCAGAGCTGAGTTGGCGGGGGACGACGGCGTAGCAGAGCTGAGTTGGCGGGGGACGCCGTTGTAGCAGAGCTGAGTTGGCGGTGATGCAGGCGATTGAGAGGGGCGTAGCTTGTCGCGGGGGGCGGAGCTTGCCGCGGGTGATCGCGGGGGCGGAGCTAGTCGCGGGCACTTGCGGGGGGCGGAGCTAGTCGCGGGCAATTGCGGGGGAGGAGCTTGCCGTGGGCGATCGCCAGGGGGCGTAGCTTGCCGGGGGGGGCCGCGGGTGAGTGCGGAGGCTATGCTGCGGGTGAGTGAGGGATGCCACGGCTGATGGGGGGGCGGTCGGTTGTGGGGCGGGGGGCTGTGTGCTGCGGGTGAGTGCTGGACGGTGCCGGGAGGCTCTGGACACAGGGGGTGAGATCTGGGCTGGGGGTGACCTGGTGGCTGCTGTTAGAGAGGGAGACAGTCACAGCTGCGCTGATCACTGTCTCCCTCTGTAACAGCAGCCACCCCATCAGTGTTCTCAGTCACTTCACTGTGCTGGGACTGAGGACACGTGATGCCGACACGGAGGATGGGGGCCAGGAGCAGGGAGAGTGTCGGGTTGGACTGAGGTCTGATGATTCTCTGCAATCCGTGGGGGTTAATGCAGCTGGATAACAGCAAAACTGTGCAGAATCCTTACTAACTTTATATTGGAAAGATGGAAAGCTACAGGTGGGCAGCGTATTAATGCAAAAATAATTTTGGGGGGAATACCCCTTTAATTGCAGGGGCAAGGGGAGAAATAATAAAGGGCACTAACTCCCCTCTTCAGCTCCAGATTGCCGCTCATCTCTAGCTCTGCAGACGTCACGACCTGGCTGATAGACCGTCCGCTCCAGTCACTGATTGGCTGAGTGGGCTGTCCATCAGCTGGGACAGGCATTTTCCCCATAGTCATAATCACAACTTGGGGAAAATGCCTTCTGGCGGGGGTCTTAGGTCCGGTCAGGCGGCGCATCACAGGCATGAAGAGAGGTAAGCAATGCTTTATTATTACTCTCTGCCCTGCCCCGCCCCTGCAGATTGTCTAAAGTTAGCTTCTCCAGACTTCTCCTTTTAATTATTGTTACTGACACTGTTCCGTCTAAGAACTCTGAGAGGTAAAGAGTTGAAATAACGTGCTAATAAAGCTACCAAGCCAAATAGCCGCAGTGCCTGTCAAGCTGATTGGAGTTTTTTCAGCAAGAACAGTGGCCACTAAACTATTTGCATAGCAGATTTGATGTTTTGTTCCATCATTTAATCACATTAGGGGTACTCCAGCGAAAATTTTTTTCCTAGTAATTGAAACACATTAGGGTGCGTTTACACAGAAAGATTTATCTGACAGATTTTGGAAGCCAAAGCCAGGAATGGATTTAAAAAGAGGATAGATCCTAGTCTTTCCTTTATGACCTGATCCCTGTTTATAGTCTGTTCCTGGTTATGGCTTCAAAGATCTGTCAGATAAATCTGTCTGTGTAAACGCACCATTACAAAGTTATATAACTTTGTAATATGCTTCAATCACCTATCTGCCCTCCTTCCCTATCTTTTCCCCCCTAAACCCCCCACCAGGAAGTGAAGTAAACTCATTCTTACCTAATGTCTGTTGACCCCAGGCTGTTCTGTGGCAGCCATTTTGTGACAAGGAAATCATCAAGAGGAAGAGGGTCTAAGCCCTGTTAGGCCATCCTCCCTTTGTTAGAGGACTCAGGTTGCTCAGCTCTGATTGGCTGAGCAAGATGTAAGCCATTTAACAGTTTTACAGAGTCAGTTAGACATCACAGGAGACGCATCATGGGAAAGCCCAAACCAGGAAGTCAAGAAAAAATGAAGACACCAACTGTAGCTTCAGTTCAGTTTTTTTTTTTTATCAACACCAAAGTACCACTTTAATATCTGCTACATAAAATCTGTGACATTAAGGGTATGTTCACACTTACCGGATACGCAACTGATTTTCTGCTGATGATCCGCAGCAGATTTCATTTAAATAACTAAACACAGCATCAAATCTGCTGTGGATCTGCCGCGGATCCTGTAGGTGTGAACGCACCTTGTAGCTGATGAGAAGTCCTTTCTGCTGGCATGTTTATCAATGCTGGTTGTGCTTTCCTGAGGCTGAAAATCTTGTATGATCAAAATAGTACAAGTATATACTATGGCAGTGATTCCATACATTGTAATGTAATTGATCAATGTCATTAAACAATGGCCGTTGTTGCAGGCTGCAACAAGGCAGTTGTTTAATGCCAAAATACAGTGTGTGAACATGGCCTAAATCTGGAGCAGATTCTGTAGGTGTAAATGTACCCTAAATGTATACAAATCGTCAGACAGTATTCATGTCATAAACATGTGTTGAAATTTTGTTTTGTTTTTTTCTTTCACTGTTAGGAGACTTTTATGGATGTCATTTTGATACTTTTTAAAGAGAACCAATCACGGGCGAAAATTATTTTTTTTTTATTCCCTAATTAGATGTAAATCCTGATTTTAACAATATTTGTAAATATAATTAATTAATTTTACAGCTGCGTTTCTTAAATATTCCAGTTTTTTACTTTCCTGCCTTGCGCCGGTTCTTTTCAAAAGAGCCGGCGCAAGACAGGAAACTCCCTTCATGCAGAGCGGCAGCAAGGCCAGGGGGGGGGGGGCGCCATCTTGATGACGTCACTTGCGTTCCACCGCTGGAACGCAAGTTACATCTTCAAGATGGCGCCCCCCCCCCCCCCCCGGCCTAGTTACACCAAACAAGTCTGTATCTTCATGAAGTCTATTTATGAAGATACAGACTGCCTTTGCAGTCTGTATCTTATGCCTTACATACTACTCTGTGCCGGTGCAGCAGGGCCGGCGCCGCCATCTTGATTACGTCCTTGCGTTCCACCGCTGGAACGCAAGTTACGTCATCAAGATGGCGGCGCCAGCCTTGCTGCACAGAACAGATAATTAGGTAATGTAGAAGATACAGACTGTAAAGGCAGTCTGTATCTTCATAAATAGACTTCATGAAGATACAGACTGCCTTTACAGTCTGTATCTTCTACTTTACTTACTCTGTTCTGTGCAGCAAGGCCGGCGCCGCCATCTTGATGACGTAACTTGCGTTCCAGCGGTGGAACGCAAGGACGTAATCAAGATGGCGGCGGTGGCCCTGCTGCATCGGCACAGAGTAGTTGGTAAGGCATAAGATACAGACTGCAAAGGCAGTCTGTATCTTCATACTGTATATAGACTTCATGAAGATACAGACTGCCTTTACAGTCTGTATCTTCTACTTTACCTAATCCTCTGTTTCTGTGCAAGCAAGGCCGGGCGCCACTTGCGTTCCAACGGTGGAACGCAAATGATGTCATCAAGATGGCGGCGCCCGGCCTTGCTTACACAGAAATGAAAGAGTAGGTAAGGCATAAGATAAAGACTGCAAAGGCAGTCTGTATCTTTATAGATAGACTTAGGGAAAGATATACTTTGATATTAGGGACAGTGAAATTTAGATGATAGGTTCTCTTTAAAGTAGATGAAGTTCTTGCAGATAATTTAGTGATGTTACGATTGCTCATGAACAAGGATGAATGTGTTGGCTAATTATATTTTATATGTAATTATAAATATTAATTTTTGCAGGTTCCATCAGCATTGTTAACATTTCGCTGGGATGAAGCAATCATGGCTGACATGGAGGCTACCGATGGATATAAAACAGAGAGTGTACTGAAACCAGATTTACTATCCAATGCAATCTCTCTCACATGAGATCTGAGTTTTACAACAGTTCTTAAAGCGTAACTGTCATTTCAGGGTCATTTTTCTAAAAACATTAAATATCAACAGTACAAGCGATTTTAAGAAACTCTGTAATAGGTTTTATGTACTAAAAGAGTTTCCTTCTGGACTGAAAAAGCAATCTCCCAGCCTCCCCCCTCACATCAGATGAAGGAGGATTTCTGTCTCCATTATGTGGCTTTGGAGAGGGGAGGGGCTGTTAGGAGTGACTGAGCACGGAGGATTTCTGCAAAGCACAACACCCTGCAATCTTCTCTCAGTAAGTTCATAGATAAGCACTGACCTTTCTGACCCCAGAATCCTGCGGTTTAGGTCCCCGGAGAGTCTACAAACAGCTGACCTTCATGTCACCTCTTCCTGCTCCCTCATCTCCCTCGGCTCCTCCCCCCTCCATAGGCTTACAATAATAAGTCAGGGGGGGGAGGCTGGGAGATTGCTTCTTGAGTACAGAAAGAGGCTTTTTTGGCTGATGAAACCTATTACAGAGTTTCTTAAAATCGCTTATACTACTGATTTCTGCAATAAAAAAAAACATGACAGTTACTCTTTAAAGCTTTAAAACTGTCAGTAAGAATTTTCTCCATCAATTATCTGAAGAGTAAAAAGAGACATATTTTTGTGCTAATGTTACACGACTGGTGTGTAAAAACACAAACAATATATGTATATATAGTGCTTTCTTCTGAAACACAAATTATGTATAGATGTCTATATAAAGTTTAAATTGCTACACTCCCACATGCTTAGAGTAAACACAGATTCTTTTCTACTGCAGTTAATTTTTATTTGATTATAAATATAATAATGAGAAGAAAAAAAAGTTGAACTAAAAAACACAACTAATGCTAATAATACTGCAGATCTTCTTTCTTCAAAAGTCTTAGTTATAATTATATGCCGGAAGGTTGTGTCATACATAGACTTTATTCACTTTTTTTAATGATGTTTTAGCTGGTTTAGATCTTTTGCAGTGTACTTGGGAGATTAGACAGATCCAGGATATAACTGTATTTAAATGCAGCTATGCTTGACTCTATTTCAAAATAAAATTAGAGAATACAGATTGCTACAGCCCTCAGCTCAGTGTGTAGATCCGCCCAAGCCGAACTGCCCCTCCTAATAAATATTAGCACAGTGGCACCCTAATATTCATTGGGAGGGGTCGGCCAGCTGAGATGGATGGGTGCACTAAATGGTGGTAGCCCCGCTCCTAGTGCTCTAAAATGCCAAAACAGCATATGAAATAACCTGCATGTATCAAGAGAACTGTGCGGAAAATCAAGTTAAGAAAATGACCTTCATTCTCAGATTCGTGAGTGCTATAGAGACATATACAGTACATCATAGGAAAGATCTATATATTGACCTTTTGAAATAAATATATATATATAATATACATACACACACACACAGTACTGTGCAAAAGTTTTGGGCAAAGAGAGACTTGAAAATGGCTGTCCACCGTCAATCCTAACAAAGCTGCAGGATCTGCTGAAAAGAATGGCAGAAAAAAACAAAAACAAGGTGTAATAGACCAACTATTACTTTCTTTTGGTGCTCCAAAATTCTAATCCGGATTTTGGAATTGTTTTTGCACACAGGTCATGCCCCCTCTTCAGACCTGGTGGGAAAATGTCTCTGTAGTAAAAGTTCTGTGCACCCTTTTTTGAAAAGAATTCTGTGACAGACACATTAGTAAAATTGGGCCAGTATTTTAGTTTCTTCTTTTTCTATAAATTTACAAAGATTTCTAACATTTTGTTTTCACTTAGTCATTATGGGATACTGAGTGCAGAATGTAAAGAAGAAAAGCCTCACATAACAAAATGTAAAACAAAAAAAAGTGAAAAGTTCTGAAGACTTATATAGTATATATCCGTTTTTGTCACGTTTTAATTAGATACACCTTTATATATATATAAACATAAACATGTGCCCATGTGCTTTTTTTTTTTTTTTAACTTCTACCTTAATGTAAGATTCCATCCCACCGACCCCCAGCCCCCCGTGCGCGATCCAATCGCTGAGGGGAGATCCCTTCTTCTTAGCGAGCCGGGGCTCAGCTTCGCTCCAACACTGATCCCGGCTCGGCAATCGACTCCTCTGGTCTGCTGCAGACCAGAGTTAGGGTGGGTTCATACTGAGGAATTCTCGCAGACAAACTAAAGACATGTCACGTCTTTCGGCCCATAGAATGGTGTCTATGGAGCCGCCGGAAAGGCGCGCGACCGTGCGCGCGGACAGCCGACGGAATTCCACGGAGTTTATCCGCGAGAATTCCGTAGTGTAAACCCACCCTAAGGCTGGGTTCACACACTGTATACTTCAGGCAGTATTTGGTCCTCAAGTCAGGTCCTCATAGCAACCAAAACCAGGAGTGGATTGAAAACACAGAAAGGCTCTGTTCACACAATGGTGAAATTGAGTGGATGGCCGCCATATAACGGTAAATAACTGCCATTATTTCAATATAACAGCCGTTGTTTTAAAATAACAGCAAAAATTTGCCATTAAATGACGGCCATCCACTCAATTACAACATTATGTGAACAGAGCCTTTATGTGTTTTCAATCCACTCCTGGTTTTGGTTGCTATACAGCCTCACAAATACAGCCTCAAATATACATAGTGTGAACCCAGCCTAATACAGCAATGATCTGATCGATCATTGCTGTATAAAGTATACTGCAGTGATCTCTATGGGAGATCACTGCAGTAATACTGAAAGTCCCCTAGGGGAACTAAAAGTTATAGTGTACAGTTAAAAAAAGGGTTTTTATTTATTAAAAAATCCCCGTCCCTAATAAAAGTCTGAATCACCCCCACATTTTATAAATAAAAATAAATAAATAAACACATTTGGAATCGTCACGTGCAGAATCGCCCAAACTATTAAATTATCACATTCCTGATCTCGCACGGCAAATGCAGTCAGCTCAAAAACCCGCCAAAGTCCAAAATTGCGCATTTTTTGACACATCAAATCCAGAAAAATTGTAATAAAAAGGGATCAAAAAGTGGCATATACGCAAGTAGGGGACCGATAGAAAGAACACATCATGGCACAATAATTACACTTCACACAGCACCATAGACCAAAGGATAAAAGCATTATAAGCAGGGGAATAGAACGATTTTATACACATTTAGTTTTTTTTGTTTTTTTTAAAGGTTTTAATATTTTAAAAGCTGTCAGAAAATAAAATAAAAGTTATACAAGTTACATATCATTGTTATCGTACTGACTTGAGGAACAATTTCACAGCATGAATATTTTTTTTCTAGTTTCACAGAATACTGTAGGGAAAAATTAAGTCTGCCATTGCAAAGTACAATTAGTGGCGCAAAAAATAAAGTGGCTCATGTGGGTCTGTAGGTGAAAAAATGCAAGTGCTATGGCCTTTTGAACACAAGGAAAAAACTAAAACCTCTTCAGGACCAGACAAATTATCGTTTTTGTGTTTACTAAATATATTATAAATATCAATATTTTAACACCATGGTCTCTTTCCCAGCTATCCTTAGGGAATTTTTCATTTGTCAGGTCAGCAACTTAAAAAACAATTAAAACTACAAAAATCGAAGCACCCAACATGTCCTTGCAGCCTTGATGCTGCGGCTGGTGGATTGGTTTTATGTGACCCCCCCCAAATAAGTAGTGAGTATGCATAGTGGAAGAATTACCCCCATTTTCCTTGTGGTCCCTCCCATCGGTCTTCCCCATTCATCACTCACCTGCTAAAATCTTTCCCTGCTTTGACACTTCCTTCAGTTATGGGATAGGCTGTTGCCAATGTAATACTGAATACAGCTCCACTCTCTTCAGTGGCTCCATAGAGATAGGCTGGAGCTGTAGTAGGCAGCTCTATTTAGCGGAGATTTTGGGGACCCCATTCTCAAGCTCATTGGGGGCCCCAGCAGTCCGATTCCCCAGATCTCTTAAGTTATGCCATATCTTGTGCATAATGTGGATAGAGCATAACTATCCCAAATAGGAGTATCCCTTTAAATAGGCACTGTCATTACCAATAAACAATGTTAAAGGGAACCTGTCAGGCAGGGGACCACTGCAAAACCCACCCTACCCCTGGATAAAGTGCCGGATACTTACTGCCAGAAATTGCCGCCGCTGCTCTTCGCGCTCATTATGCTAGGGTTTTGCAGCGGTCCCCTGCCTGACAGGTTCCCTTCAAATCAGCAGTGGTGGCGCTATTGTCATGTTTTCCATTTACTTATTTTTTTATTGCCTGTTTTCTATATTGAAATGCAGTGCAATAAATTTGGCCACTAGGTGTCTCACTAAAAAACTACAGTCGAGGCTGTAGTCAATAATGCTGTGGAATAAACTGCATATATAATCTGGGTAGACCTATATTTACGGTTCAAATTGAAGTTCTATGTGGAGCTCCAGCTTTATAAACACTAATTATTATAACTTCCAGTTCTGCAATGCTGTACAGTTGTAGAAGTGTCCTTTGGATTTAGACTTTGGACTTAATAGACTACAAGGGCAATTGGCAAGGAACAGTGATAGCAATGTGACTGCCAACCATCAATTTTATTATAGTCACAAATTATTTAGAACATCTTTCATCAAAATACAGTTTTTATTCCTGTTTGCATAAATAATTTTGGAATGTAATAAAAAACAAACATATTTTGCACTTTGAGGGTGTTATTTTTTTTTTAACTGTAAGATGCTAAGATGTAGGATGTTTCTTTTTACTGTGTTACAGTCTGTTTCATGCCTCTGGACAAGGCCCACGTTTTCAGATCTAATGTATTACTTTATGAGGTAATTACTTTGGTATGCTTTTACCTATTTAGGTGCCTTCGCATGTACCGCATTCACAGCGGATTTCACGCTGCATGTTTGCAGCGAAATCCACTACTGTTGGTCGCCATCAGACAATCAGTGCAGGCAGCACTGATTGGGACCGATGGGAGCCGGGAGCCTCACATGCAGCCGCGGCACAGGTCATGTATGCTCCGGGGATAGGGTTAAAGGGGACAGGTTACATACTGGCAGTGGAATAAAAATTCTGTTGCGGTATGTAACCTTATTCAACTTCACTGTACCAGGATTTGCAGCGGATTTCGCTGCAAACTCGCAGAGTGAAATCCACTGCAAATCCCGTACTTGTGAAGGTACCCTTTAAGTGATTCTGGGTATGATTTTTCATGATACATTTTACTTGTTACTTGTAAACTTTGGTCATTAGATTCAGCATTTATTTGTGAAAAACACCAAAATTCAGTAGCAAATTCAAAAGGGCATGTTGACACCATAAAATATATTTTTTCCAAAAAAATGTAGTTTAAAGGGAACCAATCACTTAAAAAACGCATGTAAAGCTATGGGAATGTGCTGTAGCAGCACCCAGCACACTTCCCAAACATGCTTTTATACCCCCCGTCCCTGCAATGTACAAGCCAAAAACGTACTTTATAAACTCGGCGCTCTGTATGTAAATTACCCCCAAGTAGTCCTCTGGGCGGGGAGCTGCGGGCAAGTAGTCACGGTCCCTGGGCGTTCTGCAGTGCTAATCACGCCCCTTTGGGCGTGATTAGCCTGCATAATTGTGGCGGCGTCATCGGAGGTGCGCTGTCTCTAACGCCAGCACGCCTACGTTCTTGCTGTGCCGCTCATGCGCAGTACAGCGGGTCCGGTCTGCGCCGTACTGCGCAGGTGCAAAATAGCCTCGAACTCATTGCCGGATCTCCAGCAATGAGTTTGAGGCTTTCTGCACGTGCGCAGTACGGCGCAGACCGGACCCGCTGTACTGCGCATGAGCGGCACAGCAAAAACGTAGGCGTGCTAACGTTAGAGACAGCGCGCCTCCGATGATGCCGCCACAATTATGCAGGCTAATCACGCCCAGAGGGGTATGATTAGCACTGCAGAACGCCCAGGGACCGTGACTACTTGCCCGCAGCTCCCCGCCCAGAGGACTACTTGGGGGTAATTTACATACAGGGCGCCGAGTTTATAAAGTATGTTTTTGCCTTGTACATTGCAGGGACGGGGGGTATAAAAGCATACAGAAAAAAAAAGAAAAAAAAAATTGGTCAGCTCTCCTAGAACACTGTTCACACTAGGCAGGAGCACATTGCCATGGCTGAAATTGCAAACACACAAAAACACAGAAAAATGCAACAGCTCACCGCAACAGCACGATACAGACCCACCATAGACATGAAAATAATTAAAAGCAGCCCCCCCAACTGCCCAAAAAAGTCCCACAAAAATAATGAGTCTCTTGGTTACTATTTGCAAACAGCGTAAACTGCCTCACCACGATAAGGTGGACTCATATCGAGGCAGACCCTACACTGTATGTACACTATGGCCTCTCCATGGCGTATAATACGCCTATGCTCTGGGCATGCAAGATCCGTCTAATACCTGCAAAAATAATTGCACCACCTGGGTGAGACAGGTGGAGTGCACGACCAAATAGAGGCAGCCACTCCCCCAACTGGAACACAGAAAAAAAATTGGTCAGCTCTCCTAGAACACTGTTCACACTAGGCAGGAGCACGTTGCCATGGCTGAAATTACAAACACACAAAAACACAGAAAAATGCAACAGCTCACCGCAACAGCAAGATACAGACTCATTATTTTTGTGGGAATTTTTTGGGCAGTTGGGGGGGCTGCTTTTAATTATTTTCATGTCTATGGTGGGTCTGTATCTTGCTGTTGCGGTGAGCTGTTGCATTTTTCTGTGTTTTGGTATAAAAGCATGTTTGGGAAGTGTGCTGGGTGCTGCTACAGCACATTCCCATAGCTTTACATGCGTTTTTTAAGTGATTGGTTCCCTTTAGGGTACAAACCCACACACCGTATACACAGCAGATACGCAGCAAAAACGCAGCAGATTTGAAGCAGATTTGATGGTGCAGATTTGATGCTGTGTTCAGTTATTTAGATCTAATCTGCTGCGTATTTGCTGCGTGTTTGTTGCGTATTTGCTGCGTATGTGCTGCGTATCGCAGCAGTAAATAAGCTGCGTATACGGTGTGTGGGTTTATACCCTAAAGCTCAAATTTTTTCATTTTCACAAGGCATGCAAGAAAAAATGCACAACAAAATGTGTTACATATCGCAATACCCTATATGTGGTACACAACTGGGGTCAGACAGAACAGAGGGCAAAATCTGCAAAGCAGATTTTGCTGAAATTTAATTTACATAAGCAATAAGGAAGAAAAATCACCCCAAACACTGTTGTACAACTACTCCTGGGTATGATAATACACCATGTGTGGATGTAAACTGCTGTTTGGGCACATGGAATGGATCAGAAGTGAATGATTGTAATTTGGCCTTTTTAAATTCAGATTTTGCTAAAATGGTTTTTGCAGATCCCTGGTACCAGGACAGTGAGGGGGGGGGGGGGGTTCTACCTACTGGGTGCATATACCTATTAGAGAGGATTATCTACTTACTGGGAGCTTCTACCTAATAGGGGTGAATTATCTACCTCCTGGGGGGGCATCTACCTAGTTAAGGTGGGATTACTTAATAAAGATATTTCAACAACTGGGGGCATTTACCCAAAGGGAAGTATAACCCCTTGGAGACCAACCTATCTACCCTTCCCCCCAAACCCACTTAGGGCCCTATTACACCAACAGATTATCTGACAGATTTTTTTTGTCAAAGCCAGGAATGGACTATAAACAGAGAACAAGTAAACAGAGAACAAGATTCCTCGTTTTTCAAAACCACTCCTGGCTTACAAAAATCTGTCAGATAATCTTTTGGTGTAATAGGATCCTTACTCACTCATACAGTGCAGGGCACTCACAGACGCAGTATATGGAGCACTGTGGTTGGGGAAAATGTAAGATATTATTTATACAACTTTGTAATGTATGTGAATGACCCCCTTCCCCGTGTTCCCCCCCACCCACACTAAACCTGAAAGTGTGGTGCATTATACTCACCTAATTCGTGTCGACCTCCTGCCGCCATCTTGTGACAATTATGTAATCTTCAGGAGGACGGCCGAACCGCTCCATCTGTCCCTCATGCCGGCCCACCTCTGCCGCATCAGCTGCCCAGCCACAATTGGCTGAGCATAACTGATGACGTGGCGGAGGGGGGCCGGCATGAGGGACGCGTCATCTGCTAGTGAGTGAGCTTAGTTATGCTCAGCCAATCGCGGCTGAGCAGCTGATGATGCGGCAGAGGGGGGCCAGCATGAAGGAGGGCATGAATCAGGTGAGTATAATGCACCACACTTCCGGGGGTGGGGTGGGGGGACACGTGGAAGGGGGCCATTCACTAGCATAACATACATTACAAAGTTGTATAACTTTGTAATTTGTGTTATTTAGTGAATACTTTTCTAACGCCGCACTACCCCTTTAATGTATTTATTTAGGTGTATAATGTTATTTAAGTTGGAGTTTGGAGTTTGACTGGATCTTCAAATACATAGTGCTTGAAAAGAGCTCCTCATTTCACTGAGTAACATACAATGAGTGCAAGGAATCACTCACCTATTCAAGTTGTGCAATGGTATAGCCACAACTCTACAACATGTTAGCCATGAGATGGTGCAGCTTACAGAGGACCACTACCAGAGTACATCCAGAGTGTGCAGCAAATGTGAAGTGAAACTTGGTTAGCCCTGACCTGGCTTAGATTCCTCTAGACAAAGGCACAACCAGATAAAAACGATGTCCCTGCAGCCCTCGCTAAACGATTATCTGGTCGTGGAATAGGCCCAGTAAACGAGCGCCGATCTAGCAGATTGTCGCTCGTTTACATTGTTTATCGGGCCCTGATCGGCCCGTGGAATAGGACCCTTAGGATTTTATCCTAAGTACTTGGGTCTGGGCTCTGCAACTGTCCCCACCCATCGGGTATGAACTTCCTAGAGACAAAAGGACTATTTAAGATGGCGTTTCACATTATTTTTTACCTGATGAAGGCTCCATAACGGTTGACAGAAGCCGAAAAGCGTGCTTTATAGCAATATAATCCACATCATCCACTTAATCACATTAAGCGTTTTTTGATGAGTTTTTGATTAACACTCTGAAACTATTTTTTTTTTAGCTGGTTGTGCCTTTGTCTGGAGGAAGCCACTCGTGAGCCAGGTCCAGGCAAACAAACTTTCACTTCCCATTTTATAAAGAAAATTTGCTATCGCTGCATGTGAAATCACTTGAACTATTACATTATCGTATACCTGATCTTGCATGGTAAAAAGCGTAAGCACAAAAAAAAAAAAGTCAAAGCGCAAAGAAGTAGAAGAATAAAGAAAAGAGATTAAAATATAGGGCTATTCCAAATACTGTAATAGTAATGCATAAAAAGTAGGGATGAGCGAACCGAACCGTAACGAACCAGATTCGTTACGAACTTTGCAAAAAGTTCAGTTCGTCACCGAACCGAACTTTAACCCTTAGGGGACATAGCCAGTTTTCATTTTTGCATTTTCGTTTTTCCCACCTCGTGTATATAAGGCCATAGCGCCTGCATTTTTCCACCTAGAGACCCAAATGAGCCCTTATTTTTTGCGCAACTAATTGTACTTTGCTATGGCAGATGTAATTTTTGCCTAAAATGTGCCGGGAAACCAGAAAAAAATTATATGTGTGGTGAAATTGAAAAAAAAAATGTTTTTTTTTTATTTGGGGGGGGGGGTTGTTTTTACTATGTTCGCCCTGGGGTAAAACTGACTCGTTATATATGTTCCTTAAGTTGTTACGATTACAACGATATGTAACATGTATAACTTTTATTTGATTTGATGGCTTGTAAAAATGTAAAACCTTTTAAAGAAAATATATGTTCCTTAAAATCGCTCCATTCCCAGGCTTATAGCGCTTTTATCCTTTGGTCTATGGGTCTGTGTGAGGTGTCATTTTTTGCGCCATGATGTGATCTTTCTATCAGTACCTTGATTGCGCATATATGACTTTTTGATCGCTTTTTATTACAATTATTCTGGATTTGATGCGACCAAAAATGCGCAATTTTGCACTTTGGGATTTTTTTGTGCTGACGCAGTTTACCGTGTGAGATCAGGAATGTGATTAATTAATAGTTCGGGCGATTACGCACGCGGCGATAGCAAACATGTTTGTTTATTAATTTATTTATTTATTTTTATTTATAAAATGGGGAAAGGGGGGTGATTCAGACTTTTATTAGGGGAGGGGATTTTGTGTTATTAAAAATACATTTTTCTTTTACTTTACACATATACTAGAAGCCCCCCTGGGGGACTTCTAGTATATGCACTCTGATCTCTCATAGAGATCCATGCAGTATAGTTATACTGCATGAATCCATGAGATCGGTGTTCTGTTACTTTTGGCTGCTGCAGCCAAAAGCAATAGAATGCCGAGCCGGGATCAGCGCCATTACGGAGCAGACCCCGGCCTGGGATGGATGCGGGGATCGCCCCCCCCCGCAATCGCGCCGCAGGGGGGGCGATCCCCCCACTAGACCACCAGGGATACATTTGAGCAAGTATTTAGAAGCAGCTGTCAACTTTGACAGCTGCTTCTAAGTACTTAATTAGCGGGCACGGCGATCGGACCGTGCCCGCTAATAGCCGCGATCCCGGGCTACATGCGGCACCCGGGATCGAGGCAGCTCAGAGGGGGGTCGCCGCGCGACCCCCCTCTGAACTCCCATAGCGGCACGAGGACGTTCAATAACGTCCTGGTGCAGCTATGGGTTAAGAAAGTTCGTAACGAATCTGGTTAAAATAACAATAACAAATAGAATCAAAGACATCTTTAAAAGGTGATGCAAACACCTCTGGAATGCATCTGGGAAAGCAGGGAAACAGTATTAGAGGAATCGGCATTACGGGGTTAGCGATCCTCTGCAGTAATGCTGATGCCTCTAATGGTTAATATATTTAATTAATAGAACATATTTTCGTTGTAATAAAGTCACTTTCGTTGTTCAATAATTTAATTAAAACGATTCCATCAATTTAATTTAAACGAATCCATACTTGTGCAATTAAATATACTGTTAAAATAAATATATATATATATATATATATATATAAATGTATATTTATATATATATATATTTATTTTTTTACAGTATATTTAATTGCACAAGTATGGATTCGTTTAAATTAAATTATTGAACAACTAAATTCATTTTATTACAACGAAAATGTGTTTTATTAAATATTAATTATTACAGGAAGCTCTATTAAAGGGGTATTCCCCCAAAAATTATTTTTGCATTAATACGTTGCCTATCGTAGCTTTCCATCTTTCCAATATAAAGTTATTACGGATTCTGCACAGTTTTGCTGTTATCTAGGTGCCCCCACCCCCATGGATTGCATAGAATCATCAGCTCTCAGTCCACTCTGACACCGCTCCCTGCTCCTGGCCCCGACCCTCCGAGACGGCATCACGTGTCCTCAGTCTCTTCAATGGGCCGGGTTATCGCGTCTAACCCAGCCAAATCGAAGTGATGGAGGACACTGATAGCGGTGGCTGCTGTTAGAGAGGGAGACAGTGATCAGTGCAGCTGAAACTGTCTTCCTTTCTAACAGCAGCCACCCCGTCACCCGAACCGTGTGCCCCCAGCCCCAGAGCTCATCCCCTGACTATGCCCCCTCACTCGTGTCGGCGCTTACCGGCAACCTTCCCCCCGTCACCAGCGGCTACCGCCCCTCACTGGGCTCATTTGTGGAACTTCGGCGGCGCTTGCCGGCAACCGCCCTCCGGGCCCCCCCACACCCGCTGGTGTTATTAGCGGCATTGGCGCACTCCCCCGTTATGGTTGTGCACAGACCCGGTCACTCACGCCACCCCTGACATCCGCAGCGGCTCACCCTGCGGGTCATTCGTGGCGGGGTATACAGGCGGCATCCCATACCCCTCCGCCCCGTGAGGGCCGCGGGTGACAGAGGTGCCGCTGGACTCAGGGGTGCAGCGAGTGACCGGGTCTGTGCACAATCATACGGCTGATGCTGGGAGCGAGAGACTGTTTTCACAAGCGCCGCACTGTACTGAAGCAGCCATGTGACACTGTCAGTACAGCGCGGCGTTTATGAATACAGTCGTCTCCCGCTCCCAGCATCTAATTACAGATGCTGTCCGGCCGCGGGGAACTCTGTTACTGGCATCCCACTTACTAACCCGCAGCGGCGGTGGCATCCCCCTACCCCCACCCCCCCCGTTAACTCACCCGCACCCGGAAATCGCCCGGCCCGCGGCAAGCGCCCCCAGCAGTCCCCCCGGTAACTCACTAGCAGCGCTGGCATTCCCCCGCACCCGGCAAGCGCCCATAGCAATAACCCCCCCGCACCCGGAAATCACCCGGCCCACGGCAAGCGCTCCCAGCAATCCCCCCGCTCCCAGCTCCCAGCAATCACTCCCAGCAATCGCTCCCAGCAATCACATCACACACCCCCCTAGATACAACCCCCCCCCTATTTCACTCAACTCTGCTGCATCACACAGTCAACTCTGCTGCATCACACAATCAACTCTGCTGCATCACACAATCAACTCTGCTGCATCACACAATCAACTCTGCTGCATCACACAATCAACTCTGCTGCATCACACAAACAACTCTGCTGCATCACACAAACAACTCTGCTGCATCACACAAACAACTCCACTATATCACACAATCAACTCTGCTGCATCACACAATCAACTCTGCTGCATCACACAATCAACTCTGCTGCATCACACAAACAACTCTGCTGCATCACACAAACAACTCTGCTGCATCACACAATCAACTCTGCTGCATCACACAAACAACTCTGCTGCATCACACAAACAACTCCACTATATCACACAATCAACTCTGCTGCATCACACAATCAACTCTGCTGCATCACACAATCAACTCTGCTGCATCACACAAACAACTCTGCTGCATCACACAAACAACTCCACTATATCACACAATCAACTCTGCTGCATCACACAATCAACTCTGCTGCATCACACAATCAACTCCACTATATCACACAATCAACTCTACTATATCACACAATCAACTCCACTATATCACACAATCAACTCCACTATATCACACAATCAACTCCACTATATCACACAATCAACTCTGCTGCATCACACAATCAACTCTACTATATCACACAATCAACTCTGCTGCATCACACAATCAACTCCACTAAATCACACATCAACTAAATCAACTCTACTGTTTTGCTCACTCAACTCTGCTGTATCACTTATTCAACTCTGTTATACAACTCACTCAGCTCTGCTACAGCATGTACCAATCAGACATTAGCATTGCATGATGGGAGATGTAGTTTTCTGGCCGGCGCCATGTTGGATATGGTTGGGCTTTTTAAAAAACTTGTAACTATGGAACGGAAGCAGCTAGAAAGACGGGAGACGGCTCAAAATACTCAGGGGGACTTGGTGAGTAAGACTGGCTAGGTTTGGGAGCATTTTATTTTTTTAGCTCTTGGGGGGAATACCCTTTAAAGGAGAAGTCCGGCCAAAATTAATTTTTGATATGTTGTTACTTATGAAAAGTTATACAAATTTCTAATGTACATTAATTATGGGAAATGCACATATAGGGCTATTTCCCTTAATTTAGTAGATCAGGAAGTGTTAGAAATAGCTCTGAAGAAGTGACGTCACGACCCAGGGTGTAATTCCTATGGAGTGTCCAGCAGGGGGCGCTCTCTATATAGAAGTCTATGGGACTTTATTGTTTCTATGGGTTTCTATGTAATGTAATGTAATGTAATGTAGTGTACAGTGCTTTATTGAATGAATACATCTATGGAATACTTTGGGGAGCAAGTGTCCTTGCTCCCCAAAGTATTGCATAAATGTATTCATTCAATACATTCAATACACAGTAAGCCCGCCGAACCGCCGCATTTCCGCCGATCCGCCACACGCTGATCCGCCGCATTCCCGCCGATCCGGACCATATACATTGGACTACAGCTCCCATCATCTGCTTCTAGTATGAACAGGTGATGGGAGCTGTAGCTGGGTAATGGATATGACATGCCGCCGGGCGCAGGGGGGAGCCGCTCAGTACACAGGAGATCTCCCCCCTCCTCCTCCTCCTTCCGGGATAACTTCCGCCTATACCAATGCTGACTCCCTGCCTGGCCGCCGCTCTCCGCTCTCCCCCCCATACATACCGGCTCCCGATGCATCCTGGTGTCCGCGCTGATGCCGGGAGCCGGTATATGTGAGCGGAGAGCGGCGGCCAGGCAGGGAGTCAGCATTGGTATAGGAAGGAGGAGGAGGAGGGGGGAGAGCTCCTGTGTACTGAGCGGCTCCCCCCTGCGCCCGGCGGCATGTCATATCCATTACCCAACTACAGCTCCCATCACCTGTTCATACTAGAAGCAGATGATGGGAGCTGTAGTTCAATGTATATGGTCCGGATCGGCGGGAATGCGGCGGATCAGCGTGTGGCGGATCGGCGGGAATGCGGCGGAAATGCGGCGGATCGGCGGGCTTACTGTGTATTGAATGTATTGAATGAATACATTTATGCAATACTTTGGGGAGCAAGGACACTTGCTCCCCAAAGTATTCCATAGATGTATTCATTCAATAAAGCACTGTACACTACATTACATTACATTACATTACATAGAAACCCATAGAAACAATAAAGTCCCATAGACTTCTATATAGAGAGCGCCCCCTGCTGGACACTCCATAGGAATTACACCCTGGGTCGTGACGTCACTTCTTCAGAGATATTTCTAACACTTCCTGATCTACTAAATTAAGGGAAATAGCAGTATATGTGCATTTCCCATAATTAATGTACATTAGAAATTTGTATAACTTTTCATAAGTAACAACATATCAAAAATTAATTTTGGCCGGACTTCTCCTTTAAGCCCTTAATTCATATACCCGGTAATAGAGCAAACTGTAATAATCAATACTTTACTTTAGAAGAAACATTTGATGTTTTAATTAATTATGTTATCACAATAGCATTATTAAAAGAAACATTTTGAATCATATGTGCGCTCAGCTGAACGGCTGAGCGCACATAGAATTAGCGGGTCCGCAGCACAGTGACTTCATTGTGCTGCGGACCAGCGAAGAGTGTGTTTTTTGTGTGTTTCTCCCTTTTTGTTTTTCAGATATCGGTATCCAGTTGATTACGTCGGATTCGGTGGACTACGACGATGACCAGCGGTTGTTTGGATTTTTTTAAAATAAAATGGTTAATGAGGGGTGTGGGGGTGTTTTTATTTGAATAAAAAAAAATTTTCACTTGTGTCTTGTCTTTATTTCTTTACTTTATAGACTTAGTAGTGGAAGCCGTCTAATAGACAGAATCCATTACTAAGTCGGGGCCTAGTGTTAGCCGGTATAAAATGGCTAACACTAACCCCCCCCCCCATTATTACCCCAGTACCCAATGCTACCAGGGGTACTGGGAAGAGCCGGGTGCCAGTGGTCCCGGAGCGTCAAAATTGGCGCTCCTGGACTGGGGCGGCAGCAGGCTGGTAATATTTAGGCTGGGGAGGGCCTAAACCAATGGCTCTTCCCACCCTGGTGTTACCAGGCTGGTTATGAAGATAGGGGGTACCCTACGCGTTTTTTTTTTATTTAAAAAAAAAAAGAAAACGAGTAGGGTTCCCCCTATTTTCATAACCAGCCGGGTTAAAAACCAAGCGACAGCAGCCTGGTAACACCAGGGTAGGAAGAGCCATTGGTTTAGGCCCTCCCCAGCCTAAATATTACCAGCCTGCTGCCGCCCCAGTCCAGGAGCGCCAATTTTGACGCTCCGGGACCACTGGCACCTGGCTCTTCCCAGTACCCCTGGTGGCATTGGGTACTGGGGTAATAATGGGGGGTTAGTGTTAGCCATTTTATACCGGCTAACACTAGGCCCCAACTTAGTAATGGATTCCGTCTATTAGACGGCTTCCACTACTAAGTCTCTTAAGTAAAGAAATAAAGACAAGACACAAGTGAAAAAAATTTTTTATTCAAATAAAAACACCCCCACACCCCTCATTAACCATTTTATTTAAAAAAAAATCCAAACAACCGCTGGTCATCAACGTAGTCCATCGAATCCGATGTAATCCACAGGATACCGATATCTGAAAAACAAAAAGGGAGAAACACACAAAAAACACACAAACAGGAGCACAACACCCATCATTGTGAGTGGTGTTGTGCACCTTACAGTATGCAGCATCTTTACAGATTGCTGCTTACAGTCTGGCCCCCAAGGGGTTAAGGGAGGATGTATTGTATCCCCCTTAACCCCTTGGGGGCCAGACTAATGTCAGACTGCACCCATCCCAGCAAGGAAGGGGTTAAGTGACCCCCCTTCCTTGCTGGGATGGGTGCAGTGCTGGGGAGGGGGTGGGGAGAGCTTTATACTCACCATTCGATGTCCCCATGTGTCCTCTTCGCTGGTCCGCAGCACAATGAAGTCACTGTGCTGTGGACCCGCTAATTATATGTGCGCTCAGCTGAGCGCACATATGATTCAAAATGTTTCTTTTAATAATGCTATTGTGATAACATAATTAGAAGAAACATTTGATGTTTTAATTAAAGTAAAGTATTGATTATTACAGTTTGCTCTATTACCGGGTATATGAATTAACGGCTTAATAGAGCTTCCTGTAATAATTAATATTTAATTAATAAAACACATTTTCGTTGTAATAAAATTAATTTCGTTGTTCAATAATTTAATTTAAACGAATCCATACTTGTGCAATTAAATATACTGTAAAAAATAAATATATACATAAATATACATTTATTTATATATATATTTATTTTAACAGTATATTTAATTGCACAATGATGGAATCGTTTTAATTAAATTATTGAACAACGAAAGTAATTTTATTAAAAACGAAAATATGTTCTATTAATTAAAAATATTAACCATTAGGGGAGTCGGCTCGGCATTATTGCCGATTTGCCGGCTATTTTTTTTTTTCACTATTTTTGCACTTAGATTTTTTCCACTTTTTCATTGTAATAGCAACTGCAACTACACAAAACTATACCCTATCACACTCCCACTATTGTAGCTGCAATTATTCAGCCATTATTGCAAGGTTCCTTTTCTGTTCGTCAGAACCCGAACTTCAGGAAAGTTCGGGGGAACTTTTCAAAAGTTCGCTCATCCCTAATAAAAAGGCAATAGTGCAGCTGTATACAACAAGGGTAAGACAGATGGCTGGCAGTTGGAGTCCCTCATACCCTGTATGTTCTGTCACCCGTGTGACTTTATCATATATGTATGTATGGCTATAGACCTGTATGTGTGTATGGCTATGTTCACACAACATTTTTTCAGTTCTGTTTAAAATGACATCTGTCATTTTGAGGCTAAAATAACAGACGTCATTTAGCTGTTTGCCCTCACCTTAGTGCAATGACGGCTGTTGGTACATTATTCTAGTTTGAGGTTACTAATTGGCCTTTGGGTTTTAATTGAAAAGTCCATTGAATTTAATAGTAAAAACGGTGACAAAACAAAAACTGTGAGACCAACTAATAAAAAACGTCTGCTGTTTGCAAAGACGTCCGAAAATAATTCAGTGGAAAGCTAAAAGAGATATGCAGGCGCCATAGGGTGAAATCCGGGAGAAAGGTGGTGAAAGCAAAGGCAATTGGATTTGCTCACCTTTAGATGTTGTACTCGGAGCACAACATCTAAAAAGCTCTCAGTAAAGAGAATGATGGAGGTCGGAGCAGCCACAGGTTTCAAGGTTGCTGGGAGCCTGAGCCACTGGGTCCCAACAGGAGATGCAGAGTGGTGGGGTGTCGGGTCCCCACAGTTGGCACCGGTAAATGTAGATGAAACCTTGACAGGCGCTGGCCGACAGTAGATATAGGACTAAGGGTGGTATTACATGGGCCGATGGGGGCCCGATAATACCTGTAAACGAGCAGCGATCTGCTAGATTGTCGCTCATTTACTGGACCTATTACACGGCCCGATAATTGTTAAACAAGGGCTGCAGGGACATCGTTACCGATGTCCTTGCAGCCAATGCATAACTATATACATCACCTATCCACGTTCCAGGGCTGCTGCTGCGGTCTTCTTTTCCACGGGTCCCGCGCGCTCTAACTTCAGAGTGGCCTGTCAGCTGACAGGCCGCTGAGCCAATCACAGGCTTTCTTACTTTCTTAATTCAGGGAGACATGCCTGGGAGACATGTCGGCCAGCGCCTGTGAAGGTTTCATCTACATCCACCACTGCCAACTGCGGGGACTAGACACCCCACCACTCTGTGTCCGAAAATGATTGTCATGATCATTGTTTTGACGTCCACTGCGATAAAATCCGTTATTCAATACATTGTGTGCATTAGACGTCCGTCCGTCTTTCCATTGACTTCAATATATTGAATTGCAGTCAGTTAAATCACAGCAATAACTGACTTTTTTTAAATAGCAAAAGCAGCCGCCTTTTCTGTATTTTTGATGTGTGACCATAGACTATCTGTGTGTATATATGCATGTACATGAATATGTATGTAAATGTGGTTATATCACTGTATGTGTGTACGTGTGTGTGTGTGTGTGTGTGTGTCCATCAGCTTCAACCTAGAAAAACCCTACTGTGTTGATGCAGTGGGAGGCAGATGACAATTGCCCCATCACAGGGAGAAAACTCCCTCCCATTCCAATGGTAATCAGAATAATCTCTGGATCAACATTTCACCAAAAATCTAATGCCCATAATTTGTAATATTATATTTTTCAAGAAAAACATCCAGGCTTCCCTTGAACTTATTTAATGAATCGGCCATGACATTATCATGTGGCATAGAGCTCCATAGTCTCACTGCTCTTACAGTAAAGAATCTGCGTCTGTGCTGATGGTGAAACCTTCTTTCCTCTAGACGTAGAGGATGCCTCCTTGTCATGGTTACAGACCTAGGAGTAAAAAGACCACTATAAATATCTCTGTACTGTCCATTCATATATTTGTACATTGTGATCAGATTGCCCCTAAGACATCTTTTTTTCTAAACTAAATACCCCAAGCTTAATAACCTGTCCTGTTACTGCAACCCACCCATTCCCTTGGTGACCTTGGTCGCCCTCCTCTGCAGCCGCTCCAGTTCAGCTGTGTCCTTCTTATAATCCTGTGCCCAAAACTGTACACAGTATTCCATATGTGGTCTGACCAGTGATTTATAAAGAGGCAAAACTATATTCTCATCTTTAGCATCTATGCCTCTTTTGATGCATCCCATTATTTTATTAGCCTTGGCAGCCGCTGCTTGGCACTGATTACTGTGTGTGTGTGTGTGTATGTATATGCAGGCATGTATGTCCGGGTAAATATCTGTGTGTCTATAACTGTGCATGCATGTATCTCTTTTCAGTGACTGGCATACAGCTAATACAGCTGGCACAGGGGCCCACTCAGCAAGCATTAGGTACTTATAAGATCTACAATTGATGCTACAAAAATCAAGCAATCCATATATATTACTATTACCACATTCATACTGACCTACTAGAATAAAGACAACCCCAAGAAGAGTCCTGCCAACTAAATATCATGTAATGCAACCAAACTTCAAAAAAATCCAAAGAAATTGCACCAACAAAAGTATAACAGAAATTCTTTATTTCAAATATTAGAATTAATTAGCTAAAAACACATAAAAAGTAAAATATGGGATAGACACAAACGTCAAAAGCCAGAGGGAGAGGAAGAAAACAGTGTGGTATAACACAAATAGTGCAATTTAGTACAATGGTTCCTTGGATTACAAGCATAATTCGTTCCGGGACTGTGCTTGTAATCCAAATCTTAAGCTAATTTTTCCATAGAAATCATAGAAATGCAAATATTTGCAAAAATAATGATTTATTATTCTAAATAACATGTAAAACAAATGAAACAAACATTCAGAAACAGCAGAATATGTTATATTATAAGTTACTGTACGGTAATGGAGAGGATGGGAAACACAAGGGCTGACAGACTGCAGGGGGCATGAAGGAATGAGCAGGGCAGATGTGGGCACATACACATGTGGGTTACAGCTATGGAGAGATTACCTCCACAGTCCTGTCCCCTGATGTAAGCCCCAGCCTGAAGTGGATCTGCTATGATTTGGAAGGTGAGGGAGACTTCCTGGGTCAGAGTACAGAGCTGTAAACCACCCTGTGCAGACCATGTCCCTCCCCCACTCGCGCTCCACCCAGTACAGGGAGCTCTTAAACCAAGGCAATGCTCTTAATCCAAGTCACAATTTTGAAACTGAGCTCTTAAACCAAAACACTCTTAAACCAAGGTGCCACTGTATATTATGGTATATTATGGTGGGTGCGCATGCGTTGTGATGTCATTATGTCATGACGTGGGCGCTGACATCCCGGTCACATGGGGATGTGTGGGTGGCTCTTTTGGCGTGCGTGTGCGTCCTGACATCACACTATGACGTGGCCGCTGACATCCTGGTCACATGGGGATATACACTCACCGGCCACTTTATTAGGTACACCATGCTAGTAACGGGTGGTCTTCTGCTGCTGTAGCCCATCTGCCTCAAAGTTCGACGTATTGTGCGTTCAGAGATGCTCTTCTGCCTACCTTGGTTGTAACGGTCACTGTTGCCTTTCTATCAGCTCGAACCAGTCTGCCCATTCTCCTCTGACCTCTGGCATCAACAAGGCCTTTCCGCCCACAGAACTGCCGCTCACTGGATGTTTTTTCTTTCTCTGTAAACCCTAGAGATGGTTGTGTGTGAAAATCCCAGTAGATCAGCAGTTTCTGAAATACTCAGACCAGCCCTTATGGCACCAACAACCATGCCACGTTCAAAGGCACTCAAATCACCTTTCTTCCCCATACTGATGCTCGGTTTGAACTGCAGGAGATTGTCTTGACCATGTCTACAAGCCTAAATGCACTGAGTTGCCGCCATGTGATTGGCTGATTAGAAATTAAGTGGTAACGTGCAGTTGGACAGGTGTACCTAATAAAGTGGCCGGTGAGTGTATGTGGGCGGTTCTTTATCTGTCCAAGACAGTCCCCGTGCACCTGAGTCTATAATGAAGCCCACCTGGGATACGCCTTCCTCCTCCTTTTAAATCTGATTGGCTGGCATAGTATTATTCGTCCCTCTTCCGGTTATCACCGCCATCTTGCCACGCCAGGTTTGACCTCTCCACACGTTGTCAGTGTAAGTAGCCTATGGGAGTGTATAAGGGATGCATGCAGTCGCGTAGCTATAGGGGTCGCCGGGGTCGCCATGGCGACCGGGCCCCTACGCTAGGGGGCCCCGCACAGCCCCCCCTTGCCACTTGTGACAGTGTCACTTTAAGCATCCCGAGAAGCTGCGGCCGCGCAGCTTCCCAGGATGCACAGATCGCTTTGATGTTCCGCCCGCACAGTGAGCGGGCGGAACATTAAAGCGATCAGAATACCGGAGAAGGACCTGTCAGCGTCCTCCTCCTGTATTCTCTCCCATAGGCTGCCGGCACTTCATACCAGCAGCCTATGGGAGGCCGGGCCGTGACCTCTCCGGCAGGCGTGAGGATGTGACGTCATCACATCTGCCGGAAGTCCCGTCCCTGCGGCTCGCAAGATGGAGCCCGAAGAGGAGGAGGAGAGCTGCTGCCTGCAGCTACACAGTGCTGATTAGGTGAGTAGGATGTTTGTTTTTTTAGGGGCACCTCTGGGGGCATTATTAGTTCTTGGGGGCACCTCTGGGGGAATTATTAGTGTATGGAGGCACCTCTGGGGGCATTATTAGTTCTTGGGGGCACCTCTGGGGGCATTATTAGTTCTTGGGGGCACCTCTGGGGGCATTATTAGTTCTTGGGGGCAGCTCTGGGGGCACTATTAGCTCATGGGGGCACCTCTGGGGGCATCATTATTGTATGGGGGCACCTCTGGGGGCATTATTAGTATATGGGGGCACCTCTGGGGGCATTATTATTGTATGGGGGCACCTCTGGGGGCATTATTAGTTAATGGGGGCAACTCTGTGGGCGTTATTAGTTCATGGGGGCCACCTCTGGGGGCATTATTAGCTCATGGGGGCACCTCTGGGGGCATTATTAGCTCATGGGGGCACCTCTGGGGGCATTAGTATATGGGGCAACTCTGGGGGCATTATTAGCTCATGGGGGCACCTCTGGGGGCATTATTAGTATATGGGGGCACCTCTGGGGGCATTATTAGTTCATGGGGGCACCTCTGGGGGCACTATTAGCTCATGGGGGCACCTCTGGGGGCATTATTAGTTCATGGGGGCACCTCTGGGGGCACTATTAGCTCATGGGGGCACCTCTGGGGGCGTTATTAGTTCATAGTGGGCAACTCTGGGGGCATTATTAGTTCATGGGGGCACCTCTGGAGGCATTATTAGTTCATGGGGGCACCTCTGGGGGCATTATTAGTTCATGGGGGCACCTCTGGGGGCATTTTTAGCTCATGGGGGCCACCTCTGGGGGCACTATTAGCTCATGGGGGCACCTCTGGGGGCATTATTAGTTGATGGGGGCACCTCTGGGGCATTATTAGTTAATGGGGGCACCTCTGGGGGCATTATTAGTTCATGGGGGCACCTCTGGGGGCATTTTTAGCTCATGGGGGCCACCTCTGGGGGCATTATTAGCTCATGGGGGCACCTCTGGGGGCATTATTATCTCATGGGGGCACCTCTGGGGGCATTATTAGTTAATGGGGGCACCTCTGGGGGCATTATTAGTCCATGGGGGCACCTCTGGGGGCATTATTAGCTCATGAGGGCACCTCTGGGGGCATTATTAGCTCATGAGGGCACCTCTGGGGCCATTATATGTTCATGGGGGCACCTCTGGGGGCATAATTAGCTCATGGGGGCACAGCAGGGAATCCTACATACAGGGGGGCATCCCACATTCCTACTCAATTTACTGCACATTACACCAAACAGTGCAGTTACTATGGGAGCCTACAGGAGGGAGAAAGGAAAGGAAGCTGCTAGAAATGTGCGGAGCCTAAATTGTTTGTCTCGCAGGTTCTAAGGGGATGAAACGTATCTGGAAGGAATCATCTTGGAGGACTGGGCCGGATGGAGAGGAAAAGGGAAAGTGACGCCTCAGATCAAAGAAGACATCACCGGTGAGTCACTGTATGACGGTTTTCTTATTTTGTAGAACATCATTTAGTAGGGGTGCCCCGAGGTGGAAAAGGTTGGGAAGCACTGCGCTAATCTGTCCCGCTGCGCCCGCTGGCACATGCTGTCATCTGATTGGGCCTCTTACCTAATCAGATGACAGCAAGTACCAGCGCCCCCTCCTCCAGACATCTGCCTTGGCGGCCCAAGCTATGTCCTATGGCCGTATCTTTACCGCGTTGAGCTCCAGCTTGTGCTGCATCTACATTATCTGTACTCAGAGATATCACTGTGTTATCTGTGGTGTTACATAGGACTGCAGGGGACATCTACTACATGATCTGTACTCAGAGATATCACTGTGTTATCTGTGGTGTTACATAGGACTGCAGGTGACATCTACTACATTATCTGTACTCAGAGATATCACTGCGTTATCTGTGGTGTTACATAGGACTGCAGATGACTACTACATTATCTGTACTCAGAGGGATATCACTGTTATCTGTGGTGTTACATAGGACTGCAGGTGATATCAGGTGACTTCTCCAGGTTGCAGAAGTTCAAACTTCATCATGCCCTGCTGACAGTTTATAATGGGAGTTGTAGTTTTGCAGCATGTGGCTCTTCAGGTTGCAGCACTACAACCCCCATCGTTTCCAACTGGCAGTTCATGATGAGAGTTGTAGTTTTTCAGCTGTAGAGTCAAAGATTGGAATACAATGATTAGACAATGACACAGTACAGTCCATTAATTATAGGGGGCAGTAGTGCAGTACATGAGGTGGAGGCAGTGACAGGGCATTAGAACATGGTGGCACATTAGAGTAATTGGATATAACGTTAGATAGGACTTTGCCTGATCGGGGGGAGATGGGGGGGCCCCAAGCTAAAATTTTGCACCAGGGCAAGAATTATGCATGAGTACAGAGACAGCATGGGGGTATTTAAAGTGCAAAGAATCGCCAATCTTGAATTTAGGGGCGGAGCTATCTGTCAATCAGCAGTCCGCATCAGTACATATAATTCTGACATCAAAAAACAACCAAAATAACAATTAGACACTAATAAAACATTAAAACAATAGGATGCATTAAAATAATCATTAACCCCTTAACGACATCGGGCGTAAATTTACGCCCTCGCGCCCTGGTACTTAACGCATCAGGGCGTAATTTTACGTCCGATGTTTCCCCGATCGCTATGTGTTCGCACACAGCGATCGGGGAAGATGGCCTGCTATAAATCATAGCAGGCCATCTTAGCTTCTCGGCACAGGGGGTGGTTAACGGGGGGTGGTTCACGGCGATCGGGCCGGTGGCACGGCGATCAGAGTCCACAAAAATAGTAAATACCTGCTCTGGACCCCTCAGCTAGGTAGCTGAGGGGTCCAGAGCAGCTTTTTGTACATTACTCACCTGTCCCGGGGTCCTGATCGACGCCTTCCGGGATCGCGGCGTCCTCCGTCTTGCCGTCGGGTCTTCGGCTATTTCCGGCGGTCCCCATCGCCTTTTTTCGGCTCCAGCCTCGTCTTTTTCCGGATTTTGCGCTCTGCTGCCCTTTAGCGGCTGATATGTGTAATAAACTTATCAGCAGCTACAGGGATGTTCAGAATGTAGAAAAAGTTTTAGTTTTTTTTTCCAAATGTTTTTTTTCTATTTTCCGCACCCTATCGCCGCTGAATGTTGATCAGCATCGCACGAAAGTGCGCTGCTAATCAGCAACTCCTCCTTTTTGGCGTAGGGTGTTTTTTTTCTATATTCTACTGCCACGGTCTGCTGATAAGTGCAGCATTTATCAGCAACTCCTTTGTTGGCGTAGGTTTTTTTTTTATACTTACTGTAAAAAAACACGTAAAAAACACTACATTACACCACACTACATTGAATAAAGTTTGACGCTACACCACTACATACCCCATATACCAATCCCGTATAAAGATTGCCCCCAGGGTGTTTTCGGCGTCGGACGCATACGTTATTATTGCCTCCGACACCGAAACAGCCAGTGAGGATGAATGGGGGGATCCTTCTTTCCTCCATTCATCCTCATCATCCAGTGACGTGTCTGGGGGTAGCGTAGCGTACGCTGCCCCCCAGACACGTCTTTTCCGCCAGTACCGTCCCAATAAGAGATGACGGTATGAAATTCTACAAACTCTGTGAGAGTACCTCAGGGTACACTTACAGATTCAGGGTACGTGCACACTGCGGAATGGCGAAGGCTAACCCTTCGTGCATTCCGCAGCTGGCACGCGTCGGTGGACTAATGCGGGCGCGTGTCTCCACCCGTGTCATAGACTCCAATCTATGCATGGGCGGATTCCATCGTCCATCCAAAGAATGAACACGTTGGACGGAGAGCTGAACCTGTGCATAGAATGGAGTATATGACACGGATGGAGACGTGCGCCTGCATCACTCCGCCGGTGGGTGCCAGCTGTGGAATGCACGAAGGGTTATCTGTCGCGATTCCGCAGTGTGCACGTACCCTTAGAGTGTATGAAGGAAGGGACACCCGAATCCAGCCCCAGATGCCCCCAGATGCCCCCTCCCCCCCGATCCAAACATATCAGAAGTAGTAATAGCGCCCTAATATTTAGCAGCCATGGAGCGGACCCAGCGCTTCTGGATATGAAGGACCCCGTATCGCACCAGGGCAACATTTTACAGGTGACGTAGAGACCGGGAGAACGGGAGACCCAAGAAGAAGTGCAGAGTGTGGCGTAACAGGCCCCGGCCTCTGCATACTGGATCGCTTCAAGACGTACTACACGTCACTGGGGTTCTACATTATCTAAATTCCTTCCCTTATTCCTATTTCAGGGGTCACGTTGATCCGGGGATTATTCTGATCGCCATTATGGAGTCGGGAAGGAATTTTTCCCCTGTGATGAGGCTACTGTCGTCTGCCTCACAAGGGTTTTTTGCCTTCCTCTGGATCAACACAGATTGAGTTTGATGGACACCTGTCATTTTCAACCTTATAAACTAATAATTGGCCTAATACCCCCAAATAAATTAGAATTGTCCCTTTTTCCCAGCTAAATAGGTATGGCCGCCATTCCCATTAGAGACTTGCCATGATGCAATTACAAAGCCTCTGTGCTGCCAGGACAGTAGAAACCCCCCACAAGTGACCCCATTTTGGAAACTACACCCCATAAGGAATCTAACAAGGGGGGCAGCGGGGATATTGCCCCCTGGTGACGGCCACATTTGGGGCGTGAAAATGAAAAAAATGGTATTTTTTATTTTCTCGGCACATGTTCTACGTAAGTGCCCGTCACCAGTGGGGTCCATATGCTCACTGCACCCCTTGTTAGATTCCTTATGGGGTGTTGTTTCCAGAATGGGGTCACTTGTCGGGGGTTTCTACTGTCCTGGCAGCAAAGGAGCTTTGTAATTGCGACATGGCCTCCATCCTCCATTCCAGCCTCTAAATGGCACTCTGTCCCTTTGGTGGCTTGCCCTGTGCCCATATGGCACATTATGCCCACATGTGGGGTATTTTCGTACTCAGGGGAAACTACCCTACACGTTTTGTGTTCATTTTCTTTTTTAACCCCTTGTGGAAATGGAAAAAATCAAGGCTAGACCAACATTTAGTGTAATTTTTGTAAAATTTTTACTCTAAATCATTAATCTTGTCATGATTTTTTCATTTTCACAAGGGGCTAAAAGATGGAAAAAAAACACTAAATGTGTAGCGTAATTTCCCCTGAGTACGGAAATACCCCACATGTGGACATAAAGCGCCATGCGGGTGCAGGGTAAGCCTCCGAAGGGAAGGAGCGCCATTTGGTTTTTGAAGGCTGGATTTGGATGGAATGGATTTCGAGGGGCCATGTTGCATTCAAAAGGCCCCTGTGTTGCCAAGACAGTTGAAACCCCCAACAAGTGACCCCATTATGGAAACTACACCCCTCAAGGAATGTAACAAGGGGTGTAGTGAGCATATGGACCCCACTGGTGACGGGCACAAATGTGGAAAATTGTGGCGTGAAAATGAAATATTAAATTTTTTACACTATAATGTTGGTTTAGCCTTGAATTTATCATTTTCACAAGGGGTTAAAAGAGGAAAAAAAAAAAAAATGTGTAGAGCAATTCCCCCTGAGTCCATAAATACCCCACATGTGGACATAAAGTGCCATGTGGGAAGGAGCGCCATTTGGATTTGGAGGTTGGATTTGGCTAGAATGGATGATGAACGCCATGTCGCATTTACAGAGCCCTCTTACTGCCAAAACACTGGTAACCCCCCACAAGTGACCCCATTCTGGAAACTACACCCCTCAAGGAATCTAACAAGGGGTGCAGTGAGGATATTGACCCCTTGATGACGGGCACATTTGTGCCATGAAAGTGAAAAAATGAAAATATTCCCTTTCACGTCACATTGTTCCACATTTTTGCCCGTCACCACTAGGTCCATATGCTCACTGAACCCCTTGTTAGATTCCTTGAGGGGTGTAGTTTTCAGAATGGGGTCACTTGTGGGGGGTTTCCAGTGTCTTGGCAGCACGAGGGCTCTGTAAATGCGACATGGCCCTTGAAATCCTTTCCAGTAAAATTCAGCTTCCAAAAGCCAATTGGCGCTTCTTCCCTTTGGAGGCTCGTCCTGCGCCCCCTTGGTGCTTTATCGCCACATGTGGGGTATTTCCGTACTCGGGAGAAACTGCGCTACACATTTTGTGTCTTTTTTTTCCTCTTATCCCTTTAAGAAAATGAAAAATTGAAGGCTAGAACAACATTTTAGTGTAAAAAAATTAATTTTTCTTTTTTCACGGCATATTGTTCAGAAAATCTGTGAAGCACCTGTGGGGTCCAGATGCTCACCGCACCCCTTGTTACATTTCTTGAGGGGTGTAGTTTTCTAAATGGTGTCCCTTTAGGGGTGTTTTTTAGGTTTTGGCACCCCAGAGCCTCTGCCAACCTGAAGTGGTACGGTCAAAAATGACCAAATATAACGGAGGCGTTGAAATTCACTAGGCACTCCTTTATATCTGAGGCCTGTGGTTGCGTCAAATAGTGCAATAGGGCCACATATGGGGTATTTCTATAAACTGCAGAAACGGGGCAATAATTATTGGGGTGCATTTCTCTGGTAATAGGTTTATAATTATGAAAAATATTGGATTACAATAAAATCTCTGCACAGAAAATTAAAATTTTCTAATTTCTTACACACTTAGGGAGGCATTTATTAAGTCCGGCGTTTTTTACGCCGGACGTAAAAATGCCCCCGCAGCTCCGGCGCTACGGAGATTTATGTAGAGGCGGACTGCCTCTACATAAATCCCGTGGGCGCCGTTGCGCACCGCCGAAAACCTACGCCAGCTGAGGACTGGAGTAGGTTTTAGGCGTACATTTTGGCGGAACGGATGATAAATCGCGCGGACTCTGAGTCCGCGCCCTCCGTTCCTCCCACTTTCCGCCCCTTTTCCGCCCCCTTTCCGTCCCCTGGCGTACTCAGCGGAAAGTGCCGATTTGCGAATATTTTATTCGCAAATCGGCCATTTGCGTATAAAAAAATACGCAAATTGGCACTTTCCGCCGAAAATCATCCGTTCGCCGGATGATACATGTGGCCCTTAGCTTTTATTTCTGTGACTCCCCTAAAGGGTTAAAAAACTTTCTGGATATGCTTTTGCAGAGTGTGGGGGGTGCAGTTTCTGACATGGGGTGCTTTGTGGGGCTTTCTAACATACAGGCCCCTCAAATACACTTTAAACCTGAACAGGTCCCTAAAAATATCTGATTTTGAAATTTTACAGAAAATTTGGAAATTTGCTGCTAATGTTTTAAGCTTCCTATTGTCTAAAAAAATGAAAGATCGTTTAATAAATGCCGCCAACATAAAGTAGACATGTTGCTAATGCTATTTAATATATAATTTATGTGGTATAACCACTTTCTGTATAAGCAAAAAAGTTTCAAAGTTGGAAAAATGCATTTTTTCACATTATTTGGTTTTTTTTTTCATAAAGATTCGTTATGAGTATCGACTCCAATTTTCCAGAAATGTAAAGAACAATATGTCACGCGAAAACAATCTCAGAATCAGCCGGATAGGTAAAAGCATCCCGAAGTTATTCATAAAATTTGTCTCTGTCATTAAGGCCATTTCAGGCTCTTTCCTTAAGGGGTTAAATCTATTGGTTTTTTCACATGTATGTATCGGACCTAGAGTGATCACATGAACGTCATGTGATCTGCTCACGGGCCAGCTCTAATTTAAGTGAGCTTCACAATAATTCACTATTGTCGGTGTTTATCTATACAAAATAGCCCGATATGTATAAAGGATTCATTGTAATAACTTGCAATGTTTACATTATGACTGGATACATAGTAACTCTATGCTCCGTGCGCCGCTAGCGCATGCGTAGTAATATTGGCAGGGGCGCGTAATAGATGGCTAGATGGGAGGCGTAATAGGAGGCTAGATGGATTGTAATGAGTAGCACTGGGGATATAGAGCGCGTAATAGATAACTAGCGCATAGTGGGTAAACCGAGAGAAGCCTACGGAATATGGAAATGTGTTATTAAGGAAAAATGATCAAATAATGATTGGGATAAAGTCTATGATTTGATTACATATTAGATATATATCCCCGCGTGAGGAACTAGTAGGTGTCAGGATAACAAAGAGAATGGGGTTGGAGTAGTGAATAGAAACCAGGATATGGTAATTAACGTTATGGTCTAACCCATACAGTGGGTCACGTGTCAGGCAGCAATGTTATATCTATTTAAATGATGGTAAAGGTGTAAGGAAGAGAAGAGGCTATACATATAGCCTGAAGGGATCGATGAAATGGATTAGACATTAATTTCATATGCCTCGTTTAAGCCTCTCGGTGTCAGGGTATTTAATTTGAAGATCCAGTACATCTCCTTTTCAAGGTTTGAAAGCGTTGTTTGGCATCCGACGGAACATGGTCAATGGGACAGATGAAAAAGTCATCAAATTAACAATTATGTGAAGTAAGTGTGTCACGGCCGCGGCGGCGTCCCATGCTCCGGGCCGCCGCCGCGACCTCCCCCCATCTTATGCAGCTGCCGGGGTCCCGGTGCAGGGACCCGGCGCTGCTACACGTTCAGCCCCGGGGGGCGCCTCACCTCTCCACGCTCCTGTCTCTCGCTGTGCCGGCCGGCGCGCGCGTCCCCGCCTCCTAGGGCGCGCGCGCGCCGGCTGTCTCAGATTTAAAGGGGCAGTGCGCTCCTAATTGGTAGTTGCACCAATCACTCCCCTATAAATCCCAGCATGCCCTGTCCCCTGTGTTGGAGCCTCTACATGCTTCCCATAGCGTTTGGCCCAGCTCCCTGTTGTTCCTGTGTCCTGTCCGTTACCTGGTCCCTAGTCCCTGTTCCTGAGTCCTGTCCGTTACCTGGTCCCTTGTCCCTGTTCCTGGTTCCTGTTCCCCTGTCCCTCCACCTGTTCCTGTGTCCAGCCAGTCACGTGCTCTCTCATCTGCAGACTATTGCCTGTGCCATCTCCTGCCACGCCTCGCCTGCCGACACCAGCAACCAAGCCAGGGGTAGCGACCTGGGGGTCGCCTGCCGCAGCAAGTCCATCCCGCCTTGCGGCGGGCTCTGGTGAAAACCAGCGGCCCCTTAGACTCCGCTCCCTGGTGAGGTTTGTGCCATCGCTGGTGCCGGTCCAGTGGATCCACTACTCCGGGCGTTACAGTAGGCTCCAACCATGGATCCCGGCGAGGTGCCTGATATCCGCGAGGTAGCCCGAGTGGTCGCCCTACAGGCTCAACAGATTCAGCAACAGTCACAGCTGATTCAACAACTGACTGCAGCCGTTCAACAGCATACCACAGCTCAGCAGTCATCACCTCCGGCAGCCTCTTCAAAACTACGACTGGCTCTCCCAAGTAAATATAGAGGTGACCCCAAGTTGTGCAGAGGGTTCCTGACCCAATGCACCATGTACATCGAACTTTTAAGCAGTCAGTTTGCCACCGAGCGCTCTAAAGTGGCTTTCATTATCAGCCTATTGGAGGGAAGAGCTCTGGCCTGGGCCACGCCACTATGGGACCGTAATGATCCGGTTGCTGCCAATTTTCGAATCTTCCTGGACGAGTTCCGCTCGGTCTTTGAGGAACCTGCCCGTGCGTCTTCGGCTGAGACTGCTCTCCTCAATTTATCCCAAGGGACTTCCTCCGTTGGTGATTACGCCATCCAGTTCCGCACCCTGGCTGCGGAACTAGACTGGAATGAGGCCGCTCTGATTGCCACCTTTAAAAAGGGCCTGTCCAGCCAAGTGAAGGATGTGCTCGCTGCCCGGGATCTGCCTACCTCCTTGAACGATCTTATTCTACTGGCTACCAGAGTCTACACCAGGTTTTCCGAGAGAGAGGAGGAGGTTCGGCAAGGACGGCGTCTGAGTCTGCCCCGTCGCCATCCTCGGCTGGCACCGGTGTTCCAGAATCCTGTTGCTCCTAGGTCCCAGTCGCTTCCAGAGGTTCCTATGCAGGTGGAACGTGTTC
This sequence comes from Dendropsophus ebraccatus, assembly GCF_027789765.1. Lineage (NCBI taxonomy): Eukaryota > Metazoa > Chordata > Amphibia > Anura > Hylidae > Dendropsophus > Dendropsophus ebraccatus. The sequence goes on along the minus strand of NC_091456.1, from coordinate 115,786,585 downwards.
GCCTGACGACTGATGAGAGGAACCGTCGACTGGACCAGAATCTCTGCCTCTATTGCGGTGGCGCGGATCACTATCGACAGAGATGTCCCCAACGCCCTCAGCGTCCGGGAAACGCCCGCACCTAGGTCCGGTGGGAGAGGCCTCCCTAGGTGTGAATGCCACCTCTCCAAGGTTGACTATGCCCGTCTCCATCCAGACACCCTCTGGGCAAGTTTTCCAGACTACTGCCCTCATCGACTCTGGCTCTGCTGGCAGTTTCATCTCTGCTTCGTTGGTCCAAAGATGGCGGCTACCCGTGATCCAGCTAGCCCAACCCCGGTCTATCTCTTCGGTTACGGGGGAGGTTCTTACCGAAGCGGTGTACAGCCAGACGGCACCCCTAGTCCTCCAGGTGGGAGCCTTACATCAGGAGAAGATCTCCTTCTATGTCTTGCGCCATTCCTCTTCCAACCTCCTGCTGGGGCTTCCTTGGCTGCAAATCCATACCCCTAAGCTGGACTGGAGAACTGGGGAGGTTCTCAGCTGGGGTCAGGACTGTCATAACCGGTGTCTGAGATCTCCTCAACCCAAGTGCTCTACAAGGTCACCTGCTTGTGTCAAGCCTCTATCCGGGCTACCGGAGGACTACCAAGACTTTGTCGATGTTTTCTCGGCCAAGGAGGCGGACTCACTACCACCCCATCGGGCCTATGATTGCCCTATAGACCTCCTTCCTGGGTCTTCTCCTCCACGTGGTCGAGTATACCCTCTCTCTGTGCCCGAGACTGAAGCCATGTCCTCCTACATCCAGGAGAACTTACAAAAGGGCTTCATCCGCAAATCTACGTCTCCAGCTGGCGCCGGATTTTTCTTTGTTCAGAAGAAGGACGGTTCCCTCCGCCCATGCATAGACTATCGGGGTTTAAATAAGGTGACCGTTAAGAACCGCTATCCTCTTCCGCTTATTCCGGAACTATTCGACCGTCTTCGTGGAGCAAGATCTTCTCCAAGCTGGATCTCAGGGGAGCGTATAACTTGGTCCGAATTCGTAAGGGAGACGAATGGAAGACCGCTTTCAACACCAGGGATGGGCACTACGAATATCTGGTCATGCCATTCGGCCTATGCAATGCCCCAGCGGTCTTCCAGGAATTCGTGAACGATATCTTCCGAGACCTCCTCTATGTCTGCGTCATTGTTTATTTGGACGACATTTTGGTCTTCTCCCCGGACCAGCAGACTCATGTGGCACAAGTGCGTCAGGTTCTACGAAGACTACGGGCCAATCATCTATACGCCAAGCTTGAGAAGTGCGTTTTCCATCAGCGCAGTCTTCCATTTCTTGGCTATATCGTCTCCGATCAGGGCCTACAAATGGATCCAGCCAAGCTCGCAGCTGTCCTTCAATGGCCACGCCCTGTGGGACTTAGAGCTATCCAACGTTTCCTGGGCTTCGCCAACTATTACCGGCAATTCATCCCTCACTTCTCTACCCTGGTCGCACCCATTGTGGCTCTCACTAAAAAGAAGGCGGACCCCAGACGTTGGCCTCCAGAGGCCGAACAAGCCTTCAATAGCCTCAAGTCTGCCTTTGCCTCCGCTCCTGCCCTAGTCCGCCCGGATGTCTCCAGGCCGTTTTCTCTCGAGGTTGATGCTTCTTCTGTGGGCGCAGGAGCCGTTCTCTCGCAAAGGGACACATCAGGCAAGACCAGAACCTGTGGGTTCTTCTCTAAGACTTTCTCCCCTGCCGAGAGGAACTATACCATTGGGGACCGTGAACTCCTGGCCATTAAGTTGGCACTGGAGGAGTGGCGTCATCTATTAGAGGGGGCTAAACACCCGGTTAACATCTACACGGACCACAAGAACCTCCTCTACCTCCAATCGGCTCAACGCCTCAATCCCAGGCAGGCTCGGTGGTCCCTCTTCTTCTCTCGGTTCAACTATACCATCCACTTCCGTCCAGCCGAGAAGAATCTAAAGGCCGATGCATTATCCCGAGCATCCGATGTCATGGGGCAAGAGGAATCTCCTCGTCACATAATACCTCCCGACCGCCTAGTACCAGTTGCCACTTCTGCTCTGCAGAGACTGCCTCCCGGGAAGACTTATGTGCGTCCCGCACTCCGTAAACGCATCTTGAAGTGGGGGCATTCCTCTTTGGTAGCCGGGCATCCAGGAGCCCAAAAGACCGGGCAATTGATCTCCCGTCATTACTGGTGGCCCCATCTCCTCCAGGATGTCAAGGATTTTGTGGCTTCCTGTGCAGTCTGTGCCAGGAATAAATCTCCCCGTCTAAGACCTGCCGGCCTACTATTGCCCTTGCCAGTCCCGGATCATCCCTGGCACCACATTGGGATGGATTTCATCACTGACCTACCTCCATCTGCGGGCAATACAGTTATTTGGGTGGTGACGGACCGCTTTTCTAAAATGGCTCACTTCGTGGCCCTTCCTGGTCTGCCCTCTGCTCCTCGTCTGGCTCAGTTGTTCTTCCGACACATCTTTCGCCTGCATGGACTTCCTCTTCACATTGTGTCCGACCGAGGCTCTCAATTTGTCTCTAAATTTTGGCGTGCCCTATGCTCGCAACTCCAAGTGAAGCTGGACTTCTCATCGGCCTATCATCCTCAAACCAACGGGCAAGTGGAGAGAGTCAATCAGATTCTGGGCAACTACCTACGCCATTTTGTTTCAAGCCGCCAAGACAACTGGTCCGATCTACTCCCATGGGCAGAATTCTCTTATAACCACTTGGACTCGACTTCCACAGGCAAGTCCCCTTTCTATGTGGTCTACGGGCATCATCCTCGTCCTCCTCTGCCTCTCTCTCCATCCTCTGAAGTCCCAGCCGTGGAGGAGTTGTTATCTGACCTACAATCGATCTGGGAACAAACTCGACAGTCCTTACTCAAAGCCTCGGAACGCATGAAGGACCAGGCTGATAAGAAGAGGAGACCTGCCACGAATTTTCTCCCAGGTGACAAAGTCTGGCTCTCGGCCAAATATGTCCGACTCAAGATCCCCAGCTACAAGTTGGGCCCTCGATTCCTCGGTCCTTTCTCGGTGCTAAGACGCATCAACCCTGTCACCTACAAACTCCGCCTACCCCCCACTATGCGGATTCCGAACTCCTTCCATGTTTCCCTCTTAAAACCAGTGGTCCTGAACCGGTTCTCCGATAGGTCTTCGTTCTCTGCTCCTCAAGCCGTCTCTGACGACGTCTACGCTGTTAAGGACATTCTGGCTATGAAGACTGTCAGAGGTAGAAGGTTCTTCCTGGTGGACTGGAAAGGATTTGGTCCTGAGGAGAGGTCCTGGGAACCCGAGGCTAACATCCTGGACCAAGATCTCATCAAAAGGTTCCTGCAGGTTAGAAAGAGGGGGAGGCCAAAGGGGGGGGGTACTGTCACGGCCGCGGCGGCGTCCCATGCTCCGGGCCGCCGCCGCGACCTCCCCCCATCTTATGCAGCTGCCGGGGTCCCGGTGCAGGGACCCGGCGCTGCTACACGTTCGGCCCCGGGGGGCGCCTCACCTCTCCACGCTCCTGTCTCTCGCTGTGCCGGCCGGCGCGCGCGCCCCCGCCGCCTCGGGCGCGCGCGCGCCGGCTGTCTCAGATTTAAAGGGGCAGTGCGCTCCTAATTGGTAGTTGCACCAATCACTCCCCTATAAATCCCAGCATGCCCTGTCCCCTGTGTTGGAGCCTCTACATGCTTCCCATAGCGTTTGGCCCAGCTCCCTGTTGTTCCTGTGTCCTGTCCGTTACCTGGTCCCTAGTCCCTGTTCCTGAGTCCTGTCCGTTACCTGGTCCCTTGTCCCTGTTCCTGGTTCCTGTTCCCCTGTCCCTCCACCTGTTCCTGTGTCCAGCCAGTCACGTGCTCTCTCATCTGCAGACTATTGCCTGTGCCATCTCCTGCCACGCCTCGCCTGCCGACACCAGCAACCAAGCCAGGGGTAGCGACCTGGGGGTCGCCTGCCGCAGCAAGTCCATCCCGCCTTGCGGCGGGCTCTGGTGAAAACCAGCGGCCCCTTAGACTCCGCTCCCTGGTGAGGTTTGTGCCATCGCTGGTGCCGGTCCAGTGGATCCACTACTCCGGGCGTTACAAAGTGCATGTTTTGATACACTGTGGTTTTCAATACCATTTGTCACGTTCCATCGATGTTTGTTTATTCTCATCCGTAGTGGCATGGTGGTCCTGCCGATGCATTGGAGGCCGCAAGGGCAGGTCAAAAGATAAATCACGTAACTTGAAGCACAGGTAAGTGAATATTTGATTGTATATGTGTCGTTTGTAGTATGGCTGTTAAAGGTTCTTGTGGAATGTATGTTTTGACAGAACTTACATCTAGAAATATGACATTTATGACTACCATAAGATTCGATAACACATATATAAAGTCTGTAGAACTCCCCCATACAAGACACTACCTGTACTGCTCTAATGTATGGGGAATAAGTATGAGGTTTAAAAACTTCGGGTTCTAGTAGCAAGCTAAAAACCAATAGAGAAACAACTGAACCTCTGACATATTGTAATGTATAAATTTTATTGTTAAAATTACAAACAAATAACAAAGTAACAAAATACACACACAATGAACCATGGCTGACAAGAAATGTTAAAAACGGAAAACATACAATGAGGGGGCTGCTGCAGGTGGACACAAGTAAATGGATAAATAAATAATTAAATAAATAAATAAATGGTAGGCTAAAGTGCTGGATATAATACCAAGAGAACTATGTGTGGATAATATATATTGGATAAGCCAAAAAAGTGCAATAATTAATTCATGAATCTCGATAAATACAAAAAATTACTAGGTATCCTACCATAAACAATAAGACTCAAAATGTCCACCGGCGGCCCCCACCCCAACGCACGTTTCGGCGTAGCCTTTTTCAAGGGGTACCTATCTGCTGGAGGGTCACACTATAAATACCTAAAATGCCACTAGGAGGACCAATCACCCACCTGCTCCGCATGTGTGGTGAATTGCATGGAATCAATAAGAATACCGCTTCCGGGTGCGACCGACGTCCGCGCAAACGGCGCGATATGATGACGTCGTCCACATAGCCGGTCACATGATACACCAGTCACAAGTGACACCTACATGACGCGAGCACGCGCCGGTCACATGCACAACGTGGCGACGTCCAAACATGGTGAATCACATGATATACAGGTCACATGTGATGCCCGTGTGACGCGGACGCGCGCCGGTCACGTGGTAAAAGTACACAGCGTGCCCGTGCGCATGCGCGTCACACAGGCAGAAAGAAAAGAGAGGAATATAGTCTGCTGCCATCTACAGACAAAGCAGACACGTAGCAAATGGAAAATAATACAATGTAATAGCCAGTGTATGGACACAAGAGTCAATGGGCCATCTATAAAAACATGTTTAGAGGATATACAGACAAATGGACAAATGGACAAGTGCAAAAAAGGAAATAATATATAAAGAAAAATATATATGAATAAAGAGTAGTAATAGAAAATAATAACACAATAATTAAATACATAAAAAAATAATAAATAAAAAATAAAAAATAAAAATAATTAAAGTAAAAATAAAAATAAATATAAATAAATAAAAATAAATATAAAAAATCAATAAATAATCAAAAGAACATATATTGGAAAACATATAAAGAAGAATATTCTATTAAACGATCCCTACATCCAACAATGCATCCCACAGAGACCTAAACTTCTTTCTCGGCATGCTAGGACCCTGAAGAGCATCATTGTCCCCAGTAAATTACGTAATGTCGAAGAACTGAAAACATCACAAAGCGAATCTTATGGTAGTCATAAATGTCATATTCCTAGATGTAAGTTCTGTCAAAACATACATTCCACAAGAACCTTTAACAGCCATACTACAAACGACACATATACAATCAAATATTCACTTACCTGTGCTTCAAGTTACGTGATTTATCTTTTGACCTGCCCTTGCGGCCTCCAATGCATCGGCAGGACCACCATGCCACTACGGATGAGAATAAACAAATATCAATGAAATGTGACAAATGATATTGAAAACCACAGTGTATCAAAACATGCACTTACTTCACATAATTGTTAATTTGATGACTTTTTCATCTGTCCCATTGACCATGTTCCGTCGGATGCCAAACAACGCTTTCAAACCTTGAAAAGGAGATGTACTGGATCTTCAAATTAAATACCCTGACACCGAGAGGCTTAAACGAGGCATATGAAATTAATGTCTAATCCATTTCATCGATCCCTTCAGGCTATATGTATAGCCTCTTCTCTTCCTTACACCTTTACCATCATTTAAATAGATATAACATTGCTGCCTGACACGTGACCCACTGTATGGGTTAGACCATAACGTTAATTACCATATCCTGGTTTCTATTCACTACTCCAACCCCATTCTCTTTGTTATCCTGACACCTACTAGTTCCTCACGCGGGGATATATATCTAATATGTAATCAAATCATAGACTTTATCCCAATCATTATTTGATCATTTTTCCTTAATAACACATTTCCATATTCCGTAGGCTTCTCTCGGTTTACCTGCTACAGCACCTATCATTTCCTAACATCTATCTCATTTCTGGAACTAACACCACATCGCGCCATTCTATCCCGCAACTGCCAGTTAAGGATTTCTCCCCTTAGAATCGAACGATCTCCCCTCCAGCACGCATGCGCTAGTTATCTTCTTACATGCGCACGCGCTCTATATCCCCAGTGCTACTCATTACAATCCATCTAGCCTCCTAGTACGCACGCGCCCCTGCCAATATTACTACGCATGCGCTAGCGGCGCACGGAGCATAGAGTTACTATGTATCCAGTCATAATGTAAACATCGCAAGTTATTACAATGAATCCTTTATACATACTATTTTGTATAGATAAATGCCGACAATAGTGAATTATTGTGAAGCTCACTTAAATTAGAGCTGGCCCATGAGCAGATCACATGACTGTCATGTGATCACTCTAGGTCCGATACATACATGTGAAAAAAACAATAGATTTAATGATTATTTTAATGCATCCTATTGTTTTAATGTTTTATTAGTGTCTAAATGTTATTTTGATTTTTGGCTTGAAAAAGAGGCTCTGAGGCCTTGAAACATGTTGCCTACTATGCAATAAATATCCATTTTTAATACTTATGTGTCCCGAGACCTCCCTGTGCCACGAAGACTCCACCTTGGAAGTGTGTACCTCCAGTGTCACACTACCCTTTCTGCACGGTTCACTGCATCCTGACACCACCGACGTGAGGCATCTCGTCCTGGGCTCCTGGAGCGGCAGCATCAAGGTCCATTCCATTCTATGCGCTAATAGGTGTTGTGCTCTCAGTACAACCCGACCAGGTGAGCACATTCCTCAATACTTTCTCATACAATACTACGAAATTGATTTACCCAGGGAGCGCCTATCCTTTGTGTTTACAGCTTTCCTACATTTAACAACTTGAGTCCATTAGCTCCTGATGAAATGAGCGAAACGTACGTCGGGCTGTTGTGCCAGACTAGGGGGTAAGATTTCAGTGTGGATTTTTAGTGCTCACTTTCCCTTTTCTTTGTATTTGTATATGGACTGGTTATGTAGATTTTTTCACAGTAATTACTAGTATGTGTTTGCCCACATGGGAGGTGATACATACAGTTCCCTTTCTTTAGCTGTATTCATTTCATCAGCAATTTAACATTATTTATACTTACTATAGTTCATATCACCCAGTCCTTTTTGTTACAGACTGCCATACAATAAGTGACCACTAGATGGCGGTGTTGTCTATACACTCCCCATAATAGACTAAGTTGCACTATTTGGGAGAGATTTATCAAACATGGTGTAAAGTGAAACTGGCCCAGTTGCCCCTAGCAACCAATCAGATTCCACCTTTCATTTTCCAAAAAGTCTGTGAGAAATGAAAGGTGGAATCGGATTGGTTGCTATGGGCAACTGAGCCAGTTTGATAAATCTCCCCCTTTGTGTTATACCACACTGTTTTCTTCCTCTCCCTCTGGCTTTTGACGTTTGTGTCTATCCCATATTTTACTTTTTATGTGCTTTTATGCGCTTTTTTTTTTCTCTTGCATTCCCACCATGTCAAGAGTTAAAAGTACAACCCATCCTACAAAAAATAAGCCCTTCCCTTATGGTGTGTTTAGACAGAGATTTATCTGACAGTTTTTGAGGCCAAAGCCCATAAACAGAGAACAGGTCATAAAGGCTTTGGCTTCAAAAATCTGTCAGATTGAGATATATATATAGTCCAGTCCACTATATATATATATGAGTCCAGTCCACTAAATGACACTGTCCACTGGACACCTTAACACATAATGAGCAGGGATTTCTATCAGCAAGTTACAAGTTATACTGAATCTTTTCCCATAAAGATATACATCAATCTGCTTAGTTCCTCCTGCTCTTTACCATCATGGTGATAGATTAGATAGCATCGTCTTGGTGACAGGTTCTCTTTAATGGCAAATAACTGCCATTGTTTTAAAATAACGGCGATTATTTGGCATTAAATTGTAGTGTCCTACCAAGGGTGTTGCTATTAGTTACACACTTCGCAAAAGCCTGTACTTTTTGTATGTAAGTGGTGATGTAGTAGTGTTAAAGTTTCACCACAGTTTCGCTATTGTATGTGTATTCAGTTGTTGCACAGCTGTAGGATTTAAAGGGTTATTGTTTGTTTATATGTCACATGGATCTGTACACCAATGAGTACTTTTTTTCTTCTATCCTATCATTTCTCTCCTTACTTCTCCTTTATGCATTCTTCACCCATTCACAGCATACCTTACAGGGGCTGTAGATAGGAAGTCCATTGAGTAGAGGAAGGGTAGTGTCTAAATGCCATACCGTAAAGGGACCTCTCCAGGCAAGCCCTGCCCTGGCTGGATTTCATTGGCTGCTCCACTCCGGGCTTTCTAGAAGCCAAAATCAGACCCTGCCGGACTCCCAACCCTAATCCGAACGTTTAGTTTCAGGGTTAGGGTTGGGGGTCGGACTAGGGTTATGTCCCACTGATTTCTCATGTTCTAACCCTCCCCACAGCCCCAACCTTAACCCTTACCCTCCTAATTAGCACCAACCGTTAGGGTTAGGGTTGTTGTGTGGGCAGGGGATAGTTAAGTAGTTTGGTAGTAACCCTAATCCGAACCCCAACCCTAAAACTAAACGTTCGGATTAGGGTCGGGGGTCCGGCAGGGTCTGATTTTGGCTACTAGGAAGCCAGAAGAGGAGCAGACAATGAAATCTGGCCTGGAGAGGTCTCTTTACGAGATGGGATTTAGTCACTACCGTAGAGGAAGTGTAGTGGTCTTTTGTAGTTGGACTTTGTAGAGGAAGGACACAAGCCAGAAAGCACTCTACAGCGGTCCATTCAGGCCCTGGCCCTCTGCCAGGTCCCCAGTCTCAGTGTGCAGTCTTGAAGCGGACCTACGCAACGCAGCTTACCTTTTCTTCTCAAGTAACTCCATTCAACACTATGCAGTGTTAAGCCCTTCACTAGAAAGGACAAGTCAGAGATCATCTCAACCCATGCCGTGGACAAAAAGAGTCACAGTGCAGGACAGTATCCATAAAGAAAAGTAAAGGAACTGATCCGGATAAAGCAAAGTTGCTAGAAGCCTATGAACTCTATCTCGCAGCGTGGGTGTAAGCGTGAAAACACGGGCACAAGTATTCTCTCTCTCTTCTCAAGTATTTTTTTATTTCTACCTCCGACATCCCAGCAGAGCACAGTACTACTTGGGTTGGGACTCTCACGACATCCTCCTCTCTGCTCTTGTGATTCTTCTTTGTACCTGTCAGCACGCAACCCAGTCAGCACGCCTGTACTACCCTCTATATTCTCACTACAGATCTGGATCCTAAACTATTAAGTGTCTTATTAAGTGTAAAGTCCTATGTCAATGCAAAGCTGTATGACCTGCTGCATACAAGTATCTCCAGAGTAAAGCAGATTTTATTTATGATAAAGAGACTCTGTGATTTTTTTTGTCAAGCGCCAACACAGTACACATACTGTACATTCCTTGGATCATCTCCCCTTTCTGTGGGAGGCAGTGCCAATAGTGCGGGTGGGTAACTATTCCACTCCAGACCACCATGACAACAGCCCAAGGGAACCCACAGCAACCCGGCAGGTCACTGTCCACAGAGGAACAAGGTGTAACCGCCCCTTTAAAATAAAACCAGGACTGCCACCATACCTGTGTGCCCAACTGGCACTGGTGTCACGATATAACATCATTGGGCTCGGCCAACCAGTATAGAACTGGCGTCACTCTTTACCATCTGGCAAGTGACCGCCCGTACCTCCACACCGAGGGGTCACCACAAAATGATAGCCATCCTCTCAATTTCAACAGTGTGTGAACAATCCACTAATGGTTTTGGTTGCAAAGGATTGTGCTCATGGCCGGCCTTAGGGGTGTGCGACCTGTGCGCTTGCACAGGGCGCATCACTCCTAGCCCGCTGGGGGGCGCTCTGGCAGACAGTTGCACACCTAACTGTCTGGCAGACAGACGTTCTGTCTGTCTGCCAAAGCACCCCCCTAGCTGGTCGCCTGCCCTCCCTGCATAGTGCTTGGTTTGGGGCGCTCCTGAAGCCAGACTAGGGACTGGCAAATTAATGTTCCGGGTACGTCCTGGTAAGCTCCGCCCCTCACCGACAAGCCCCGCCCCCGGCGCCCACCGCGGGTGGGATACTCACTCACTCATTGCCACAATGCAGCCTGCTCAACTGTGTGCCGGACTGTGTGTGTAAGCTGACCATTTTAGCACAGGCCGTGCTTCCCCATCAGTGTGATGACCTGTAACCTCTGCCAAGCCCTGTGCCTCCTCCATGCTCCTCAGCAATTCCTGCAGCGTCTCGCATCCTGTGCCCCTGCTGTAAGCCTGATGCTTCTTCTTCTATCTATCATCTTCTATCTATCTATCTATCTATCTATCATTTATCTATCTATCTATCTATCTATCATTTATCTATCTATCTATCATTTATCTATCTATCTATCTCCTATCTATCTATCTATCTATCTATCTATCTATCTATCTATCTCATATCTATCTATCTCATATCTATCTATCTATCTCCTATCTATCTATCTATCTATCTCCTATCTATCTATCTATCTCCTATCTATCTATCTATCTATCTATCTATCTCTCTATCATCTATCTATCTATCTGTCTATCTCCTATCTATCTATCTATCTATCTCCTATCTATCTATCTATCTCCTATCTATCTCCTATCTATCTATCTCTCTATCTCTTATCTATCTCCTATCTATCTATCTCCTATCTATCTCCTATCTATCTATCTCCTATCTATCTATCTCCTATCTATCTATCTATCTATCTTCAAATCAAATCAAATCAAATCAAAAAAGCTTTATTGGCAGGTCCAAGTTACACATTAGCATTGCCAAAGCATGGGGAGAATAGGGAGTTGAGGAAATGGGATTCACCCGGGGTCGGTGTACAGGGGTTTTATGATGTATCATGGGGGGGGGGGAATACATTCAGGGTCGGGGTATCGGAGTCCATGACCTATCGGGGTTGGGGTATTGGAGTCCATGACGTATCACGCTCCTCTCAGTCTATGGCAGGCAGTGACGTATTGTGCCACTATAGTCGCTGTGGTCTCTTCTTCTCCCAGTAGGATGGGTAGTTTCTCTTCCTCCTCCATGGTGGAGAAGCCCGGGAGGAGGTTGGAGAGTCTCCTATAGTGAGTGTCCCTCACTGCTGAGTATTTGGAGCAGTGTAGCAGGAAGTGGGCCTCATCCTCCATGGCCTCCTGGTCGCACTGCTGGCACAGTCTGCTCTCCCTGGGGATGTAGCTCTGTCGGTGCCGCCCAGTTTCAATGGCCAGGTTGTGGGCGCTCAGTCTGTATCTATCTTCTATCTATCTCCTATCTCCTATCCTATCTCCTATCTCCTATCTATCTATCTATCTATCTATCTATCTATCTATCTCCTATCTATCTATCTATCTATCTATCTATCTATCTATCTATCTATCTATTTATCATCTATCTCCTATCTATCTATCTATCTCCTATCTATCTATCTTCTATCTATCTATCTCCTATCTATCTATCTATCTATCTATCTATCTATCTATCTCCTATCTATCTATCTATCTATCTATCTATCGATCTATCTCCTATCTATCTATCTATCTATCTATCTCTCTATCTATCTATCTATCTATCTCTCTCTCTATCTATCTCTTATCTATCTCCTATCTATCTATCTCCTATCTATCTATCTCCTATCTATCTATCTATCTATCTATCTATCTATCTTTCTCTCTATCTATCTCTTATCTATCTCCTATCTATCTATCTCCTATCTATCTATCTCCTATCTATCTATCTATCTATCTATCTATCTGTGTATATTCTATCTTCTTTTTCTTTCTCTCTCTCTCTCTCTCTCTCTCTCTCTCTCTCTCTCTCTCTCTGTAGAGTCTGTATACACTGTGGCAATATACTTCATGTACACAGTTCTGACCCTGCTGCTGTGTATACATGCACTGTCACAGTATATATACAGACACTGGCATCTCTTCTCTCCTTGCCTAACAGTATAACAGCTAAACAGTGCATAACTACTATCCCCAGCATACCCCAACAGCTAAAAAGTGCATAACTACTGCCCCAGCATACCCCAACAGCTAAAACAGTGCATAACTACTATCCCCAGCATACCCCAACAGCTAAACAGTGCATAACTACTATCCCCAGCATACCCCAACAGCTAAACAGTGCATAACTACTGCCCCAGCATACCCCAACAGCTAAACAGTGCATAACTACTATCCCAAGCATACCCTCATAGCTTAAACCGTGCATAACTACTACCCCATGCATACCCAAACAGCTGAAACAGTGCATAACTACTACTCCCAACATACCCCAACAGCCAAAACAGTGCATAACTATTACCCCCAGCATACCCTGATATCCTGAAGTCCAAATTTACAGATTTTTAGTGAAATCACATCCCAGAAAAAAAATTCAAAAAGTGATAAAAAGGTCACATATATAACAGTCAGCGGGGGGCAGTGGGGGTTGTCTGGGGGGGTGGGAGGCTGTAATATTTAGTTTATGTCACTATTAGGGGCGCCAAAAGAAAGTTTCGCACAGGGCGCCATCTACCCTAAGGCCGGCCCTGATTGTGCTGCACAATGTATGTGATGTGATGAAACAGACAAAGGGCTCCTGGAGAATGGAGCAAGGGGTGTACACACGCTTTAGACTTTGTGTGCATTCTTACTTCACATGGAGGACATTTTGTTAAGTTTGCGTTTACACACACAGATTCATCTGACATATTTTTGAAGCCAAAGCCAGGAACCAGGGCCGGGACAAAGTGTAGGCCAGGGTAGGCGATGGCCTCGGGCTCACATACCTCCAGCACCTCTGTGACAAACACACACACCTCGACCTCACCTGCAGCAGCGTCCCTTCCCCAGCACCTGCTCTCCTCCTCTCTTCTGCTTGGCTTCTGACCAATGTCACATGACGTCCGGAGCCAATCAGGAGAGGGGAGAAGTGCAGGGACAACTGTAGTGACAGATGTCCCAACCCCCACTTCTCTGCTCAGAGACAGATCAGTAGTATGATCCTCCGCTCAGAGAGTATCATCCTCCACTGCTACTGCTTTGTGGGTGAGTATACAGTTGTTTGCAATATATTAGAATATCAACATTTTTTTTCCCCAGTAATTTAATTGAAAAAGTGATCTCATATATTCTATAGAGTCATTACATACAGAGTGAACTTTTTCTAGCGTTAATGATTATGGATTACAGCCAATAAAAACCCAAAAGTCAGTATTTCAGAAAATTAGAATATTATATAAAACCAACTAAAAAAGAAATGTCGACCAAATGAAAAGTCTGTACAGTAAATGCCCTCAATACTTGGTCGGGGCACCTTTTGCATTAATGACAGCATCAATGCGGCATGGCATGGAGGCGATCAACTGATGGCATTGCAGAGGTGTTATTGAAGCCAAGCTTGCTTTGATAGCAGCCTTCAGCTCGTCTGCATTGTTGGGTCTGGTGTCTTCCTCTTGACAATACCCCATAAATTCTCTATGGGGTTAAGGTCTGGTGAGTTTGCTGGCCAATCAAGCACAGTGATGCTGCGGTTAGTAAACCAGGTATTGCTACTTTTGGCAGTGTGGACAGGTGCCAAATCCTGCTGCAAGATGAAAAATCTCCAAAAATCTTTTCAGCACAAGAAAGCATGAAGTGCTCAAAAATTTGCGATGACTTTGGTGATGAAACACAGTGAACCTATACCAGCAGATGACATGGCTCCCCAATCCATCAATGATTGAGGAAACTTCACACTAGACCTCAAGCAGCTTGGATTGTGTACAGCCTCTCCACTCTTCCTCCACTCTTATGTGGGGGTAGTTAGGAGGCTGTTCTGCATGTGGGGGCTATACACTGTGGGGGCTACCAGGAGGCTGTACTGTAAATAGGGGTTATACACTGTGGGGGCTACACTATGTGGGTGTGTGTGAAGACTATACACTATGTGGGGGCAGCCAGGAGGCTACACTGTATGTGAAGTCTATACACTGGAGGGGATTAGACTGAGATTTCTCCTCTCTGCAGATCCATTTCTGGTTTGGCTTCAAAACTCTGTCAGATAAATCTCTCTGTGTAAATGCAGTCTAACACATGCATAGAAATTAAGGCACGTTTGTTTTAGGGTGGTTTTACATGAGCATATGGAAATATGTCTATAGTATGAATATATTACAAATGAAATATCAGTATTCAATGTATTTTTTTTCTTTTACATTTAAGGCCTTCTTTGTGGTCCACAAAATGCATGGATGGCTGACAGAGTTTCCTTAGTGGGCTACCTACAATCACTGACCAATTACAGACTGTAAGGCTAATAAAAGTCTATGTAGTCTGCACCATAGATATGGTCTATATAAGTGCATGTCCTTTTTTTTTTTTGCATCCTTATATATTTATTGGAGCAGCGTGGGTGGTAAAGCAACATCCAAAGGCTGACTCATTATTCCTGCACCAATAATGCATAAAAGCTGTAAGGAAATCTGTGACGTCATCAAAAGCCCTAGGCTGAGGATGCAAAGGGGCTTGAGCAAGGCGTGACACTATTATAACAGATTAAAAAAGCATCTTTTAGGCTATGTTCCCATGGGCAGATTTTCTGCAAGTGATCTGAGAATTCTGAAATGGTGTAAATATACTCTTGGTGTAAACTGTCCACAGAAACCAATCACAGCTCCTCTTATATTTTACCAGAGCTGAGTTGTGATACCCCGGAGGGGAAATTTATCAAACTGGTGTAAAGTAGAACTGGCTCAGTTGCCGCTAGCAACCAATCAGATTCCACTTTTCATTCCTTAGATTCTTTGGAAAATGAAAGGTGGAATCTGATTGGTTGCTAGGGGCAACTGAGCCAATTCTACTTTACACTATGTTTGATAAATCTCCTCCCAGGTATATAATTACATCCTTTCATATATACCCCTAATTGTTTTGGTGCAGAATCCCTGCATGTTTTCTGCAGCAAATCTCCCTATGTGTACATATCCTTAGGCCTTATTCATATGTACCGTGAAATTTTAGGGGCCATTGAATCCTATGAGTCTATTCAGACGATCCGTGCCGTGATCAGCTCCACGTAACAATAGGACATGCCATGGAATTGCAGCACAGATCCCCCAATAGAACTCATATAGGATCAGTGTTTTTCACTGATTCCACGGATGCCACATCTGTTGAATTTGTGAAAAAGACAAATCCCATGTCACTTCTAGAGGGATGAGGCAGGACTCCTTTTTTTAAGTGGATTCAAAAGGAAAGGGCTCTTTAGTTCTGTCTGTAATTGTGAATACACAAATATGGACATATTGCAGACGTCAGTTTGCATGGACCCATTGAGTAAAACAGGTGTTTTATGCAGTTAAAAACGCAATTCAAACAATGTTTCTACATGTAGAGAAATGCATGGGCTGAAACCACGCTACCATTACTTCTTCAGTAGTCATGTGTTACCAGGATTAGTGGCCATACACCAATTGGTTACCGCATGAGGTTCTGGTTTCGGCTTCATGTGGTGACATACAGTAAATGTGGGAACGCGGCCTAAGACTGATAAGATATCAATATTATGTTCTGAAACTAGAAAATAATGATACTAATTGGTGACTTAAGATGGGGTGTCTTCTGGTTTAGTGCCTAGGGCGGCATCAGCAGCATAGGCGTGTTACATACCATGGAGAGGCCATAGTACAGTGTAGGGTCCGCCCCAAGCATGAGGCTACCTTATCGTGGTGGGGTGGTTTACACTGTTTGCAAATGGTAACCAGGAGCCTCATTATTTTTGTGGGAATTTTTTTTAGCAGTTGGGGGGGCTGCTTTTAACTATTTTCCTGTCTGTAGTGGTCTGTATCTTGCCATTGCGGTGAGCTGTTGCATTTTTCTGTGTTTTTGTGTGTTTGCAATTTCAGCCATAGCAACGTGCTCCTGCCTAGTGTAAATGGTGTTCTAGGAGAGCTGACCAAATTTGTCTTTTTTTTCTGAGCAGCTAATACAGCCCTGTCCTCCCCTACAGAGCTTATTACATGGCTTGATAACAGTGTAGCAAGGGCTGCATGGACATTGTGAGTGATGTCCATGCAGCCCTTGCCCTAGTGTAAAATAATAAACCTGTCCATGCTCCCCGGTGTCCTTTTCACTTCTGCCTGCTGCCCTTAGCCGCCTTTGTAACTTCTGAAACGGTCTCCAGAGTGACAAGCTGCTCAGCCAATCACTGGCCAAGACCGGGCAGTGCCATGCCCAGTGATTGGCCGAGTGGCCTGTCACGTCAGAGACCGGTTCACAAGTTCCAATAGCGCCTGCGGGAAGCTGGCAGAAGCAAGAACACCGGGAATGTGGAGAGATAAGTATAAAGTGTTTTCTTTTTTTTTACAGTCATCAGCCACGCATTGCTATTACACGTGCGTTCGATGATTTTTAGGCTGGAATAAACAACAATGATTAGACGTTGATCGTTTCAGCAGCTGATCGTTGTCTTTTTTTTTTTTTTTTTTTTAGTTTTATACCATCATTTATTAAGAAAAAGAGCAAAAAGAGACTACAAACTGCTCCTCTCTGTGCATGCAGAACAGACTTAGGCTATGTTCCCACTAGGCAAAAACAAGGGCAAACGATGGCCGCTGTTGCAAAACAGCGGTCATTATTAATGATTACGATCATTTTTTGTCCTTACTTTTACCCAGTGGGAACAGAACCCTCCTGTACATTTAGAAGCCCGTCTTAGTCGTGCACAGAGCTGGGTAGAGAATATGCTTAGTACTTACTCCCCCTGGCGATCAGTGAGGGGCTAAATACCCAGACCCTGAGTGATTCAAACTTTTGACTTGTATTTACAACATAATGGATAGGAGTCCTACACCATCCAAAGGGCTTGGGATAGCTAACCTTCCAGCGTGTATCCCACATCTCTGTTTGGTAATATATTGGACTTGGTCCCTTTGTGCTGTTGGATTTTTTTTTTTATTTTTTATTTTTTATTTTACATAATCCCAAACAGACATCCGCTAAAAACCCCCCTAACATAAACCAACAAGAATAAATATGGAACTTCACAAAGCAACATCCCCAATCTAAACATTGCTATGACTCATGTCTGGTATCACCCAGACTTCCTTGTCGTTATACAGAATTTTCCAATTTCTCCGTATGGTTAAACCTGCAGGGCGCCCCACTTGTTGATTAAACTCTCCTTCTTACTTAACCCACCACCCTACCTCCACCTACTTTATAAACATTCAACCCACCAGGCTGCGGCGTAGTCACCCCCCCCACCGCGCCAAGGGGGAGGGGAGACGGGCGAAAGAGACCGGGACCGACCCCCCCACTTATACCATATCAATTGTAGGCATCATCAATAAAAAAAAGAAAGAAAGAAAAAAAAATTAAAAAAAATTATGAAATAAAATTTTAACATATCCCAATAATACAGATAACCACCACCAGCTTTAATCCCATCTCCTGCCAATCTGACCCCTATTCAGGGCCACGCCGGCGCCGGATGGAAAGATCATTCATCTACACTCGCTATCCACAGACCCGGTACTCCGGAGCCCATGAGCAACCGCCCTGTCAAGTCCGGAGGTCTCCACAGTCCATCTATTATGAGCTGCAGTTCCCCCAACTGACCAGGGTGAACTCACATATTTCCCATCCAGACAATTCATAAAACACAAAAAAAAAACAAAAAACGAAACCCAGGTGGACTCCCGATCCAATTACTCGACCCTCTCACGGCCGATCCACTAAATCGGGTTACTTTCCACCACTGTGTCAGTGGAGCGGTCCGTCCAATCCCGCCCCTCACCACCCCCCCCCCAACCCAGCAAGAGCGCAGCCACGCCGCAACCCATTCACACCTCCAAACATCCAACTAAATATAATTATCTACCGGGCGCCCTGAAAGTACCTCACGGATTACATTACTCTCTTCACTTACTACCCTGATCTGAGTCTAACTTTTATTTACAAAACACTTTAGGGTATAAACCCACACACCGTATATGCAGCAGATATGCAACAAATACGCAGCAGATTTGTTGGTACAGATTTGATGCTGTGTTCAGTTATTTAGATCTAATCTGCTGCGATTTTGCTGCGATTTTGCTGCGAGTTTGCTGCGTATCGCAGCAGTAAATACGCTGCATATACGGTGTGTGGGTTTATACCCTTAAGTTACAAAAAGAAATGGAAGTTCCATATACCATCATCCATTAAAAAAACAATAACCCCCCCCCCCCCCCCCCCGGGCAGAAATTAGTAGATTAGTTGGCATCCGTTCCCTTTTTCTCTTCCCTCCATATCCTCTCATATCTAATATATAATTTCACCTTGTTTTCCCATGCTTGTACAGATAATAACTCATTGGAATTCCACCTTTGCACAATCATTAGCCTTGCCACAAAAAGTCTCTTGTTTAAGATCCTTTTCTTCATGTTACCCACACCCACTAAATGGGTATCGTCGCTCAAGACAATCAGAGAGGGATATGGTTCTATTACCAATTCTAGCTCTTTTTCTATTAGCTCCACCACCCCCTTCCAAAATTCACCTAAAGCTGGACATAACCAAAATATGTGTAACCAATCTTTTACTGTTTCCCCACACCTCGCACAATCCGCTTCTCCTCTTTTCCCTATCTTCCTCAAAAAGTGAGGGGTATAGTAAAGACGGTGCAAGATATTCAACTGCACTAGTTGATGGTTATGATTCAGCGAGACATCCTTGGTATTACCCAAAATCCTCTCCCATGCCCTTTCCGAGAGATTACCAACTTCTTTCGCCCATCTCCCCCTTCAGTTTTCTATATATCTTGGATAACCCTTTCTTTTGTGGCTGTCCATTGTAAATTTGTGTTAGTTTACCAGGCGTAGGGTCAACTAAGAAAGGACTTTTATCCTTAGAACTCATAAAGGCATGCCTCAGTTGAGCGTATTCATACCATTCTTTTCCTTCCAATCTATATTCCTCCTTCAATGAGTGCCAGGACCTCAGGTTCCCCTCTCTAAAGGCGTCGCACAAGCTGATCGTTGTCTTTATTACACGTGAGTGATAATCTGCTAAATTGGCCTGATTTGGCAGAAGATTGCTCTGTGCAATAGGGCAGTACCTGGCCTGTGTGGGCTCGCAGTGTAATGTATAGGGCAGTACCTGGCCTGTCTGGGCTCACAGTGTAATGTATAGGGCAGTACCTGACCTGTGTGAGCTCACAGTGTAATGTATAGGGCAGTAGCTGGCCAGTGTGGGCTCACAGTGTAATGTATAGAGCCATTGTGGGACTGGAGTGCCTTGGGCCCACCAGGGGAAATCATTCTTGGGGCCCACCCTTCAGCCACCATACTTATCTATGGTAACATTAAAGGGGTAGTGCGGTGTAAATTACATGTGTGTTATTTAGTGAATAAATGCTTTACACCGCACTACCCCTTTAATAAGGGTCCAGTTACATGGCATGATATGGGGCTGCAAACGATTGCTAATCAGCAGGGCAGGAATACACAGAGATGTGCGGCCGACAGCAATGATTTTTATAGATGCACAAAAGATCAAATCAGCCGACAATGGGAGATTTGCTTGTCAGCTGATCTCTGGCACTTCTACATGGGGCTTCCTGGGAGCGCTTGTTACCAATAATTGGCCTGTGTAATCGGGCTATAAGACAATTTTCTTTGCATGAAAACACTGTATACTTAGATACATAGGTCATACAGCTACCAATAACACCAGTATACAAAGAGCAAATATCCCCACACATATTACCACCATACTATTACTGGCCAAATACAGTATACCAAGACTGATATTACCAATAATACCAGTATATAGGAGGGAAATATTATCTCCATACATATTACCGCCATACTGTTACTGACCAGATCCTGTGTACTATGACCAATAATACCAGAATACAAGGGGGAAAATATTACCGCCACACCACAACCATCTCCACCATATTGTTACTGACCAAATCCAGTATACTAAATCCAATAAAACACAGTACCAGATAAGTAACAAATAATACCACCACTCCATACTGACTAACACCACACCACACTGACTAACACCACCACTGCTACTGATTAATACCACCACATATTGACTAACACCACTGCTGCTAATGAATAACACCACCACATACTAACCCCACCGCTGCTACTGACTAATACCACCACATACTGACTAAAACCACCACTGCTACTGAATAACACCACCACATACTGACTAACACCATCACTGATACTGACTACCACCACATACTGACTAACACCACCGCTGATACTGAATAATATTCACTGTGCACAGATCACTATCACCTCATTCTGTCATACAGAGGTGGACGCAGCTCTACACAGGCTCTGTACACCATATACACTACTGTTCAAGAGTTTGGGTTCACATTGAAATGTCCTTATTTTTGAAGGAAAAGCACTGTACTTTTCAATGAAGATAACTTTAAACTAGTCCTTATTTTAACCCTTTGAGGACCAGGCCCAAAATGACCCAGTGGACCGCGCAAATTTTGATCTTAGTGTTTCCGTTTTTCCCTCCTCCCCTTCTAAGAGCTCTAGCACTCTCAGTTTTTTATCTACAAGCCATGTAAGTGCTTGTTTTTTACAGGAATAGTTGTACTTTGTAATGGCGTCATTCATTTTACCATAACATGTATGATGGAATTCCAAATATATTATTTATGAAGATATAAATTGGTGAAATCGCAAAAAAGAATGCAATATGGTAACGTTTGGGGGGTTCCTGTGTCTACGTAATGCACTATATGGTAAAAGCGACATGATACCATTACTCTATAGGTCAGTACGAACACAACCATATGCAGGTTTACGCAGATTCTCTAATGTTATATATTTTTTTTAAATGAAATCCTTTTTTTTGGCAATTAATTATAAATAAAATGGGACTATTGTGACGCTTATAACGGTTTTATTTTTTCACCTACGGGGCTGTATGGGGTGTCATTTTTTCCGCCATGATCTCTAGTTTTTATTAATACCATATTTGTGAAGATCGGACGTTTTGATCACTTTTTATTAATTTTTTTATATATATAATGTAACATAAAATCGGTAATCCGCGCACTTTTTTCCTTCTTTTCGTGTACGCCGTTTACCGTTCGCAATGACGCTTGTTATATTTTAATAGATCGGACAATTACGCACGCTACGGTATATTATATGTTTATCTATTTATTTATTTTTATATGTTTTATTTATATAATGGGAAAGGGGGGTGATTTCAACTTTTATTGGGGGAGGGGTTTTGGGGTAGTGTGTTAGTGTTTTTAACTTTTTTTTTTTTACACATTTGAAGTCCCTTTGGGGGACTTTTACATTCACTACTTGGATTTCTACACTGATGAATGCTATGCCATAGGCACAGCATTGATCAGTGTTATCGGCGCTCTGCTCATTGAGCCTGCCTGTGCAGGCTTAGAGTAGCAGAGCGCCGATCGGACCGCATGGAGGCAGGTAAGAGACCTCCAGCAGTCCGTTTTACCGATCGGGACCCCCGCAGTCACACTGCGGGGGTCCCGATCGGTAGGTGACAGGGGACTCCCCCTGTCACTTACACTTAAACGCCGCGGTCGCGCCGCGATCGCGGCGTTTAAGGAGTTAATGACACGCGGCAGCGCGATCGCTGCAGCGTGTCATTACCGGGGAGGTCCCGGCTGCTCACTGCAGCCGGCCCCCACCTGCTATGAAGCGCGCTCCGCTCCGGAGCGCGCTTCATAGCGGGAGAAACACCCAGGGCGTACAGTTACGCCCTAGGTCGTCTGGGGACAGACTTCCATGGCGTAACTATACGCCCTGGGTCGTCTAAGGGTTAAACAAATACACTCTATATGCGCTGGGCAATCCGCTGAGAGTAGTGGTAGATGGTAGTACTGTTGTGGATGGTACTCAATCCGTACCAGACTGTTGTCTATCTGCTCCACATTAGGTATGCTTATATATATATATATATATATATATATATATATGCATATGCGTATGAAGAACCACTATGACGCCATGTCAAGGTAGAACTCGTTTATTATAAGCGTTACAGAAGGTTATATAGCAGCAAGAAGTCAGAGCAAAGAGGGCAGTTATATAGATAAGATGCTATTATTTGCCATGGACAGGTTCCTTATTTGCATAGTGGGTTGTATTACATAGCTCATGGATTACGTAGTCATACACAGACTTTCTCCTTTAGGCGTTGTCCAGGATATAGGGGCCATCTTTAACAATGGAATAAACAGAATTGTCTTTATTTCCACAACAGTCCCCCCTATGAAGACTATTCTGTCCCTATAAAAGAACCTCACTCATCTTTCCCAATGCACAGATTCCTCTTCACCAGTTACTTGACAAATCATTCCTAGTGAATGACCCCCCAACTAGTGGACTAGTGCATAGGAAAGTCAGATGTATTGGCCCTGATCTTACTTCACTTATGGGGGTTATCTTTGGAACTATATAGTGTCGATTGTCTCAAAGGTGTGTAGATCATCTTGTAGTTCAGGTCTCCATAGGTTGCAGTTGCAGGTTCCAGTGCCAACCTCTGCGGGCTGAGATCCTTGGTTGATGTGGTTAACCGTCTCCTGGCACACGGTATGATGAAACATGCTATAAAAACAAGGAAAAATAAAACACACATATTGGCTATCCCAAAATTCTCTACCAACCCTTCAATCCAACTAAAGTATGTGTCCCAAGGGTCATCTGTCCATGAGTATCCTTTTAGTTCTGTTGACATGTCAGTCAGTCCTTTTTAGCGCCATGGTCATACTACCATCCGGTCCCATATTACCAGCAATGTATATGCAACAAAAGTCTTCTATCCTTTTACAGACTCCTTCTTTCTAAACCAGGAGTGTCAAGGGCCAGACGGTTCTAAAAGACCATAATACAGGTGGGACCTAGCTGTTCTACTACACCTTTTAATGCCTCTCAGGTGTAGTTTATAAATTGCTGATGATTGTAATATATGTAGTTTATCCAATCTACATTCTTGTTTACCGTTATGATAGGGGTCAGTGATTAAAATCTGCCTTTTACCATGTCCTGGCCTTAAAGTCATCGAGCACCCCCCTTGACACCCCATGGCATCAATATATACATGTGGGTCAAAACTGCCAGGGGCACTGTAGTTTAGTGTTTTCAAATGTAAAATAATGCACTTGGTGAGAAGGCATTTTCTATCTTAGTATCATATCAGCAGTTCTGCTTTAGCAAAGACTTCAGCAGAGAAGTGTCTAGGGGCAGGGATCTCTGACAATCTGAAAATGAGTCACCAATGATGCCAGGCAGTAGGGAAAGCTATGTTGGGCTGTATAGCTAGAGGTATAACCAGTAAGAAGAGGAAGAGGGTGTAAATAATAAGAAACTAAATACAAGAACAAGGGGACATAAGCTGAGGTTAGTTGGGGGAAAAGGTCAGAAACACAAGAAAATAGGTAACTCTACAATGACTAAAAAGAAATATTAATAGGGCAGACTAGATGGACTAAATGGTCTTTTACTGCCCACAATCTTCTATATTTATGCCTATTAACAGAAAAACAATGTGTAACTCTGTACAGTATACATCAATATACAGCTTAGTTACAGCAAACAAATAAAAGCTAATATCTGTATGATTCCTGAAAACCATCTTCCAATGAGATGTAAAATTACAGAGTTTAATTATGAAAAGAATAATCAATAACCCTCATCAGATCCCGCCGGTGCTTTACACCATTCTTCTTCTCATCTGCTCCACTTTACCTACTGTCATTATTACTCAGCAATTGTACAGTTGTATCTACATAGTGGCAGCATATCCGTCCCATTAGCTGACAAATACCTAACTAACCAAACCTTATTGTCTCATCACTCCTGTCCCTAATCCTGACTACAGGTGTAACAAATCTCCTCTAGGTCCCCTCACCATAGGACTTCCGTCTGTGGTAGGACATAGTACATCTCATACCTAACCTATGCTCCTGTCACTTGAGTAATCAGACAATAAGCTCTCTACTGGATATAACAAATCTTGACTCTTAGATATCACAAGGACTCTACCACTTTGACATCATCAGGGTATTGGGAAGTCACAGTAACTAACTTTAAAAAGTTTCTGAAAAGTAAAAGTTAAGATGTGAGCAAATCTTATCTCATGGCAAAAGCAAAAAGTTGATTGACACATAAACCAAAAACAGCATAACAGATAAATGCAATAACCTCTCTTAAATGTGACCTACTATGTAACCACTAGATTCACTTCTAATAACCAATCAGTGAAGCTTCATAATCTTCAGTACGGGATTCTCTGAATTATTACTTCTTTTAGTCTTTTTTATTTTACTTTATTTTGTACCAAGAAACATCTTTATGATCAGATCGCACAGGTCTAATGACTGGTCACATTTCTGCTTGTAAATAATCATATACTACAGTATATTATACTAATAACAGACATTAACAGTTCAATTATTACTGATGTATTTGAATCTTACTGAATTGTCTCTTGTGTCACTGAGATCATCACATATACATAAAATAACCACCATAGAAATAAAAACAAGGTGTAAACTATACATCACCTAAGGTTTCAATGCCTTTTCATGGAAATCACATGATCCTTTTTGTCACAGTTAGCGGCATTGCTATGGATCCTTAAACCTGTCTTTTGACTGATAAAGCCGCTCAGACTCCTGGCCTCTTTTCCTGCTACGAGGCCACTAGTATCACCTCAGACATGGCCTCTTGGCTTTGTTCTCTCACATAGCTGTGGTTGACATTCAGCTAATCTGTAAGGACGACATCAGTACAGACAAGGACATACTTATATGGACCACCTGTGGCAGGTGGATGACGTCAACTTACATTCCCTGAGACAGGCAGGATGGTCACAGACTATGCAGACAGGCACCTTTATTGGGTTACCTACAGTAGGTTATGACAGGTGTAGATAATACAGCCCTACACAACCCTCTTTGCTATATTTGTGGACCCCTGGGCCACCCAATGTGAGGATACAACACCACATTACACATGGCTTCCTTCTGCTGGTTTTGTCAGATAGCTTACAGTGAGATACAAGGCCCCCGACACAGTTACTTACTGTCTGATGCCATCTTCACCCTGTACCTCCTCTCCATCCGCTGGTCTCACAGATTGTCGCTGCTCGTCTCTGGAAAAGACTTAGAAACAAACAGATCCACATCTCCCCCTCCACCTGTACACTATGTACGGTTACCTCAGGAAGAGACCGGAAACTACAGCATCGGCAGCTTCGTCCATCATCCGTCACCCTTTGTGGCCTCAGGGTTTGCCTGCGTGAACGTTGCGTCAGCAGCTCTTCTTCTTCCTCGAACAGTTTTTACACATTGATTTGCCCAGGGACTCAACAAATCTCAAACTCGCCAATTGATGGTGGGTGATCAAAAAGTGTACCTGGAGTTCACATAGACATCTGTAAAGTTACCTGTAACCATCCTATATGTCCCAGTGACTGTCCTCACACCTCGGATAGGGTGGTTGCTTTTAGTGGTACGTCATTCTGCATGGAGGTCACCGTATATCCTGTCTTATCATCCATCTTTGTAAAATCTGGGATTATCTACAATGATAACTTAAAACTTTCATTAATACTTGGGCTTCAATTACATTTTCATCTTTCAGATTTGAAATTTCAAACAATAGTAATAAAAACACAATAAACATCTTTAGTCAATATATATTTTTTTTTTACAGTTTTTGCGGTGTTTAAACTCAGCCGCTTAATTCCTTTCTCTCCCCCCTTTTAAACTTGGCCTATAGGGATATAATAACATAGCCAAGTATAACACTACACACCTGTATATACAGTAGGTATATAATAACATTGGAAAACAGTAATAAAATCACTTCATAATATAAAGGTGTTCAAGGTAGACTAAATTCTCAGTTTCTAATATTAAAAAGTTTCCTATAATGATCAATAATTATTTTTTTTTTTCTCCTATGGCCTTAGTGTAATATAATAGTTTGTAATAATCATCCCAAAATTGTTATCACCAAAAAGAAAAGTAATATTACATCATATCTCCTGCTACTCTCAGATAGAAATAATATAAAGCATTAGAGACGCGGCTGGTTATAACAGGGTAAGAACTTTCTTTTGTTAACAATTAGAACACACACTGAAAACAAATGTTTATAAAAAAAATAATTCTTGTATGGGATATAGAAATGCAAATATATATATATCCATCTCTGTCTAATTTGTAGTGTGATTTAGGCTTGTGTTAAAAATCTCTGAGCATAATGTAAGTTCTCCAAGTCCACTCCTACACATTCCACTGAGAGGAAACTCCTAATCACAAATCTGCTTGTTACATATTACGCGCTCACAGCTTTCCTCAGTGTAGTGTCTTATCATCAAGCTGCACAGAGCACCTCATCAAGGCCATACATTGAAGGGAGAAATGAATCTTTGAAGAAGCGCAGATTTGTGCGCCCCAACCGTTGTGTGGGTGGAGCTGACGGGTGCCAGCCCCCATAGGGGGGACGGGAGCTGACTGTGCCAGCCCCCATAGGGGGGACTTTCTGGAGACACTTTTTCCTCTGGTGGGGAACGGGGCGATGGAATGTGATCTGCAATTGTAACAAATATGATGGGAGTTAGGATTTTTTCACACCACAAGACCAGTAATCGACGCCATTTTAGAGTGGTGGCCCCCCACCTGCTAGCATTGTCTGATACACATATATAATATACTTATGAAAACTTTCTATTCCACAACTCTGATGCAAGTCTCTCACTAATTCTGCATCAGTAAGCTATTCTCTCTTATCTTTTCAAGGTTTTTTTTTTTTTTTTTTTTTTTTTAATGACACCAGTTGGGAGGCCGTGTACTCCCCCAGTCCAAGTGATATGCGCTTTCCCAAGTTAGACACACAAAACAAAACAACCCGAGAGAGAGAATTCTGAGTCACCTTCATCTGTCCGGTCTATACAGAGTGCCCGCAGCTCATCACAAGCAAGCTTTACCACTTGCACACCTTAACGACGGGGACAAACTTTACCGGTATAGCTTGCCTCCTGAACGTGTCACATCCTCGTTACCAAGACACATACACCTGATGTTCTCAATAAGAGGTCCTGACCTACATCCGCCACATCCTCGTCACCAGACACATACCCTTGATGTTCTCAGTGAGAGGTCCTGGCCGTCGTCTACTGGGGACAACTCTGCACAGACCAATTCTCCGCAGCCCTGACTCCGACCTCTCTCTCAGACATGTACACATCAACCACAGATAGACAAGAGTTTATTTATTATAACGGTGGTAACTAGTAACAACAGTCTCTCCGGATGCAACTGGGAACAAGGCAGACTTGGATAAGGCAGAGTAATGGGTGATGCTGCAATAGGCTGTGATGAAAGCGTACTGAATGATGGGAGTAGTAGTAATACTGAGGATAAGATGCTGGGCGGAATGGAGCTGAGATGAATACTTGCTGTTTCTGATGATGAGAGATGATGGGAGTAATAACTGAAGGCAGCACCCAGATCTTGTCATTAGGATGAGAATCTTAAGAACTTGAGAATAGAACACAGCCAGGAACACTTCTGGTCAGTGCAGCAGTAGGTATCGCAAGGTTGCGGCCTTGTGACACAGGAGCAGCAGCAACACACACCCTGTCCCCCTGAAGGTGGAAGACAGGAAGTCACATGGTATTCCCCAGCCAAAGCTCGATGGCCATTGGGGTCACGTGACACCAAGCCATTGCATGATCACACCATTAGGACATATGGAACGAAATATACATGAGAAGTACTATACTTAAACACTGGGGGGGGCGACATAATACCCTTAGGCACTGATAACTGAATATGCATGAGAAATAAAGGAAATAGACCTGAATACTGAGAGGGGTGACACAATACACAAAATTTGCAGTGAACCATAGCTTTCCAGAACAGAACTGGCCATAATAAAGGTGCAGAGATAAAGTGACAAATAAATACTCTGTTCTGGAACACTGCATACCTCCCCACTAATAATGAGCCGACCTCGGCGAACCACAAGTTGAGGTAGATGTGGATGAAGGAACATAAAGGATCAAGACAACAAGACAAGAGGAAGGGATGTGAGTATGAGTGAATGTGTAGGTGTGTGTTTCCCACGCTCAAGGCACAGGTGACAAGAGAAACTATGGAGAGAAAGAAAAAACCCTAGTGGCAGGACTTCACCTAGGGGTGCCTAACGTACTCTGGTCACAGGTAGTTAGCGCGTGGACCATCTGACATGTGAGCCAGGACTACTTAACTGCTGGCGGGTTACCCTCAATATTCCAGACAGTTTGGACAGTAGGTTTTCAATGAAATACGTTACCCTACTGGAAAGAACGCGTGAAGACCTGTGTATTGCCTTGGATGTCTGAGTGAAGTGACTTGGACACCTGGAGGAGGAAAGAACAAAATAATAAAAGCAAACACACTCTTGGGCGCCCATGCATACCGTTCAATCATACACTCAATTGTTTAAGAGGCCATACACACTAAAAGGTATCCAAGGTGCAATATGTATGGAAAAATGTGAATGTTGAGCGACTATGTGTAGCGACTACTGTGTGTGGGACAAAACAGGGATAAACAAACAATGGAGACACAAGGAGGGGAAACATAGAAGACAACAAATACTGCGAGGTCTTGAGGAAAACTGGCTCAAACAATCTTTCCAGAGGAGAATACCATAATACGATACATGAAGAAAATAGAATACCCTTTTGGGGAAATACACTCTTTGGAAAATATACTCTTTAGAAAATAGACTTTCTCTGAGGCTATACATACATAAACTAGCTTCTTACTCAGAGTAGGAGAAAATATCCGACTTTGGCACGAAAATATACCCTATGAGAAGATAGACTTTTTCAAAAACACTTTACTCTGAGACTCAGCACCCCAGATCTTGTGGTTAGGATGAGAATCTTGAGAACTTGAAAATAGAACACAGCCAGGAACACTTCTGGTCAGTGCAGCAGTAGGTACCGCAAGGTTGCGGCTTTGTGACACAGGAGCAGCAGCAACACGCACCCTGTCCCCCTAAAGGTAGAAGACAGGACTCAGGCAGACAATAAGTCACATGGTATTCCCCAGCCAAAGCTAGATAGCCATTGGGGTTACCATGGAAGCAGGGCAGTCACGTGACACCAAGCCATTGCATGATCACACCATTAGGACATATGGGACCAAATATACATGAGAAGTACCATACTTGAACACTGGGGGTGCGACATAATACACTTAGGCACTGATAACTGAATATGCATGAGAAATAAAGGAAATAACCTGAGAGGGGTGACACAATACACACAGCTTGCAGTGAACCATAGCTTTCAAGAACAGAACTGGCCATAATAAAGGTGCAGAGATAAAGTGACAAATAAATACTCTGTTCTGGGACACTGCATATACATTGCTAGTGTGGTAAATGACTATTCTAGCTGCAAATGTCTGGTCAATTAAACGCTCAAAATAGCCAGAAAAAGAGAACTTTCAGCTGAAACTCGGCAGTCTATTCTTGTTCTTAGAAATGAAGGCTATTCCATGCGAGAAATTGCTAAGAAATTAAAGATATGCTACAATGGTGTGTACTACTCCCTTCAGAGGACAGCACAAACAGGCTCTAACCAGAGTAGAAAAAGAAGTGGGAGGCCGCATTGCACAACTAAGCAAGAAGATAAGCACATTAGAGTCTCTAGTTTGAGAAACAGACGCCTCACAGGGACCCAACTGGCATTTTCATTAAATAGTACCCGCAAAACACCAGTGTCAACATCTACAGTGAGGAGGCGGCTGCGGTATTTTGGCCTTCAGGGCAGAGTGGTAAAGAAAAAGCCATATCTGATACTGGCCAATAAAAGAAAAAGATTAAGATGGGCAAAAGAACACAGACATTGGACAGAGGAAGACTGGAAAAAAGGTGCTGCAAAAGGTGGATTCTTTGACGAAAGCAAAGTTTGATGTAAAAACAATGTTATTTCAAATACAAATCATTATTTCTAACCTTGTCAATGTCTTGACTCTATTTTCTATTCATTTCACAACGTATGGTGGTGAATAAGTGTGACTTTTCATGGAAAACACAAAATTGTTTGGGTGACCCCAAACATTTGAACGGTAGTGTACATTACAGTGCAGTTATATCAAGTGACTCACAGGGGACGTCTTCTCTGATCGGAGTTCTTCCCTTTTCATTTTCTTCTCCATCATCCCAGGGCCATTATGAGAACTTCTCCGAGCCACGAATCCACAGAATCTGCCAGACATATTAGGCTCCTCACTCTGGCACCATCCTCATCTCTTTACAAACTGCACATGTATATCAGCCCCTTTACACCCTCTTTCAGTGGGTAGCCTTGACTTTTTGTAGTATATATATGTGTGTGTGTGTGTATATATATCCCTTCTAGTATATGCCTGCTCTGTGTAGACCCCTTATAGATTGCACCCCTCTGCCTCCCTTATAGATGTCCCACGGTGTTGCCCATCCCTCATATAGCCCCAGTGCTTGTCCATCTCCTATATAGCCCCCTTATGTTGTCCAGCCCCCATATAGCCCCCTTATGTTGTCCAGCCCCCCCACATAGCCCCCTTATGTTGTCCAGTCCCCCCATATAGCCCCCTTATGTTGTCCAGCCTCCCCCTCCTCATATAGCCCCCTTATGTTGTCCAGCCTCCCCCTCCTCATAAAGCCCCCTCATGTTGTCCAGCCTCCTCCCTCCCCATATAGCCCCCTTATGTTGTCCAGCCTCCCCCCTCCCAATATAGCCCCCTTATGTTGTCCAGCCTCCCTCTCCTCATATAGCCCCCTTATGTTGTCCAGCCTCCCCTCCTCCTCAAATAGCCCTTGTGTTGTCCAGCCTCCCACCTCCCCACATAGCCCCCTTATGTTGTCCAGCCTCCCCCCCTTCTCATAAAGCCCTTGTGTTGTCCAGCCTCCCCCCTCTCCAGTTGTGGAGTCCCAGCCAGCGCGCACCACTGAACTCAGTGTGTGACGCGGCGGCTGGGACTTCCGGTTCAAGGCGCGCATACCAGAAGTCCCAGCCACGGCGGCGCACACTGAGGTCAGTGATGGCGCTGCCAGAACTCCACAACAGAGATGCTCAACGGGCAGGGCGGGGGGACACTCTTGTGATCGCAAGCAAAATGCTGCTTGCATTCACAGTAGTGATTGACAGGGCGGGAAGCCTATGGCTTCTCGCGCTGTCAATCAGAACACTACATTTAACTGGAAGCGATTGTTGCGATCGCTTCCAGTTAAAAAGGAACCCGGCGACCGAGTAGGCCCCGAGGAGCACGGGGCCCCGAGTGGGCCCCCCAGGAGCACGGGGCCCCGGCTGGGCTTGAGTGGAGACCACATTGCTGCAGTCTCCAACCCTGTGTCCCCTGACTGGGGAGCGGGGCCCACCGGGGAAATCCCCGGCTCCCCGGTGGCCCAGTCCGAGGCTGTATCCTGTGTAATATAGAGGAGGAGGAGAAGACATAAGTAGTGTAGCAGTAACCTCTGTCCTCAGTGTGGTGTTTTCTCTCTGGGAGAAGATTGTGTGTTTTTCTTCAGTGTTCTATGGCTGCAGCTGTGTATGTGCGCACGCGCGCGTGCTATGGCTGCAGTAGGCTGTGTGTGTGCTATGACTGTAGCAGGCTGTGTGTGGATGCTATGGCTGCAGGAGGATGTGTGTGTGTGTGTGCGCTATGGCTGCAGCTGTGTGTGTGTGTGTGTGCTATGACTGCAGCAGGCTGTGTGTGTACGCTATGGCTGCACATGGTTGTGTGTGTGTGTGTGTGTGGGTGTGCGTGCGTGCACCATGGCTGCAGCAGGCTGTGTGTATGTGTGCTATGGCCACAGCAAGCCGTGTGTGTGTGTGTGTGTGTGTGGTGTGCGCTATGGCTGCAGCAGGCTGTGTGGGTGTGTGTGCTATTGCGTGCAGTGACCTTCTATATCACTATGTGTGACCCCCTGTATATCACTATGGCTGACCTCTATATTACAGGTATCTGGCATTGTTAGCAGTGTTTCTTTAAGTATGATGAATATTTAGATTTAAACATAGATTGTCAGCAGGAAAAGACCACCTGCTCCATCTAGTCTAGTTGTGAGTAGTTCAGGACATGGAGGCTGGAGACTGGCTGCATTCACTGCACACACAGGAGAAGCTGCTTTATATACAGTATTCCTTTATTCACTCAGAAGTTGCTTCAGGATCATGTAGGACATTAGGGAGAAGATGCTGAGCCAGTGTGATAAATAACTCCCCTGATATGAGACCGGCCATTTATGAAGAAGTCGGAGTCAGTCCTGATAAAATTCAGGAGTCTGAGTCGGAGCTGCGGCTTACCGATTCCACAGCCCTGGTATAAAGCAGTGTGGGCTCACAGTGTAATGTATAGGGCAGTACCTGACCTGTGTGAGCTCACAGTGTAATGTATAGGGCAGTGTGGGCTCAGTGTTATGTATAGAGCAGTACCTGGCCTGTGTAGGCTCACAGTATAATGTATAGGGCAGTACCAAGCCTGTGTGCAGTGGCGGAACTACCACCGTAGCAGCAGTTGCTGCTCCTACGGGGCCCGGGTCATCAAGGGGCACGGCAGTGGGGACTGCGGGCAGGGCCGCTTGAACCAGAGGGCACATGGTGCACGTGCATAGGGCCCACTGGTTAAAGGCCCCCCCCCGAGCAGGCCGCCCGTTGCTATGTGAGACCAGTGCGGTCGCACAGGGCTCCGGCCACCAGCCTGTCAGGGAGGAGCGCCATGGATGGGTAATCTACTTACCCCTCCACGGCGCCCCCTGCAGAAAGTGCGGCCACAAGAGGGAAGAGAAGAGGAACGCGTGGACCTAGGTGAGTAAAAGTGTTTTTTTTTTTTTTATGTTATATGGGAGGGGGAGCGCATATGCTATTGGGGAGCACAGGGGGCTATATACTATGGGGGAGCACAGGGGAGCTATATACTATGGGGGAGCACAGGGGAGCTATATACTATGGGGGAGCACAGGGGGCTATATACTATGGGGGAGCACAGGGGCTATATACTATGGGGGAGCACAGGGGAGCTATATACTATGGGGGAGCACAGGGGAGCTATATACTATGGGGGAGCACAGGGGGCTATATACTATGGGGGAGCACAGGGGAGCTATATACTATGGGGGAGCACAGGGGGGCTATATACTATGGGGGAGCACAGGGGGCTATATACTATGGGGGAGCAGAGGGGAGCTATATACTATTGGGGAGCACAGGGGGCTATATACTATTGGGGAGCACAGGGGGCTATATACTATTGGGGAGCACAGGGGGCTAAATACTATTGGGGAGCTATATACTATTGGGGAGCACAGGGGAGCTATATACTATTGGGGAGCTATATACTATTGGGGAGCACAGGGGTCTATATACTATTGGGGAGCACAGGGGGCTATATACTATTGGGGAGCACAGGGGTCGATATACTATGGGGGAGAGCACAGGGGGGCTATATACTATTGGGAAGAGCACAGGGGGGGCTATATACTATTGGGGGGGAGAGCACAGGGGGGCTATATACTATTGGGGGGAGAGCACAGGGGGGCTATATACTATTGTGGGAGAGCACAGGGGGGCTATATACTATTGTGGGAGAGCATAAGGGGGCTATATACTATTGGAGAGCACAGGGGGGCTATATACTATTGTGGGAGAGCACAGGGGGCTATATACTATTGTGGGAGAGCACAGGGGGGCTATATACTACTGGGGAGAGTGCACAGGGGGGCTATATACTAATGGGGGAGCGCACAGGAGGGCTGTATATAACTGGAAGAGCACATGAGGGTCTATATACTACAGGGACACCTTAAAGCTATGGAGGCACAGAGGGGTGTAACTATGTAGGGGTACAGAGGGGTGTAACTACTGTATAGGGGCACAAGGGACCTAACTACTGTATGTGTTGGAGCCTAAAATATTTGTCTGGCAGATTCTGGAGAGAAGATTCACAGCCAGGAGAAGACTTCAAGGTGGCCCAGGCTGGATGGAGAGAAAAAGAAAAGGTGACAGACTCTGATCGGAGAAGACGCCCCCCGGTGAATCACTGGATGTAACTGCACTCTGTTATAGGGTTGTAGTGTTAGGGGTCATGATGTGGCGGTATTATGTAATGGTATCATTGGTGATATCTTTCTGTTTTGTTTAGTGCAGTGTTTATGTAATATGTAATCACTGTATGGTGGAAATAGTGTTATAAGGAAACTACTGTATGTATTGTGGCTCTTGATACAGTGTGGGGGCAAATTCAGTACATTATACAATGTGCCAAAAGGGAAGAGGGGGGCCCACTCTTGAGGGCTGTGCACTGGGCCCACCAATGTATTAACCCCTTAGGGACCAAGCCTGTTTGGGCCTTAATGACCAGTCTCATTTTTCAAAATCTGACCTGTCTCACTTTATGCGCTTATAGCTCAGTGATGCTTTAACGTATGCTAGCGATTCTGAGAATGTTTTTTCGTAACATATGGTACTTTATGTTAGTGGCAAAATATGGTTACTGTCTTGTGTGTTTTTTGTGAAAAACATCAAAATATAATGAAAAATTTGAAAATTTTGCACTTTAAGAACTTTGTAATTCTTTGCTTCTAAAAAAAAAGGCACATGACAAAAATTAGTTAGTAAACCACATTATCAATATGTCCTCTTTATTCTGGCTTCATTTCATAAACATTTTTCACTTTTTTAGGGTGTTACGGGGCTTAGAAATGTATCAGCAAATAATCAAATTTTCATGAAATTTCCAAAACTGATTTTTTTAGGGACCAGTTCTTTTTTAAAGTTGATTTAGGAGGCTTGTATACTGGAAACCCCCATAAGTGACCCCATTTTGGAAACTAGACACCTTAAAGAATTAATCTAGGGGTATAATGAGCATTTTAACCCTACAGGGGCTGGAGGAAAGTATTCACAATTAGGCTTTAAATTTTCCAATAATATATTTGTTAAGATTAAAGTATCTCATTTTGATAATAAACATGAGAGAAAATGCATGAGAGAACATGAGAGTGCCAGGTGCGTTTGCAGAGCCCCTGTAGTGTCAGCAGAATAGAACCCCCCCAAAAGTCACCCCATTTTGGAAAGTACACCCATCAAAAAATACATCTTGGGGTGTGGTGACCATTTTGACCCCACAGGTATTAGAGGAAAGTATTCAAAAGAAGACAGTAAAAATGAAAAAATAGAATTTTTCCAATAATATGTTTGTTTAGTTAGAAATTTCTCAATTTCACGAGGAATAGGGGAGAAAACTCACCCCAATATATGTAACGCAGGTTCTCCTGATTAGAACGATACCCCATATGTGGGCATAAACCACTGTGTGGGCACATAGCGGAGCTCAGAAGGGAAGGAGCGCCAATTAGCATTTCCAGTTCAGATTTTGCTGAAGAAGTTTCTGAGCGCCAGGTGCGTTTGCAGAGCCACTGTAATGTCTACAGAATAGAACCCCCCAAAAGTCACCCCATTTTGGAAAGTACATCCCTCAAGAAAATGGGGTGTGGTGAGCATTTTGACCCCACAGGTATTGGAGGAAAGTATTCAAAACTAGACTGTAGAAATGAAAAAAATTGAATTTTTCCAATAACATGTTTGTTTAGTTTGAAATTTCTCAATTTCACTAGGAACAGGGGAGAAAAAGCACCCCAAAATTTGTAACGAAGGTTCTCCTGAGTACAATGGTACCCCATATGTGGGCATAAACCAGCATAAACCACTGTATGGGCACACAGCAGGGCTCAGAAGAGAAGGAGTGTCATTTTAGTTACAGGCAATATGTGGGTGTTTACTGGTTATCTGGGGTGGTAATAGACAATCTCGGGGGGGGGGGCGTTACTGGCTATCTGAGGTGGCAACAGGCAATCTCGTGGGGTTATGGGCAATCTGGGGTGGTTACGAGCAGTCTGTGCCAATCTGGGGTGGTTACGGTCAATCTGGGGTGGTCACGGGCAATCTGGGGTGGTTACGGGCAATCTGGGGTGTTTACTGGCTGTATGGGGTGGTTATGGGCAATCTTGGGGTGTTTACTGGCTATCTAGGAGTGGTTACTGGCTATCTGGGGTGGTGATGGGCAATCTGGGGGTGTTCACTGGCTATCCGGGGTGGTGACGGGCAACCTGGTGGTGTCCACTGACTATCTGGGGTTGCAACGGGCAATCTGGGGTGGTGACGGGAAATCTGGGGTGGTAACGGGCAATCTGGGGTGGTTGTGAGCTATCTGTGGTGGTTACAGGCAATTTGGGGTAGTTACAGGCAGTCTGTGGCAATCTGGGGTGGTTACGGGCAATCTGTGGTTTTGGGCTGTCTGGAATGGTTATGGGCTATCAGGGGGGGATACGGGCAATCTGGGGAGATTACGGGCGATCTGGGGAGATTACGGGCAATCTGGGGTGGTTATGGGCTGTCTGGGATGGTTATGGGCTGTCTGGGATGGTTATGGGCTGTCTGGGATGGTTATGGGCTAT
Organism: Dendropsophus ebraccatus; assembly: GCF_027789765.1. Taxonomy (NCBI): domain Eukaryota; kingdom Metazoa; phylum Chordata; class Amphibia; order Anura; family Hylidae; genus Dendropsophus; species Dendropsophus ebraccatus. The sequence continues at coordinate 115,749,449 of NC_091456.1, read as the reverse complement.
CTGGGGTGGATACGGCAATCTGGGGTGGATACGGACAATCTGGGGAGATTACAGGCAATCTAGGGTGGTTACAGGCAATCTGGGGTGGTTACGGGCAATCTGGGGTGGTTACGGGCAATCTGGGGTGGTGACGGGCAATCTGGGGTGGTTACGAGTAATCTGTGGTGGTTACAGGTAATCTGGGGTATTTACAGGTAATCTGGGGGTGGTTACAAGTAATCCAGGGTGGTTACAAGTAATCCAGGGTGGTTACGGGTAATCCAGGGCACTTGACTTTGGTGACAGGCGTAAAAAAGTGCCGGCACCATTTGGAACAAGCGATCAGCGTTATATAGTATATACCGCTGATCACTTGTACTGGGACCACACCGGGTGGTCACCGATCATTGCCCCATGGCCCGTGGCCAAGTCACTAGGGTTAATTCTGGGGACAGGGGGGGACATGTTCTCATCTCCTCTCACTGTGGATTCACGGTGAGAAGAGATTAAAGCGTTCAGCTGCTCTGTCAATGTCTGTTACCGGTGGCCCCCGTTATACTCATAATAACTGCGATCGCCGGTGAGGGGACTTGCCGGGACTGACCCCACACTCTGCCCCAACCCCTCAGCTACCTCCGATAGCTGAGAGGAGGGGGCTGCGGGCATTACCGGCGCCGCTGCACTATTCTGCACCATTGCCATAAAGAGCTGATGGCAGCAGAAAAGAGCCCATTAGTGATCGCCGTAAAAATCCATATCGGCGGTCACTAATAACATAATACATGTATTCTCTGGGTCGCTACGGTTACAACGATACCATATTTGTATAGTTTTTTTTAACTATTACCGCTTTGGCGCAATAGAAACTATCTTCCTAGCAAAAACCCACAAAAACTGTCGCCGCATTGCAAGATCCATAGCGTTCTTATCTTTTGCGCGACAGAGCTGGTTTTGGGCTTATTTTTTGCGGGAAGATCTGTAGTTTCTATTGATACCAAGTTTTATATGTATATGACTTTTTGATCTCTTTTATGACGTATTTTCTAAAGTGGATTGATAAAATACAGCTATTCTGGTACTGTTTTTTTTTTTACTTTTTTTTTTACAGCGTGTGTCGTGCAATATAATTATTGATATAGTTTTATAGATTGGGTCGTTACGGACGTAATAATACCAAATATGTATATGATTTGTGTTTTTGATCACTTTTATGTAATGTTTTATAGTGTTTGGGGAATGTAATGCATCTTTATTATTGGGGGGGGGCTGGGGGGGACTGTGTTGTGTTTGGTGCACATTTTTTTTCCACTTTTTTTTTACTTTTACACTAGTGTACATTACTGTACACTAGTGTAAAATACTTAGATCATTGATACAATACACTCACCGGCCACTTTATTAGGTACACCTGTCCAACTGCACGTTACCACTTAATTTCTAATCAGCCAATCACATGGCGGCAACTCAGTGCATTTAGGCATGTAGACATGGTCAAGACAATCTCCTGCAGTTCAAACCGAGCATCAGTATGGGGAAGAAAGGTGATTTGAGTGCCTTTGAACGTGGAATGGTTGTTGGTCCCAGAAGGGCTGGTCTGAGTATTTCAGAAACTGCTGATCTACTGGGATTTTCACGCAAAACCATCTCTAGGGTTTACAAAGAATGGTCCGAAAAAGAAAAAACATCCAGTGAGCGGCATTTCTGTGGGTGGAAATGCCTTGTTGATGCCAGAGGTCAGAGGAGAATGGGCAGACTGGTTCGAGCTGATAGAAAGGCAACAGTGACTCAAATAGCCAACCGTTACAACCAAGGTAGGCAGAAGAGCATCTCTGAACGCACAGTACGTCAAACTTTGAGGCAGATGGGCTACAGCAGCAGAAGACCACACCGGGTGCCACTCCTTTCAGCTAAGAACAGGAAACTGAGGCTACAATTTGCACAAGCTCATCGAAACTGGACAGTAGAACATTGGAAAAACGTTGCCTGGTCTGATGAGTCTCGATTTCTGCTGCGACATTCGGATGGTAGGGTCAGAATTTGGCGTCAACAACATGAAAGCATGGATCCATCCTGCCTTGTATCAATGGTTCAGGCTGGTGGTGGTGGTGTCATGGTGTGGGGAATATTTTCTTGGCACTCTTTGGGCCCCTTGGTACCAATTACACCACAGCCTACCTGAGTATTGTTGCTGACCATGTCCATCCCTTTATGACCACAATGTACCCAACATCTGATGGCTACTTTCAGCAGGATAATGCGCCATGTCATAAAGCTAGAATCATCTCAGACTGGTTTCTTGAACATGACAATGAGTTCACTGTACTCAAATGGCCTCCACAGTCACCAGATCTCAATCCAATAGAGCATCTTTGGGATGTGGTGGAACGGGAGATTCGCATCATGGATGTGCAGCCGACAAATCTGCGGCAACTGTGTGATGCCATCATGTCAATATGGACCAAAATCTCTGAGGAATGCTTCCAGCACCTTGTTGAATCTATGCCACGAAGAATTGAGGCAGTTCTGAAGGCAAAAGGGGGTCCAACCCGTTACTAGCATGGTGTACCTAATAAAGTGGCCGGTGAGTGTACATTGCAGTACCTGATGTACTGCAATGTATTATATCATGCCTCATGCTGACAGGCAATAGCCACGGCCACCCCTGTCAGCATCAGGCATCTCCATGGTGACCCCGGGGACCTTCATTAGGACCCCGGGATCACCATGGAGACATCGGGACCCCGGACGGCGCTGCGGGACATCGCGATCATGTAAGTGGACCTGCGGCGCCGTCCGGGATCCACAGGGACCCGTTAGATGCCGCTGTCATGGTTTGACAGCGGCATTTAACGGGTTAAACTGCCCGGAGCGGAGAATCCTCCGCTCCAGGCAGTTACAGGAGGGTGTCAGCGGTCACACTGACCACTGATCACCCGCCGTGCAGCCGCCGCCGGGCGGTAATTTATTCCGATGCGCCCGCCGTTAAAAGGCGTACGCATCGGAATAAAGCCCATTAGTGGCTGTCGTGAAAAGGCAGCATGGCGGTCACTAAGGGGTTAAAACGGCCCTGACTGCGGGGACTGCCTGTGTGATGTCCCCTGGCTAGCTCTGCAGGACGTTTGTCCTGACACTAGCTAACCAGGGGAGAACGATGTTTGTAGAACTGCAGGGCAAACACTCACCAGCAGGGGGCTGTATCACAAAGTACGGGGGAGAGAGGGAGACTGGCCTGTCAGCTGCTGCACGGAGCATCCTGTGAGGTAGGATAACCTCTGACCCCTAGCCCTCTCCCGCCCGGACCTTGGAGAGATAGTGACAGCTCCCTCCTCCTCCTCATGTAAGTGTAAACTGTCTCTGATAAGAGGTGTGTGCGTGTGCGTGTGTTTTATTTCTACTGGAGCCAGTAGTGGATTATAATAGGGGCGTTTCGGGCGGCAGCCTGGGGCCCTGAGCTCCTGGGGGGCCCATGACCACCCAAAAAGACTCATACTTTCAGTGGTGTACTGTCTCCTGGCTACACTTCCGCCATGATTTGCAAAAAATCACAGTTTTTTTTATGGCAATTTTGTATGCAGTGCAGTAGCAAGTAGGCAGGCAGTTACAGAATGGAGGTGTCTGGTATGGCAGCGCTATATAGTCACAGTGTGGCGGTATTGTTCAGGTCTGTTGTGGCGGTGTTCTCCAATCACAGTGTGGCGGTATTGTTCAGGTCTGGTATGGCTGTGTTATCCAGTCACAGTATGGCGGTATTCGTCAGGTCTGGTATGGCTGTGTTATCCAGTCACAGTATGGCGGTATTGGTCAGGTCTGGTGTGGCGGTGTTATCCAGTCACAGTATGGTGGTATTGGTCAGGTCTGGTATGGCAGTGTTATCCAGTCACAGTATGGCGGTATTGGTCAGGTCTGGTATGGGAGTATTATCCAGTCACAGTATGGCGGTATTGGTCAGGTCTGGTATGGGAGTATTATCCAGTCACAATATGGCGGTATAGGTCAGGTCTGGTGTGGCAGTGTTACGCAGTCACTGTATGGTGGTATTGGTCAGGTCTGGTGTGGTGGTGTTATCCAGTCACAGTGTGGGGGGGAGGGGGGGCCCCATTGGAAAGTTTGCTATGGGGTCCAGCCATTTCTAGTTACGCCCCTGCCTGTGTGGACTCACAGTGTAATGTATAGGGCAGTGTGGGCTCACAGTGTTATGTATAGGGCAGTACCAGGTCTGTGTGGACTCACAGTGTAATGTATAGGGCAGTGTGGGCTCACAGTGTTATGTATAGGGCAGTACCAGGTCTGTGTGGACTCACAGTGTAATGTATAGGGCAGTACCTGGCCTGTGTGAGCTCGCAGTGTAATGTATAGGGCAGTGTGGGCTCAGTGTTATGTATAGAGCAGTACCTGGCCTGTGTGGGCTCACAGTGTAATGTATAGGGCAGTACCAGGTCTGTGTGGACTCACAGTGTAATGTATAGGGCAGTGTGGGCTCACAGTGTTATGTATAGGGCAGTACCAGGTCTGTGTGGACTCACAGTGTAATGTATAGGGCAGTACCAGGTCTGTGTGGGCTCACAGTGTAATGTATAGGGCAGTGTGGGCTCAGTGTTATGTATAGAGCAGTGCCTGGCCTGTTTGGGCTCACAGTGTAATGTATAGGGCAGTGTGGGCTCACAGTGTTATGTATAGGGCAGTACCAGGTCTGTGTGGGCTCACAGTGTAATGTATAGGGCAGTACCAGGTCTGTGTGGGCTCACAGTGTAATGTATAGGGCAGTACCTGGCCTGTGTGAGCTTACAGTGTAATGTATAGGGCAGTGTGGGCTCACAGTGTAATGTATGGAGCAGTACCTGGCCTGTGTGGGCTCACAGTGTAATGTATAGGGCAGTGTGGGCTCACAGTGTTATGTATAGGGCAGTACCAGGTCTGTGTGGGCTCACAGTGTAATGTATAGGGCAGTACCAGGTCTGTGTGGGCTCACAGTGTAATGTATAGGGCAGTACCAGGTCTGTGTGGGCTCACAGTGTAATGTATACGGCAGTACCAGGTCTGTGTGGACTCACAGTGTAATGTATAGGGCAGTACCAGGTCTGTGTGGGCTCGCAGTGTAATGTATAGGGCAGTACCAGGTCTGTGTGGGCTCACAGTGTAATGTATAGGGTAGGGATGTCACGATACCAGAATTTTGAGTTCGATACCGATACCAGATTTTTTATTTCAATACTCGATACCAGTTCGATACTTAATAAAGTTTGGGAAGAAAATGCTAAAAAAATACAAATGTAATGACATTCCCCCCCCCCCCCCCCCCCCCCGACCAAACTGCGGCTATGATGCTGGGATGCAGCTCCCAGCATACCTCATTGTGCACAACAAATCCCAACATACCTGCTGGGAGTTGTGCACAAGGAGGTATGCTGGGAGTTGCAGTTGTGCAGCAGACCCCCAACCCTTCACCCCAAGTCCTGGACCAGATCTACTGCCACTGTATCAGTGGGCCCCCAGCAGGGGCTGGCTGGCAAATTTAAGCCCGGGGGGCAAGTACACAACACTGGCCCATGAGTAGCAGGCTGGCGGCCCATCCTTAAAGGACCACTCTGGCCTCTTACCTCTTACCTATAACATCTTCGGTCCTTCCAGTCATTTGTGACCAAATATCCTACTGTGCCCTGTGAAAGGGTCAGAACTCACTTTCCTGTATAAGTCTATGGGGCGGCTCAGTGATGACACAGAACGGTCCCATAGACAGATGCTAGGAAAGCTGGGTGACCTCTATCATACTGAGTACAAGATGCTGGAAAGCTGGGTGTCCTCCATCATACTGAGTATAAGATGCTGGGAAAGCTGGGTGAACTCCATGATACTAAGTATAAGATGCTGTGAAAGCTGGGTGACCTCCATTATACTGAGTATAGGATGGTGGGAAAGCTGGGTGACCTCTATCATACTGAGTATAAGATGCTGGAAAGCTGGGTGACCTCCATCATACTGAGTATAAGATGCTTGAAAGCTGGGTGACCTCCATCATACTGAGTACAAGATGCTGGAAAGCTGGGTGTCCTCCATCATACTGAGTATAAGATGCTGGGAAAGCTGGGTGAACTCCATGATACTAAGTATAAGATGCTGTGAAAGCTGGGTGACCTCCATTATACTGAGTATAGGATGGTGGGAAAGCTGGGTGACCTCTATCATACTGAGTATAAGATGCTGGAAAGCTGGGTGACCTCCATCATACTGATTATAAGATGCTGGGAAAGCTGGGTGACCTCCATGATACTAAGTATAAGATGCTGTGAAAGCTGGGTGACCTCCATTATACTGAGTATAGGATGGTGGGAAAGCTGGGTGACCCCCGTCATACTGAGTATAAGATGGTGGGAAAGCTGGGTAACCTCCATCATACTGACTACAAGATACTGGGAAAGCTGTGTGACCTCCATCATATTTAGTATAAGATGCTGGGAAAGCTGGGTGACCTCCATCATACTAAGTATAAGATGGTGGAAAAGCTGGTGACCCCCATAAAACTGTCTACAAGATGCTGGAAGGCTGGGTGACCTCCATCATACTGAGTATAAGATGGTGGGAAAGCTGGGTGACCTCCATCATACTGAGTATAAGATGGTGGGAAAGCTGGGTGACCTCCATTATACTGAGGATAAGATGGTGGGAAAGCTGGGTGACCTCCATTATACTGACTACAAATACAAGATGCTGGGAAAGCTGCCTGACCCTCATTATACTGACTACTACGCAAGATGCTGGGAAAGCTGGGGTTACTGTATTTTTACAATAGTTTATATCACTCGATGTACTTCTGTATATATGTCTCCTCTATGTACTCCTGTGTAGGTCTCCTCTTGTATATATGTATCATCTATATACTTCTGTATATACGTCTCCTCTATGTACTGCTGTATATATGTATCCTCTATGTCCTCCTGTATATATGCCTCCTCTATGTACTCCTGTATATATATGTATACTCTATGTACTCTTGTATATATATATGTATCCTCTATGTACTACTGTATATATGCCTCCCCCTGTATATATGTATCCTCTATGTACTGCTGTATATATGCCTCCCCCTGTATATATGTATCCTCTATGTACTGCTGTATACATGTATCCTCTATTTACTGCTGTATATATGTATCCACTATGTACTCCTGTATATATGTATCCTCTATGCCCTCCTGTATATATGTATCCTCTATGTAGCAGGGACACATGCAGGCAGGGGCATTTCCGGGATAAGCGAGGGGGGGGGGGGTAGCGGGACACATGGTGCCTCCATCTAGGTAGAGTGTAGTAGTGGAGGTATAGTGGATAATGGGTGTAGTAGTACAGGTAAAGATGAGGGGTGAGGTAGTACAGGTATAGATATGGGGGGTATTAGTAATACTGATGAGGGGGATTAGTAGTACAGGTATAGATGTGGGCTGTAGTAGTACAGGTAAAGATGAGGGGTGTAGTAGGAATAAAGGTATAGATGAGAGGTGATAGGGGCATACTGGGGGAAACTGGGGCAGCTGGGGATGACTGGGAGAGCTGGGGGTGTACGGGGCAAACTGGGGGGTGAGTGGGGCAGCTGGGGGTGACTGAGGGGGACTGGGGCAAACTGGGGTTGACTTAAGCGGGACTGGGGCAGTTGGAGTTGACTGAATGAGGACTAGGGCAGACTGGGGGTGACTGAGAGGGACTGGGGCAGACTTGGGCGACTGAGGGGGGACTGGGCAGACTGTGGATGACTGAGAGGGACTGGGGCAGACTGGGGTGACTGAGGGGGACTGGGCAGACTGTGGATGACTGAGGGGGACTGGGGGTGACTCTAGGGGGACTGGGGCAGCTGGGGGTGACAGAGGGGGACTAAGGCAGACTGGGGGTGACTCTAGAGGGATTGGGCAGCTGGGGGTGATTGGGGCAGGAGTGCACATATCCCTCCTCCTCTCACCCCGGCACACAGGTTCCCCTCCCGGCCACACGTGCAGGTCCCTGGTCTCTGAAGCAGGCCACAGGGACTGTAGAGGTGATAGCGTCACTGCCATTACTGGAGCTGTACTGCGGGATCGGGGGATGCAGATCCCGCTGTTCAGCTCCAGGACCCGAAGCAACGTTATCACCACTACAGTCCCTGCAGCCTCCTCCAGAGACCGGGGACCTGCACGTGTGGCCGGGAGGGGAGCAGGACGTGATATGTATAGCTGGGGTAGGTCAGTCGCGGCTCTGTTAGGCGGACTGCCGACCGCCCTGCACCTCACCTCCGGCCCGACACTCCACGCACCGCCGCCCGCCATGCACCTCACCTCCGCGCCGACTGCTTGACCTGCACCTCTTGCCCGGCCGCCAACCCGTCACTCTACGCTGCTCCACCTGCAATGATTTTTTGTGAAAATTGAATTTACGGTTTTAATCGAAATTGATTCTAACCTTCTGGGCAAATTAATTTGATTAATCGCCCAGCCCTAACTCCTCTGTATGTATGTATCCTCTATGCACCCCTGTATATATGTCTCCTCCTGTATATATGTATCCTCTGTATGTCTCCTCCTGTATATATGTCTCCTCCTGTATGTATGTATCCTCTATGTACCCCTGTATATATGTCTCCTCCTGTATATATGTATCCTCTGTATGTCTCCTCCTGTATATAAGTCTCCTCCTGTATATATGTATCCTCTATGTACCCCTGTATATATGTCTCCTCCTGTATATATGTATCCTCTGTATGTCTCCTCCTGTATATATGTATCCTCTATGTACCCCTGTATATATGTCTCCTCCTGTATATATGTATCCTCTGTATGTCTCCTCCTGTATATATGTCTCCTCCTGTATATATATATCCTCTATGTACCCCTCTGTATGTCTCCTCCTGTATATATGTATCCTCTATGTACCCCTCTGTATGTCTCCTCCTGTATATACATATCCTATATGTACCCCTGTATATATGTCTCCTCCTGTATATATGTATCCTCTGTATGTCTCCTCCTGTATATATGTCTCCTCCTGTATATATGTATCCTCTATGTACCCCTGGTAAAGTCCAAGGTTGGAACAGCGGAACCTCCCAGGGATGCACAGTCTCCGTCAGGTGGGCCCACACCTGATACTCAATAGCGAAAAAGAAATGGTGTGGAGACAGCATCCATCCAGTGAAAAAATATTTTTACTTTATTTTAAGCCATTGCATATAAAAAGATCACCGACGTTTCGGCTCTAACACTCCTGAGCCTTTCTTAAGTGTTAGAGCCGAAACGTCGGTAATCTTTTTATATGCAATGGCTTAAAATAAAGTAAAAATATTTTTTCACTGGATGGATGCTGTCTCCACACCATTTCTTTTTCTCTATGTACCCCTGTATATGTCTCCTCCTGTATATATGTATCCTATATGTACCCCTGTATAGATGTATCCTCCTGTATATATGTATCCTCTATGTACCCCTGTATATATGTCTCCTCCTGTATATATGTATCCTCTATGTACCCCTCTGTATGTCTCCTCCTGTATATATGTATCCTCTATATACTCCTCAGTATGTCTCCTCTTGTATATATGTATCCTCTATGTACCCCTGTATATATGCCTCCTCCTGTATATATGTATCCTCTATGTACCCCTGTATATATGCCTCCTCCTGTATATATGTATCCTCTGTATGTCTCCTCCTGTATATATGTATCCTCTATGTACCCCTCTGTATGTCTCCTCCTGTATATATGTATCCTCTATATACTCCTCAGTATGTCTCCTCTTGTATATATGTATCCTCTATGTACCCCTGTATATATGCCTCCTCCTGTATATATGTATCCACTATGTACCCCTGTATATATGCTTCCTCCTGTATATATGTATGCTCTATGTACCCCTTTGTATGTCTCCTCCTGTATATATGTATCCTCCTGTGTAGGTCTCCTGTATATATGTATCCTCCTGTGTAGGTCTCCTGTATATATGTATCCTCTATGTCAGGGAGGGGGAACCTTGGCTCTTCAGCTGTTGCAAAACTACAACTCCCATCATCCATGGACAGCCTATCACTCTCCAGCTATGATGGGAGTTGTAGTTTTGCAGCAGCTGGAGGGCCTTGGTTCCCTCCCCCTGCCCTATGGCCTGCTGTGTAGATCTCCTCCTGTGTAGGTACCTTGCTTGCTGCAGACACCATCTTCTCCGTCTTCAGGCTCTTCTAGCCCAGTTGCAGGAGAACCAGCTGGGAGGAGAGAGCGGCCTCTGGTGGCCGGAGGAAGATACTGCATACAGCAGTTTGCTTTTTACCATAAGCCTCTTAGGCTTATAGAAAGCATAGTGGCCATACAGGGGGCGGGGCTTACCGGTATGGGGGCGGGGCTTCGGCGGCCGCTTCCATCACAGTCCGGATCCACCACAGCCACAGGTAAATATGACTGAAGAGGGCCGGGGCTGTAAGCAGGGGAGGCACTGAGGACTCCAGCCAGCTGTCAGCAGCCATGCGGCCCTGACAGCTGGGGGAAGCCCGGCCCAGGGGGCATATGCCCCCCTGCCCCCCGGCCCAACCCGCCCCTGGCCCCCAGGGGGACATGAATGGCCACTGCAACGGCTCCTGGAGGGGGATAGATGCACACTAGCAGTTTCTTAAGTACACCATGGCAGCCACCAGTTTATAGAGGACTGCTGACCACATATTATGGCAGCCCCCAGTGTGTTGGGGGATGCTGATCATACACTATGGCAGCCCCCAGTGTGTAAGGGGCTCCATATAAATCACTATGGCAGCTTCCAGTGTGTAGGGGGCTCCAATAAGGCCCTGTCATTATTATAATGCTGCCCTGCAACAAGGACAGGTGGAGGAGCTATGAGGAAGGTGTATGCCCACCAGGGGTGTCTCAGTCTGTCAATAACACAGAGAGCAGGCCATCCCAGGCCACCCCTGTAGCGTGTGGAGAGCGGTACCGCAGACTGCACAGACTGTACAGCTGCAGTCATTCTAAATGTTCAGCAAGCACAGCGCTCACCTTTCTCCCCGGATAAGACAAGCATTCCCAGGGTGACAGCCCTTCTACTCAGGCAGGGTCAGCGGAGGGTGCCTCAGTGCTGGTGATTAAGTGTTCGGCACCACATCTATCACTTGCTGTTCCGGGAGGGCCGTGTCTCCTGCAGCGCTTCCTGTGTGTCTGCCCTCCCCCGTGCAGCTGCTGTCCGTGCCTCCTCCTCAGTCCAAGTTAACCCTCTCCGTACGCTTCTCACTCTTTTCTCACCCCTGGAGCTGCTTAGGAGTTGTCATATGCCGCTGTCAGTTGTGACAGCGGTATGCACTCAGTAAACTAGCCGGCACTAGCCACCGCTGAGTGTCGGCTATTTGAAGTTCGTGCGGCTGTGAGCAGAGGGTGCGCGGGCTGAGGAGGGGGCGGCACACAGAGAACACCGCCAGCGCTCAGCTAGCCGCCGGCCGTGTTCTCTGCACTAGTGATGCACGATGCACCGAAATATCGATACTAATATCGATATTCGGGGCAAAAAAACGGTTCGGTACCAGGATTTCCTGGTATCGATACTTTATGTTAAGATGTGCAATAGCTCAGCTTAACATAGAGTATAGTGCAGAGAACACGGCCGGCGGCTATCTGAGCGCCGGTCGTGTTCTCTGTGTGCTCCCCACCCCCCCGCGCGGCTCACCAACTCCTTCTCCATGCTGCCTGGTCTCGGTGTCATCTCTCTCCCCCACGCAGCTCACCAACTTCTGCTCCATCTCCATGCTGCCCGGTCAAGCAGGTTAGTGAGCCAGCGTGCCACAGCACATGTGTCACGGCCGGGGGTTAACCCCACACTTCCCACTGGCCGACCCCTGGTCTGCAACCTGCGCGGGCCGTCCGGGTACGGCATGCCGCTGTCACTAATGGAGCGGTATTTATACTGGGCTGTGCTCCGTTGTGACTCCCAGCCCCCGCACACAGGCCGCAGCCTCCTCACTACGGGACAATCTCCAAAGCCATCGGCTGCGGCGTACGGAGCAGCTCGGATGCTGCTGAGTGCTGACACTTCACAGCGGCATCTACACAGTTACACCGGCTATTTAACTGTGTAGATGCCGCTGTGTCAGCAGCATCCGAGCGGCTCCGTGCGCCTCAGCCGATGGCTTTAGAGATTGTCCCGTAGTGAGGAGGCTGCGGCCTGTGTGGTGTGGGGGCTGGGAGGGAGGGAGGAGTGATGCTGGGACCGGGCAGCATGGAGCAGGAGGTGAGGGTTCTGCTCCACTACAACTATTCCTATCCCCAATGTACTATACTAGTGCTGGGTCAGCACTAGTATAGTATGTTGGGGATAGTAGTTGTATAGCTATGTGTCAACCATACAACTACTATCCCCAATATACTATACTAATGTTATGTGTCAGCCATACTACTACTACCCCCAATATACTTTACTTGTTTTATGTGTCAGCCATACTACTACCCCCAACCTACTATACTGTGCATCTGCCATACTACTACTACCCCCATCATACTATACTGTGCATCTGCCATACTACTACTACCCCCAACCTACTATACTGTGCATCTGCCATACTACTACTACCCCCAACCTACTATACTGTGCAACTGCCATACTACTACTACCCCCACCATACTATACTGTGCATTTGCCATACTACTACCCCCACCCTACTATACTGTGCATCTGCCATACTACTACTACCCCCAACCTACTATACTGTGCATCTGCCATACTACTACTACCCCCAACCTACTATACTGTGCAACTGCCATACTACTACTACCCCCATCATACTATACTGTGCATTTGCCATACTACTACCCCCAACATACTATACTGTGCATTTGCCATACTACTACCCCCAACCTACTATACTGTGCATCTGCCATACTACTACTACCCCCAACCTACTATACTGTGCATCTCCCATACTACTACTACCCCCAACCTACTATACCGTGCATCTCCCATACTACTACTACCCCCAACCTACTATACTGTGCATCTGCCATACTACTACTACCCCCAACCTACTATACTGTGAGTCAGCCATACAACTATTATCCCCAACATACTATACTGTGTCAGCCATACAACTACTACCCCCAACATACTATACTGTGTGTCAGCCATACAACTACTACCCCCAACATACTATACTGTGTGTCAGCCATACAACTACTACCCCCAACATACTATACTGTGTGTCAGCCATACTACCTTCCCAATCTAGCACAGTATACAGTGTTTGCACCAAAAAAGTCATATATGCAAACACGGTACCAATCAAAGCTGCAAATCACTGCGCACTAAAAAAAGACTCTCAGACAGCCCTACCGGCTGAAAGATTTTAAAAGTTATGGGAATCAGAAAACAGCATTATATTGAATCAAGTATCGAAATGGTATTGAGTATCGAAATAAAAAAGTTGGTATTGGTATCGAACTCAAAATTCTGGTATCGGGACATCCCTACTCTGCACTGTACTTTATTTTAAGCTGCGCTATTAGGCAGCTCAAAATAAAGTCGATACCAGGAAATCCTGGTACCGAATCGTTTTTTCGCCCGGAATATCGATAGTAGTATTGATATTTCGGTGCATCGTGCAACACTAGTATAGGGCAGTACCAGGTCTGTGTGGTCTCACACTGTAATGTACAGGGCAGTACCAGGTCTGTATGGCCTCAATGGGAACTGGATTTGGGTCTAGGTTTAGTGGGACATACTAAAAAGCATGAACAAAAAGAATGAAGAAAAAGAATGAACATTATTTCCTATAGGGAGACATCTAAAATATGGTTTTAATTGGTTAGAAAGACCAGGAATGAACAGTATTTTTCTGTAGTGCTCAGTGGACTGAGTGTATGTACTGTAGAAACCGATGTGTAATACCTTGCCTGTGCAAGGTACATCTGGAATGAATAGGATAAGTGGTGAAATTAAGGCATATTCCATCCAAAAAAGAGGTGTAGTTCTTTCCCCGTGCAAGATAGACCAGGAATGAACAGCATTTTTCTGTAGTGCTCAGTGGATTGAGTATATAGACCATAAATATTGATGTGTTTTACCCTACCTGTGCAAGGTACACTTGGAATGAATACGATAAGTAGTGAAATTAAGGCATATTCCATCAAAAAAACAGGTGTAGTTCTTTCCCCGTGCAAAATAGACCCGGAATGAACAGCATTTTTCTCTAGTGCTCAGTGTACTGAGTATATATACTGTAGAAACTGATGTGTTTTACTCTACCTGTGCAAGGTACACCTGGAATGAATAGGAAAAGAAGTGAAATTAAGGCATATTCCATCAAAAAAGAGGTGTAGTTCTTTCCCCGTGCAAGATAGACCCGGAATGAACAGCATATATCCGGAGTGCACAGAGCAAGGAGCGTTTGTACAATAGAAACCGATTGGTAATACCTTATCCGTCCAAGGTACACCTGGAATGAGTAGGATACATAGTCGATGCAAGGGCAGAGAGATCCATCCTTCTGGACAAATAAGAACCCTGCTCCAGCTAAAGAGGAAGACTTTCGGAAAAAGCCCTTTTGCAGGTTATCCTTGATATACGCAGACATGGCTTCAGTTTCCGGATCAGAGGGTGGATACACTCTACCACGAGTGGGCGTAGCACTGAGAAGTAGATTTATAGGGCAATCTTATGGCCGATGAGGTGCTAACATGTCAGCCTTCTTTTCGGTGAACACATCAACAAAGTCCTGTTACTGGTCTGGGAGACCAGGCAACGGCTTGGAAGAGTCAGAAGGTGGTGGAGGTACCCGGTTATGAGAGGTCTGCAGACATCGTCTGAAGCAATCTGGCCCCCAACGCAAGACCAGTCAAGGCTAGGGGCGTGCAGCTGTAGCTAAGGGAGACCCAACAGGGTGGCAGAAGAGGAACCGGGGAACAGAATGTAGAAGGTGATCTTCTCTGTACTGGGACTTGCCAGAAGTTTGTCGAGCAGGACCACAGGTAGTAGCCACTTCTGGACCAAGGATGCTGCAAGTTGTGTGCTGAGCCAGAATCCAGGAAGGCGGTGGACTGGAATCGCTGTCCAGAAGAAGCAGAGATCGTAATCGCCAAGGACAGGCATGGAGAGGAAGCATTCACACCTAGGGAGGCCTCTCCTACCTGGCCTAGGTGCAAGAGTTTCCCATCTGCTGAGGATGTTGAGCACAATTCAGGTGGAAGTGATTGGGTCTAGCACAATAGAGGCACAGGTTTTGCTCCCGACAATAAGTTCTCTCTTCTGCCGTCAAACGACCTATGCCCACCTGCACGGGCTCATTGGAGGCTGGCGGGGACAAAGCAGTAGGTGGTCTTTTGAAGGCAGTTGTATACGGCGAGGACATACCAACACGTTCTTGACAAAACTCCTCTTCCCTTACGGAGAAAGGAACATCGATCTAAGTGGCCAAGTGGATCAGGTCATTTAAAGAGGAAGGGAGGTCCTGGCTGGAAAGCATGTCCTTTGCCCAACTGGAAAGGTGGCGACTAGGCAGCATTATCCCTGTCGAGTTTGTGAGCCAGCGTGCTGAACAGTTTTGCATACTACCTGACAAAGGAGTTGTTCTTTGTCCCCGCCAGCCTCCGATTAGCCCGTGCAGGTGGACATAGGTCATTTGACGGCAGAAGAGAGAACTCATTGCCGGGACCAAAACCTGTGCCTCTATTGTGCTAGACCCAACCACTTCCACCTGAATTGTGCTCAACATCCTCAGCAGACGGGAAACTGTTACACCTAGGCCAGGTAGGAGAGGCCTCCCTAGGTGTGAATGCTTCCTCTCCACGCCTGTCCTTGGCGATTACAATCTCTGCTTCGTCTGGACAGTGATTCCAGTCCACCGCCTTCCTGGATTCTGGCTCAGCACACAACTTTGTTGCAGCATCCTTGGTCCAGAAGTGGCTGCTCCCTGTGGTCCTGCTCGACAAACTTCTGGCAAGTCCCAGTACAGAGAAGATCACCTTCTACATTCTGTCCCGTTCCTCTTCTGCCACCCTGTTGGGTCTCCCTTAGCTAAAGCTGCACGCCCCTAGCCTTGACTGGAAGACCAGGGAGGTCTTGCGTTGGGGGCCAGATTGCTTCAGATGATGTCTGCAAACCTCTCACAACCGGGTGCCTCCACCACCTTCTGACTCTTCCAAGCCGTTGCCTCTTCCAGACCAGTAACAGGACTTTGCTGATGTGTTCACCGAAAAGAAGGCTGACATGTTAGCACCTCATCGGCCATAAGATTGCCCTATAAATCTACTTCTCAGTGCTACACCCACTCGTGGTAGAGTGTATCCACCCTCTGATCCGGAAACTGAAGCCATTTCTGCGTACATCAAGGATAACCTGCAAAAGGGCTTCTTCCGAAAGTCTTCCTCTTTTTAGCTGGAGCAGGGTTATTTGTCCAGAAGGATGGATCTCTCTGCCCTTGCATCGACTATGTATCCTACTCATTCCAAGTGTACCTTGGACGGATAAGGTATTACCAATCGGTTTCTATTGTACAAATGCTCCTTGCTCTGTGCACTCCAGATATATGCTGTTCATTCCTGGTCTATCTTGCACGGGGAAAGAACTACACCTCTTTTTTTGATGGAATATGCCTTAATTTCACTTCTTTTCCTATTCATTCCAGGTGTACCTTGCACAGGTAGGGTAAAACACATCGGTTTCTAAAGTACATACACTTAGTACATTGAGCACTACAGAAAAATGCTGTTCATTCCTGGTCTATCTTGCATGGGGAAAGAACTACACCTCTTTTTATGATGGAATATGCCTTAATTTCACTACTTATCCTATTCATTCCAGATGTACCTTGCACAGGTAAGGTATTACACATCGGTTTCTACAGTACATACACTCAGTCCACTGAGCACTACAGAAAAATGCTGTTCATTCCTGGTCTTTCTAACAAATGAAACCAATTAAAACCATATTTTAGATGTCTCCCCATAGGAAATAATGTTCATTCTTTTTCTTCATTCTTTTTGTTCATGCTTTTTAGTATGTCCCGGGTTTAGTGTGGGTTCCCAAACTGTATTTCTTTCTGGTTGGGCCAAGCCCGAATACCCACATGTCCGCTCATCACTATTCGCCCATCACTGTCATGTACTTTCAGCAGTACCACACACCTTTCCCCCATCAGTTTCCTCAGTTGGACACTATCATGTGCATGCATGTGCCAAACTCTTACACACCAGCACAAACTCAGCTACTAGTCAGTGAACTCCCCTCTCTCCCTCTAAGTGGGCTATACGCCCCTCTATGCACAAAGAAATAGCTACTGATTGTTCGGAACCTGAGGGAGGGGGGAAGGGATGAGATAATTCCTACAGCACCATATGTGACGACTCTTCTCTCGTCATATCCGCCGCGCGTCTTTCAGTGTAAAATGGCGGCGCTCAGCAGCGAGCAGGTGGCCAGTGTCGGTCGGTTACTGCTGGATACGAGTCTCCCATTACCGGCCCGATTCCGCGCACTGTTCACACTTCGCAACCTTGGTGGAGCTGAGGCCGTGGAGTGGATCGGGCGCGGGTTTGGTGATGAGTCGGCGCTTTTAAAGCATGAACTGGCCTACTGCTTGGGGCAGATGAGAGATTGCCGGGCGCTGCCCATACTGAGAGCGGTGCTGGAGGACCGCAGCCAGGAACCTATGGTGCGCCATGAAGCAGGTAGCTGGCAGTATAATGCACATTATTGGTGTGGTAGGGTACACCGGGTTGTACTTTAACATTAGATGGCGACAAGTTAATATTTTATATTTCTTGTATAACTGATGTACTCCAGTGCTTTTTGCATATACTGTATATCGCAGTACCTGGCCTGTGTGGGCTCAGTGTATAATGGGTATCGCAGTGCCTGGCCTGTGTGGGCTCAGTGTATAATGGATATCGCAGTGCCTGGACTGTGTGGGCTCAGTGTATAATGTGTATCGCAGTGCCTGGCCTGTGTGGGCTCAGTGTATAATGGGTATCGCAGTGCCTGGCCTGTGTGGGCTCAGTGTATAATGGGTATCGCAGTGCCTGGCCTGTGTGGGCTCAGTGCATAATGGATATCGCAGTGCCTGGCCTGTGTGGGCTCAGTGTATAATGTGTATCGCAGTGCCTGGCCTGTGTGGGCTCAGTGTATAATGGGTATCGCAGTGCCTGGCCTGTGTGGGCTCAGTGTATAATGGGTATCGCAGTGCCTGGCCTGTGTGGGCTCAGTGCATAATGGATATCGCAGTGCCTGGCCTGTGTGGGCTCAGTGTATAATGTGTATCGCAGTGCCTGGCCTGTGTGGGCTCAGTGTATAATGGGTATCGCAGTGCCTGGCCTGTGTGGGCTCAGTGTATAATGGGTATCGCAGTGCCTGGCCTGTGTGGGCTCAGTGTATAATGGGTATCGCAGTGCCTGGCCTGTGTGGGCTCAGTGTATAATGGGTATCGCAGTGCCTGGCCTGTGTGGGCTCAGTGTATAATGTGTATCGCAGTGCCTGGCCTGTGTGGGCTCAGTGTATAATGGGTATCGCAGTGCCTGGCCTGTGTGGGCTCAGTGTATAATGGGTATCGCAGTGCCTGGCCTGTGTGGGCTCAGTGCATAATGGATATCGCAGTGCCTGGCCTGTGTGGGCTCAGTGTATAATGGATATCGCAGTGCCTGGCCTGTGTGGGCTCAGTGTATAATGGATATTGCAGTGCCTGGCCTGTGTGGGCTCAGTGCATAATGGATATCACAGTGCCTGGCCTGTGTGGGCTCAGTGTATAATGTGTATCGCAGTGCCTGGCCTGTGTGGGCTCAGTGTATAATGGATATCGCAGTGCCTGGCCTGTGTGGGCTCAGTGTATAATGGATATCGCCAAACTAGAATTATTTTGTTTTTTTTTTTGTTTAAAGAGTACTTATCATATAGTGGCAGGATACACTGCAAAAAAGTTGGTGGGCTGCCTGTGTGGAGTTTTTCTGCCTGACCCCTTGACTGTATATACTTACAATGCAGTCAAAGGCTGTGCCGGAAGAACTGTCTCTGGCGCCCACCAGCAGGATTTTTGCAGTGTATCCTGCCACCCGCTCCAAATGATAGATACTCTTTAATTGCACTAAACTAGGGCTGCTTCTTCAAAAAAATAGACTAAGGGCCCTATTACCAACAAATTATCTGACAGATTTTTTTAAGCCAAAGCCAGGAATGGATTTGAAAAGAGGAGAAATCTCCGTCTTTCCATTACCTGTTCTGTTTATAGTCCATTTCTGTCTTTGGCTCAGAACAATCTGTCAGATAATCTGTTGGTGTATTAGGGCCCAAGTCTTTATAGTACTAGCAGCACCAGCCTCCCCACTCACCGGTAGCGCAGGAGACTTGGTATCATTTGTTTAGTGGTATATCGCCCAGCCCTACAACACAGCTATTGTGTGTGGCTCTGTTATCTTTATGGTGGTGTCACCTGTCACTGTACTCCTGTATCTGCTGATAAGAAGGGCACTGTTGTGAAACCATCCATACAGAATAGGTCTCGGCTTAAGGCCCTATTACACGTAAAGATTATCAGCCATGTTCGGCTGTCAACTGTCCTGTGTAACAGAAGGCAACGATCAGCTAACATGAACGATGTCAGCTGATCGTTGCTGTCGTTTGTATTTCAACATGTTGAAAGACAAACGACTGTGATAGCAGGGATATGCTCCTGTCGCTCCGTGGAATATCCTCTATGGGCTGCCCGGACAATCTAGCAATCACCCGAGCAGCCCCCCCTGTACTCACCTGCTTGCTGCCGCCGCATGTAGTGCCGGTGGCAGTGAGCGGGGAATGAGGAGCAAACGAGCGCTGACAGCGCCCGTTTGCTCCTCTGTCACCCCTTTTAATAGAGATTTTAGTTTTAAGACAAGTACCCAAAACTGC
Organism: Dendropsophus ebraccatus; assembly: GCF_027789765.1. Lineage (NCBI taxonomy): Eukaryota > Metazoa > Chordata > Amphibia > Anura > Hylidae > Dendropsophus > Dendropsophus ebraccatus. The sequence goes on along the minus strand of NC_091456.1, from coordinate 115,729,624 downwards.
AAGATCCCTAAATAAAGCCTCTCCTGCTCTTGACAGTTCCTGCCATGGACAGAGGGGGTGGCAGAGAGCACTGTCAGACTAAAAAAAAAAACACCATTTCCTGCAGGTCATATAGAAGCTGAAGACTTGAGATGGTAAAACAGAATGAATTTAGAAATCTGTAAAACTTTCTGATACCAGTTGTTTTAGCTAGACAACCCCTTTAACATAATCCTAATTAAATTAATACATTTCTGATTACACATTCTAGCACATCTCTATTCAGCCACAGTCCCCAAGATTTCTGAATTAGTGCTTTGATTTAGCCAAATAAGGGTCCACTTACACAGAAAGATTATCTGCCAAAGATTTAAAGCCAAAGCCAGAAACAGACTATGAACAGAGATCATGTCGTAAAGGAAAGCCTGGGATTTCTCCTCTTTTCGAATCCACTCCTGGCTTTGGCTACAAATCTTTGGCAGATAATTTTTCTGTGTAAATGGACCCTTAAGGCACTACTACACCAAAAGATATGACAGATTTTTTTCAGCCAAAGCCAGGAATGGATTTGAAAAGAGGAGAAATCTCAGTCTTATCTTTACTACCTGATCTCTGTTTATAGTCCGTTCCAGACGTTTGCTGAAAAATTCTGTCAGATAATCTGTCAGACATCTTTTGGTGTAATAGGGCCCTTAAATCAAGTTTTTTTTTTTTTTAATCTGTTTTTCCATTGCAAGTAAACGCCCTACTACACAGAGTGATGATCTGCCCAATCAGGCCAATTCGTCAGATTGTTTCATGTACCGTATTTTCCGGCATATAAGGCGACTGGGCGTTTAAGACGACCCCTGACTTTTAATCAGATTGTCAGGGATTCGCTTTATATGCCGGAAAATGTTAACCCCTACCTGACCGCAGCCCCAGGCAGGGGTTAACTGCAGCTAAACTAAGGGAAAAAAAAAAAAAGTTAACTCACCCGGGCCCTGTTCCCGGCCTCCGCGCGTCTTCTCCTCCGCTCCCGTTGCCAGCGCAGCCAGTGTGACGTACAATGACTGTGCCTGGAATGCCCAAAGCTCTCCCAAGCAGCCAAGGGCTTCGGGTACTTCCGGAGCCTCCCGAAGCCTGTGTCATTCTTCCGAAGCTCTCCCAAGCATCTGAGCGTCTCCGATTAGACGCTCAGCTGCTCGGAAGACCTTCGGGCATCCCCAGTGCAGTCAGTGTACGTCACACTGGCTGCGCCGGGAACTGAGGCGAATACGCGTGAAGGCTGGGAATGGGCCCGGGTGAGTTAACTTTTTTTTAAATGGTCGCCCCATATGGTGGGGATGCTTGCCATTTTTGGGGTTAAAAAGTCGTCTTATATGCCGGAAAATACGGTAATAAAGACAATGGTCTTACAGGCCTCTTTGCCTGTCAATCATCCCTGCAGAGCAAGCTGACTTAACACATGTATGCAGCCTTGCTGGGAGCCAAACCAGCACAATTGTACTGATTTGGTTCCCTTTACCTCCATCACCTCTGAAAAGCAAGTAAACTTGTTTTCCATTTATTCTCTCACCAGGTGAAGCTTTGGGGGCTATTGGAGATCCAGAAGTTCTGGAGCTGCTGATAAAGTATAGCCAGGATTCAGTTATAGAGGTAAGTGTCTATGTCTAGTTACTAGTGATTATTCTGAACTTTGGTACCACAATCATAAAATCTCTATAGCATTTGTTCAAAAACTCAATTGGAGTAATTTGGAGGATGTTCACACAGGAAGAAAAAGTCGGTGTACAGTATTAGGTGTACTCACTGTATATACTGACAGCAGCTCCCTGTGTACCTCATAGAGCTAAAATCAGGCTCCCCCCTCCAGGCTGGGCTGCCCTGCTCTGTTTTGTTTCTGTCCATAAGATGGCCGTCATGGAGCAGCATGTGACCATGCCCCGCCCCCCTGTGTCCTCCATAGACATACAAAATACACACTGGCGCAAAGGGCCATTAGCCCAAAGGGCCCCGGATCACCTCTGGTAAATCAATTAAAACGTAACTTTTAATAAACTAATAGATACTAAAATATATGAACACCGTGATAAAGTTAAAAACACTCTCCCACAGTCCGCTAATACTTGTATGTCTATGTCCACCAGCCGGTGGTACTCTATATAAACACTGAATAGCTGCAGACTACTCTATCTAGAGACTGTGGAAGTAGCTGATTAAAACCTAACACACCGCCACCACAACAAGTTTCACCCCTAAACGGGCGTCCTCGGGTGTAGGGCAAATGGCGGTGACCCCTGGTGCGGTAAAGACTTATATATGCTCCGTTCATGACGTAATGGGGGGCGGGGAACAAAATAACAGCCAATGAAATGAATTACGTAACAGCCTATATCTAGAATGAGCTCACCACTCACCTCACTATACATCATCAATCAGTGCCGTGGCGACAGCCAATCAGTGGCACTGATACAAGTAAACCAATCTGCTGCCAGAGACCCTCCTCCAATCATGTTGGATGGAGATACGTCATCAGTCACATGAGTAATGACGTCCGATGTCCAGTGGAGCGCAGGCGCCCTCACTTAGAGGTAAACACTTGTACAATCTATCTATTGCGCCTGCGCATCTATAACAACTAGAGGGTATATACCGGCGCATGCACGAGGACTTTAACATGTAAAACTGAGATAATGGTTGGCGCATGCGTGCGGACTTAAAGAAATATGAAGAATGAAGAAAAATTAGTGAAGCTAACTGTGAGGAAAAATTAGTGAGGCTAATGAAATGATATAGATTGCCTTAATATACAAAAAGTATTAGGAAGAATGTAATAATTAAATGACAAAAGTAATTCCCCAAAAAAGGAACCCCAACGCCAAAAAACAAATAATACAGAGAATATACAATAAACATGAACTAGCTGACCTCAATACTTATAAATGACACTAGCTATCACAAGACCCCCACTGCTGTAGAGCCGCAGGGACCCAGACAAATGTCAGCCACAATCCATCACTGAGGGGTAACATTAGGGAATTAATATGATAGGAAATTACATAAACAGGTAAGTATATAAACAATCCATGGAAAGTAATTGCATATAAGTATCAAGCCTAAATTCCTGCATAGGGCAATGCCATGGCACAAATCGATCTTAATAGAGAGGATCAAACTCCATTTAAAAGTCACATTGGCATAAGCCTTGTATTACCCAATACACAAATATTCACAAAAAGTGGTTATGATATTATTGGCTGCCACTGACACCCCTCCTACGAGAATAAGTCCAAACTAGTTCCAAAACCAAAATAAAACCGCACCAAAGAAAAAATCACGGGTGATAATAAGTAACATAAATTCAACACTGAAAACAATGAAAAAGTGAAATGTAATATTTACAGAAAAGCAGCATATGAGAAACCCTCATCAAGTCCATCCGGACTCAGACTAGAAAGACGAAAAATCCACCTCGCCTCTTCAGGGAGCAACTGTAGATCCAGATTGCCCTTGCGTTCTCCCAGTTTAATGTGGCATATACCCCGTATTTGTAAATGTTTGAAATCACCATTATGGAACGCATGTACGTTTAGCGACAGAGGTGTGTCCTGAGATGTGCGTATGCAACTCAAATGTTTGGAGACTCTTCTTCTCAACTCCTGAATGGTCTTACCGATGTATAATTTATTGCAACCACATCTTATTGCATACACCACTCCTCTGGAACTACAGTTTATAAATTGTCTAATCTGATAGATTTTGCCGTCGGTAGGATTGATGAATTCCTGTGTTTTACTCATATATTGGCAAAACCCGCAATGGCCACAAGGATATGAACCCAAAACGCTAGGGCCTCTGATAATTTGTCCACCACCATGATGACTGTGAACCAGCAGGTCACGTAAGTTTTTGCCTCGCCGATGCGTAATGTTAGGTCTTTGTCCAACCACTTCCCTCAAATCTTCACCTAGCAATAAAATGCCCCAATATTTCTGTAATCTCTTAATTTCAATTAAGAGTCATAAGTCCCTATGCACCTGATGATATTGTTGGGACTAGATACAGTGGTGTTTGTCGTGAAAAAGGGTCGAGCGGTCACTGGCACATGCTCTATGATATGCCCTTTTCAGGGGTTTTCTTGGATATCCACGTGATGTGAAACGAGACTGTAGATTTCTGCATTTACGTTGGAAATCTTGTTCACTGGAACAGTTCCTTTTGGCACGTAAATATTGTCCCGTTGGTATTCCATTTTTTAACGGGACAGGGTGCCAACTGATCCAATGTAACAAGTTGTTTGTCGCAGTAGGTTTACGGAATATATCCGTTTGGATATTCAAATCATCATCAATACTTACTGTGATATCCAAAAATGGCACTTATTATTTTAACCCCTTAAGGACAGAGCCAATTTCGATTTTTGCGTTTTCATTTTTTACTCCTTGTGCTTAAAAGGCCATAGCACTTGCATTTTTCCACCTAGAAACCCGCATGAGCCCTTATTTTTTGCGTCACTAATTGTACTTTGCAATGACAGGCTGAATTTTTGCATAAAGTATACTGCGAAACCAGAAAAAAATTCAAAGTGTGGTGAAATTGAAAATAAAAACGCATTTTGTTAATTTGGGGGAAATGTGTTTTTACGCCATTCGCCCTGGGGTAAAACTGACTTGTTATCCATGTTCCGCAAGTCGTTACGATTAAAACGATATGTAACATGTATAACTTAGGCCTTATTCACACGTTCCGTAATTTACGGATCCGTATTTCCGTATCCGAGTTAGTGCACATTGAAGTCCATTGGGCTATTCACACGATCAGTAGCAGAAATGGATGAAAATCAATCCATAAAAAAAAAAAGGACATGTCCTAGTGCGGACCCTGTGCGGACCCTGATTTTTTTACGGATCCTCTCATTGAAATCAATTGCGTACGGATTGTAACATGTTGGCATCCGTATTTCCGCAAAAAAATCCGGATGAAGTGCATTGAAAAGCAATGAGTAGTAAAAAAATGGAATTACGGAAATACGGATGGAATACGGATGTCCAATCCGCAATTTCTCACGGGTTGTTTCAGGACCAGAAAAAAATACTGAACGTGTGCATAAGGCCTTATATTGTATCTGATGGCCTGTAAAAAAATTCAAACCATTGTCAACAAATATACGTCACTTAAAATCGCTCCATTCCCAGGCTTATAGCGCTTATATCCTTTGGTCTATGGGGCTGTGTGAGGTGTCATTTTTTGCGCCATGATTTGTTTTTTCTATCGGTACCTTGATTGCGCATATACGACTTTTTGATCGCTTTTTATTACAGTTTTTCTGGATTTGATGCGACCAAAAATGCACAATTTTGCACTTTGGGATTTTTTTGCGGTGACGCCATTTACCGTGCGAGATCAGGAATGTGATTAATAGTTCAGGCGATTACGCACGCGGCGATAGCAAACATGTTTATTTATTTGTTTACTTTTATTAATAACCTGGGAAAAGGGGGGTGATTCAGACTTTTATTAGGGGAGGGGGCTTTTTACTATTAACAACACTTTTTTCTCTCCTCATCTTCACGACGGCACCACAGGAGTTAACTCTACCCCCTAGGGACAGGAAAAAGCACAAACACGAGAGGTTAAAAGCCCCTCCCCTTCCCACAATCACCAGTGCTTTTTCCTGTCCCTAACAGGGCAGGCACGAGAGGTGGGGGATCCGTCGGGAAGATGAGAACCCCCATGAAGAAAGAAGACAAGCATTACCCCTCAGCTGGGTCGATCGAGGTTCACCCTCCTTCCTCCCGGGAGCAGCTGTGGATCTTCGGGTCCGGGGTAGCGGGGTGGTCCAGTCATCTGGCCATCCTGGTGTGCGGAGTCTGCTGGAATCCCGCCCTCCGGGTCGGCTCTCCAGGCGCAGGCAGACTCAGGATTGACCCGCCGCCAGGTAAGTAATAGCGGACTTGCCTGGAGGCGAGTGCGGGGCCTACTTCCGGTGCGGCCTGGCGTTCTGACGCTCTTCCGGTCGCGCGGTTTCACCGGAAGTGGGGCGGCGGGTCACAGTGACGTCCTCACGTTACGTGGGGACGTACTGACATCACACCCGGAAGTAGTACTCCGGAAGCGCAAAATTCAAACCGCTGGGACAGAGTACATAAGAGGAGCGGGTCGTCCGATCTGATGAGGTCTGATCAGTCGGGATGGAGTCCTCTTCCTCCTCGGCAGCCGCTGCTGCGCCTGATAAGTCTCCCAAGGTGTCCCAGGCGGTGAGTGCTCATATATGTGTGTATCTTTGTGTGTATTTTTTTACTTTTACACCTATACTAGAAGCCCCCCTGGGGTTAGGGTTATTCCCCCCTGGGGGACTTCTAGTATAAGAGCTCTGATCTCTCATAGAGATCTCTGCAGCATAGATATGCTGCAGAGATCCATGAGATAGGCACTCGTTTACTTCCGGCTGCTGCAGCCGGAAGTAAACGAGTGCCGAGCCGGGGACGGCGCCATCTTGGAGCAGTCCCCGGCCGGCTTCAGTAACGGAGAGCGCTCCTCCGGGATAACATCCCGGAGGAGCGATCTCCCCACTAGACACCAGGGATGACGCTGCGTCCGGTAATCGGATGCAGCTGTCAACTTTGACAGCTGCATCTGATTACTGTATTAGCGGGCACGGCGATCGGACCCTGCCCGCTAATACCTGCGGTCCCGGGCTACAAGCAACACACAAGCAAATATACGCCCTATGTCGTTAAGGGGTTAAAGAGAGAAAGGGACCGCGATGGGGAGCACTTGTGCACCTACCTACCCAATAGTGATGTCACGATACCAGAATTTTGAGTTCGATACCGATACTAACTTTTTTATTTCGATACTCCAATACCAGTTCGATACTTAGTAAAGTATAAAAAAACAAAATACAGTGGTAGAAATAGAATACCCCTGCACTATTACAGTGATACCAATTTTTGGACTATTTTTATTTTATTGTGTTAAAAATAAAGTTAGTGATATCTGTCTAAGGCAGCTCTGCTGCATCAGCTGTCACTAAGGCAGCTCTGCTGCATCAGCTGTCACTAAGGCAGCTCTGCTGCATCAGCTGTCACTAAGGCAGCTCTGCTGCATCAGCTGTCACTAAGGCAGCTCTGCTGCATCAGCTGTCACTAAGGCAGCTCTGCTGCATCAGCTGTCACTAAGGCAGCTCTGCTGCATCAGCTGTCACTAAGGCAGCTCTGCTGCATCAGCTGTCACTAAGGCAGCTCTGCTGCATCAGCTGTCACTAAGGCAGCTCTGCTGCATCAGCTGTCACTAAGGCAGCTCTGCTGCATCAGCTGTCACTAAGGCAGCTCTGCTGCATCAGCTGTCACCAAGGCAGCTCTGCTGCATCAGCTGTCACCAAGGCAGCTCTGCTGCATCAGCTGTCACCAAGGCAGCTCTGCTGCATCAGCTGTCACCAAGGCAGCTCTGCTGCATCAGCTGTCACCAAGGCAGCTCTGCTGCATCAGCTGTCACCAAGGCAGCTCTGCTGCATCAGCTGTCACCAAGGCAGCTCTGCTGCATCAGCTGTCACCAAGGCAGCTCTGCTGCATCAGCTGTCACCAAGGCAGCTCTGCTGCATCAGCTGTCACCAAGGCAGCTCTGCTGCATCAGCTGTCACCAAGGCAGCTCTGCTGCATCAGCTGTCACCAAGGCAGCTCTGCTGCATCAGCTGTCACCAAGGCAGCTCTGCTGCATCAGCTGTCACCAAGGCAGCTCTGCTGCATCAGCTGTCACCAAGGCAGCTCTGCTGCATCAGCTGTCACCAAGGCAGCTCTGCTGCATCAGCTGTCACCAAGGCAGCTCTGCTGCATCAGCTGTCACCAAGGCAGCTCTGCTGCATCAGCTGTCACCAAGGCAGCTCTGCTGCATCAGCTGTCACCAAGGCAGCTCTGCTGCATCAGATACCTTGACTGCCCACACAGCTGCTATCTGCACCAATCACCAAAATTGCTGAGGAAGAGGAGGTCACACAGGATCCCACACAGACTATAGCCAGAGCAAGGCCGACCCCCCCCTTGTCACCCCCCACATCACTGATGTCTGCTCCTCACAGCCCCGTCCCCTCCCCCACCTGCCTGCCGGCTGGATCCTCACATGTGCTGCACATCCACCCGCCTCCTCCGTCCTCCTCTCCTGGACCTCCTGCTCTCAGTCTTCTCTCCCCAGCCGCCCAGACCTCTGTGCAGCTCCGGCTCCGCTGCAGAAATCATTTCCCTGATAACGGAGTCTGGCCGAGCCGGACTCTATTATCAGAGAGACACCGGCAGCGGGGGTCTGCTACACACAGTAGCCGACCCCTGCTGCATACGGAGTGGTTAGATGCCGCTGTCAGTGTGACAGCCGCATCTACACAAGTGCCGGCTATTTGAAAATGGCGCCGCTGGGAGCTGAGGGAGAGCCGCGCAGCAGAGGTGATCGCAGGGGGCAGGGAGAGGCATACAGAGAACACGGCCGGCGCTCAGATAGCCGCCGGCCGTGTTCTCTGCACTGTACTTTATGCACTGCACTATTATGCAGCGTAACATGAAGTATCGATACCAGGAAATCCTGGTATTGAATCGTTTTTTTGCCCGAAATATCGATAGTAGTATCGATATTTCGGTGCATCGTGCATCCCTACTACGCAAATTTATTTTTGTGGTGGTGGGAGCACTTTCACGTTTTTAATGAGGATTTGAGTTTTTTCACCAGTCACATTTTATTTTGGGGCGGTTTATTGATGATGTTTTGATTTTGTGGGCGGGGGAACGGATTTGTTTGTGGACTTTGTCGACATATTGAATAACAACGACTTGGGGATGCATTTTACTTTTGAAATTCAGAAACAGTCCATTAAATAACAACGACTTGGGGATGCATTTTACTTTTGAAATTCAGAAACAGTCCATTAATTTTTTGGATATCACAATAAGTATTGATGATGATTTGAATATCCAAACGGATATATTCTGTAAACCTACTGCGACAAACAACTTGTTACATTGGACAAGTTGGCACCCTGTCCCGTTAAAAAATGGAATACCAACGGGACAATATTTACGTGCCAAAAGGAACTGTTCCAGTGAACAAGATTTCTAACGTAAATGCAGAAATCTACAGTCTCGTTTCACATCATGTGGATATCCAAGAAAACCCCTGAAAAGGGCATATCATAGAGCATGTGCCAGTGACCGCTCGACCCTTCTCGCGACAAACACCACTGTATCTAGTCCCAACAATATCATCAGGTGCATAGGGACTTATGACTCTTAATTGAAATTAAGAGATTACAGAAATATTGGGGCATTCTATTGCTAGATGAAGATTTGAGGGAAGTGGTTGGACAAAGACCTAACATTGCGTATCGGCGAGGCAAAAACTTACGTGACCTGCTGGTTCACAGTCATCATGGTGGTGGACAAATTATCAGAGGCCCTAGCGTTTTGGGTTCATGTGCTTGTGGCCATTGCGGGTTTTGCCAATATATGAGTAAAACACAGGAATTCATCAATCCTACCGACGGCAAAATCTATCAGATTAGACAATTTATAAACTGTAGTTCCAGAGGAGTGGTGTATGCAATAAGATCGGTAAGACTATTCAGGAGTTGACAAGAAGAGTCTCCAAACATTTGAGTTGCATACGCACATCTCAGGACACACCTCTGTCGCGACATGTACATGCGTTCCATAATGGTGATTTCAAACATTTACAAATACTTTCATGTTTTGCCTTGTATGGCTGTGTGCGGGGTTATTTTTTGCACTGTGATCTGCAGTTTTATTCGGTATCACGTTTGTATATATGTGACCTTTTTTGATCACTAATTTTTTTGGGGGGTGGGATGTGACCAAAAATCAGCAAATTTGTACTTTGCTTTTTTAGTGCTTACATTGTTTACTCTGATCGTTTTATAGTTTGAGCAATAACACTTCAGCTATCAGGCTATGCTGGGGGTAGTGGCTATAATTCAGGTGGTTTTCCAGACATTAACATGTTTGACTTGGACTCAAAAGTGTGATGATCAATCCCTGTACAGCACTATATCAGCATATTTGATGGATTAATCATCACTATATTAAGGACACGGAGCAGTCATTTTCTATGGATGTTGGACTCGTCTCTAATGATTAGCATATAGCGCGCTCACAGCTTCAGGCGGCGATTTCTCCACACCGGGTCTAGGAGCGGGACTTCCAGGAAGGGGTAAGTATCCGAGGCTCCACCAGGAGGTTGGACGGGCTCTGCCCCGGATGTCAGGTTCCTTTTAAGTCTTCTCCAACATGTAGTCCCATTTTTATATATCTTTTAAAGGGGTGCTCCAGCGTGGGGGCACTTTTTTGGGGGGACCGGGGAGGAGGTGGCTGAAATAAGACGTCCACTTACCTCCCCGGTTCCAGCGGCGGGTCCTGCATCACGGCTCTCCGGTGCCTGGTTCCCGGCCGCTTCCTGGTGTCTGACGCCGCCCGAGACGCTACGTCTCAGGGCCGCTCAGCCACTCAGTGAAGGAGGCGGGATCCGTTTGAAGTCCGCTCGGATCCCGCCTCCTTCACTGAGTGGCTGAGCGGCCCTGAGACGTAGCGGCCTGGCACCGGAGCGCCGTGATGCGGGACCCGCCGCTGGAACCGGGAAGGTAAGTGGACGTCTTTTATTTCAGCCACCTCCTCCCCGGTCCCCCCCAAAAAGTGCCCCCACGCTGGATAACCCCTTTAACTGAGGCTTAGGGAAGGAATCCAGAAGTGTCTGAAGGACAATAGCAGAATGGACTGCTTCTTCATGTCCACAATAAATGCCCCTAGGCCTGGCTGCTGTGTCTATTCACCGACAGCTGCAGCAGTCTGCAGGGTATGTCAGTGAGAAAAGCTGAATAATTTGGTCTACTATGTATCAGAGACGTTACACAGTGCCAAGGATGCCTTCAGGAAAAGTGCCCTAGACACTTCCCCCCCTTAGTAAGTGAGAGCAGGCTTAGGGGTAACAAGGTGTGTCCACAAGATGGCAAGTGAGCTTTGTGATAAAATTGTATGAGAAAACTGTGTGGGTGGGGTAGTATGAGTCGCAAGGTGGTAGGGGTTTGTCTGAGGGATGACGTGGGAGACAGCAGAGGGGACACAAATGGCTGGAGCAGATTGGGAAAGTAGTAGAAAAATAAGACAGGGACTGTTTGGGGACTATATTGAAAGGGAAGGGGCACAAAGTGATGGGTGGTCTGGAGCAGAGAGACACAAGTTAGACATAAGGGGTGGAGGGGCATTTGGGGAGTGGGTAGGGTGCTCCATGGAGGAGAGCACAAAATGGCAGCTGATCTTGAGGGATAAGAGGGGCTGAAAAATGGGTAGAGAGCTCTGGCCTTGTTGTGGTCCCTAGAGGTGGTTAGGGAGCAGATGAGGCAGCTGTACCCAGGCTGGTGGGGTCCAGGGATCAGATGTTTTGTACTGGTCCCAGATGGCACCTGCAATAACTGGACATATACTGTATAGCACATCCTGAGGGTATGTTCCTCTAACTGCCACTACAGGATATACATGCAGGGGCACCCCCATTCAGTGTACAGCAAAATAAGGCCAGGCAGTTTTGTACTGCAAAACCTACATGAAAAATTAAATATTAATGGCTTTTCTTCAGGGGTCATGTACTTAGCAGGTGGCTCATGATGTATACTCTTTGAGTGTTATCTATGAGGAGCAGAGTTGTCACCTCATTGGCTCACAGGTCACGCTCTCTGACCTCTGCTGATAGCCTGTAACCCCTGCTGCACTGCTCACAGAAGAGACAGGAGAAGTGTGATTTATTACCTGTTCTTTCTGCTGTGTCCCAACACTGCCCTGCCTCACACAGATAGTATTACTCAAACTCTGCTGCTGACAGGAGCCCTGTGCTGGGGCAGGGGTAATTATGGGAGCCGGCAGACGCTGCAGTTGCTCCTTACACAGATCACCCATGCCTGCACACGGCTCCTCTCAGCTGCTTATGAGGATGCCTATACCGGTATCACTGCCCCCTCATCGCTCTCTTCCTCCATGCTGCATAAGTACTCACACTCGAGGAGCAGCTGGAGACAGAGGCAGGCTAGGCAGTCTGAAAGCAGACAGACAGGAAAGGGTTACTCGCCGGGCAGGTCATTTCCCACAGACTGTCAGTTGTGACAGTGGCATCTACACAGTTACATACCCACCACATGCCATAGCTGTGTGCCAGCTATTAGAACGGACGGAAGGCCGGGAGGGAGGTGACACCAGAGGGCAGGGGTCAGCACCCAGAGAACATGACCAGCACCTAGCTAGCCGTCTGCCATGTTCTCTGCTCTATACTTTGTTAAGCTGCGTTATTAGGCAACTTAACATAAAGTATCGATACCAGGAAATCCTGGTACCGAACCGTATTTTTGCCTGAAATATCGATAGTAGTATCGATATTTCTGTGCATCCCTAATGAGGTACACAGGTAGCTACTGTCAGTATATACAGTGAGTACACTTACTAACACTGTACACTGAACTATTTTACTATAAAGTGGCCAACCCCTTTAAGAATTTTTCATGTGGTTATCTGTTTCTGTTGTGGACTTCTCCTCCCCCAAGGTATTCAAGCAAAGCTATATTTACTTATGTGCACTGGATGATAATAATAATAATTAATTTATTTATAAAGCACCCTTAATTCCAGAGCGCTATACAATAGATAGGCAACAGGCAGTAACAATACAAGATCAGAAAACATTACATGAAGGCAAAAGACAGACTGGTACATTGGGGAAGAGGACCCTGCCCGCGAGGGCTTACAATCTATAGGGTATCGGGAGAGAAACAGGAGGTAAAGTGCAGCCATTCAAGTGTGATGCAGAGTTATTGTAGGTTGTAGCCTAGTTTGAAGAGGTGGGTTTTGATGGTGGATGAGAGCCGTATGTGTCGGGATAGCGAGTTCCAGGGTATGGGGGAGGCTCGGGCAAAGTCTTGGAGGCGGTTGTGCGAGGTACGAACAAGGTGGGAGCGCAGACGGAGGTCACTGGAGGATCGAAGGTTGCGTGAGGGACGGTAGCGGGATATCAGGTTAGAGATGTACGGAGGGGACAGGTTGTGGATGGCCTTGTAAGTCATGGTCAACAATTTAAAGTGAATACGTTGGGCAATGGGGAGCCAGTGGAGGGATTGGCAGAGGGGAGAGGCTGAGGCAAAGCGAGGGGAAAGGTGTATTAGTCGGGCAGCAGTGTTAAGGATAGACTGGAGGGGATCAAGGGAGTTAGCTGGAAGGCCAGAGAGGAGGATGTTACAGTAGTCCAAGCGGGACATGAGGGCATGTACCAATAGTTTGGTGGAGTCAGGGGTGAGGAAAGAGCGCATTCTGGAAATGTTTTTTAAGTGAAGGCGACAGGAGGTGGTCAGGGCCTGAATATGTGGTTTAAAGGACAGGGCAGAGTCAAAGGTGACCCCAAGGCAGCGGACTTGGGGGACAGGGGACAGAGTGCAGCCATTGATAGTGATTGACAGATTAAAAGGCGGGGTGGAGCGAGATGGGGGAAAGATAAGTCCTGTTTTGTCCATGTTGAGTTTTAGAAAGCAGGAGGAGAAGAAGAATTCTCCTCCTATTGATGACAGGCCTTTTTCTATTCATGTGAGGAGCCTCATTAACAGGGGGACAATTGGGTGCACTGGGGACGCTATGCCAACCTTCAATGCACTAAACATCCTCATCTACATATACTGAAAGCAGACCATAACTGCACAACAGGGCGGTGGAACTCCACATGAACAGCACTGATGTGCAGCGCCGATAAGTATGAAAAACATCTGCCAGCTTATGTGCTGATACATTCATTTTAAAGAGACTCTGTCAGTAGGTTTATAGTGTCCTATCTAAGGGTAGCATAAACTATTATCAGAGAATCTAAACAGGATGATGTATCACTTACATTGTTTTGTGCAGCTGATTCAGAGAAATCCTTCTGATTGATATGGACAATAAGTAGTGTCATCCATTATGTGCATAAGCTCTGTAGTCCTGGATATTCTTAAAGGGGAAGTCCAGGCAAAATAATTTTAAGATGTTATTGCCCAACAAAAGTCATGAAACTTACTAATAGACAATCATAGGAAATGCACCTATAGTGCATTTTCTTTGCACTTACTACAGCATGGCGTGTTCAGGTCTCCTGCGGCTCCAGTCTGTCCCACTGCTGCTTCAGGTTCGGCAGTTTTTGTGACGTGACTTTACAGGCCTAAACAGGCCATGCAGTAGTAAGTGCAGAGAAAAATCACTATAGGTGCATTTCCCATAATACGTGTCTATTAGTGATTTTCATAACTTTTGTTGGGCAGTAACATATCTTAAAATTATTTTGCCAGGGCTTCCCCGTTAAGGAGCAGAAAATTCCTCCCAGCAGCTACTGATTGGCAGTTATCTATCCATGCTGTGTATAGGCGGTCCCCTGTCAATCAGCAGCTGAGGGGGAGGGGTGTGGCAAGATTCCTATTCTTCTGCATACTAAAACAGCTGAATAAAATGATTTAAGCTACTATGACCTTATTTCCTTAGTAGCCTAGGCTTGTTGCTGTTTACTGCTCGCCTGTAATAACATGCATGGATGATTGAATGTTGCAGGCTGCATCACTTATGTCGATAAGGTCCTCCTTGGAGCTGGAACAGAGATCAGTGAAGGTGGTGATCCAGCCAATGAGACTCCCACTGGCATTTGGTTCACATATTGGAGACTTGTTGTGAAATCCACATTAACATTCTGCATCACTGTACCTGTCTTGAACTGTACTTTCGTTAATAAAAAAAAAAAAAAAAAATTGACACATGTCAAAAGTTTTGTTCCACAATTGATTGTTGGAATGAGCGGATAGACAGGCTCCGCAATGTCATCTGCGTTGAGGCCCCGCCCCTCGGTGGCTAGTCTAATGGGCCAAACTTAAAGGGGTGGGGCTTAGACCTCCTAGGCCGGCCCATTCCAATGGCTGATGAAGGGGCATGGCCTAGACAGCAGTGTCATGGAGGGGCCCATGGCGCTTATGTGTGTGGGGCATAGTGGCACAGCGGCCGTGAAGCCCCACCCAGGTGGCACAATCCATCAGTGATAAAAAGCATTTTTCACTCGACCAAGCACTAGAAAATCTATTATAAATTAAGGTATGAAAAACTGCAGAATTTAGGCTTTACAGCTGTGTAGAGAATTCCTCATACAGAAAGGGGGTGACCGTATCAGAATGGATAAAAAAAGCCTTTTTTTTTTTTTTTTTTTTTTAAATCTCCAGGTCGCGGAAACATGTCAACTTGCCATTAAAAGGATAGAATGGCTTCAGAGCAATCCAGATGCTCCTGATGATAACCCTTTCTTCTCAGTGGACCCTGCTCCTCCTGCTGTGGAAAAAGATGTACCAGCTCTGCGTGCTGTCTTACTAGACAACAGCTTGCCACTATTTGAACGTTATCGTGCCATGTTTGCGCTGCGAAATATTGGTGGAAAAGAGGCAGTCCTGGCATTGACAGATGGTAAGCCACTTATTAATGCTTTCATGCACATCGGAGACTAAAAGCCAGAAACAGGAGATCTTCAGAAATGCTTGTACTTTTAAAATGTTTAATGGGGTTATCCAGGCTTACAAAAACATGGCCACTTTTTAGAGATGAGCGAATATACTGTAAGGGACAAGGCGCTTTGCTTCGTCCTATCTGAATTCCGCTTATCGGGCTGCAGCGCTTTGAAGTGCGCTCCACTCCCTGCCACTCCTTTCCAGGTGCTGGAAAAAAGATGGATCCCATCCTGGGAAACTGGGAGAAGATTCCCAGGACGGGATCCATCTTTTCCCAGCACCTGGAAAGGAGCGGAGCACACTTCAAAGCGCCGCAGTCCGATGAGCAGAATACAGATAGGAACAAAGCGCTTTGCTTCGTCCTTACTGTATATTCGCTAATCTCTAGCCACTTTCTTCCAGAAAGTTTTGGGTATGGTTTTGCAGCTCAATTGCATTGACGTTTATGAAGCTCAAGGGTAATGTTAACTCCACCTGTTGACTTGAAAACGCCTCAAATTTCTACTACTCTGGGGATCAACAATATTATATAATGTCACTTTCATTAACCCTTTAAGGACCAAGCCAATTTTCATTTTTGAGTTGTCATTTATACCAACTTGCATTTTTTCATCTGCAGACCCACGTGAGCCCTTATATTTTGCGCCACTAATTGTACTTTGCAATAGCAGACTTAATTTTTGCACAAACTATTCAGCAAAACTGGAAAAAATTATTTGTGCGGTGAAATTTAAAATAAAATATAATTATTTTAATTGGGGTCAGGGGGTTAATTTCACGCCATTTGCCCTATGGTAAAACTGATATCTATGTTGATACGATTACTATGATGGCAACTTAGTGTCACTGTCATAACTTTCAAAATTTAAATCAGCAGAAGATGTAATATAAAGCAAGTTTGCAATATAAAGCAAGTTTGCAATTTACATTCATTATATATATATATATATATATATATATATATATATATATATATATATATATATATATATATATATATATATATATATATATATATATATATATTTTTTTTTTTTTTTTGATCATGGGAAAACACAGAACTTCCTGTTTTCTGACATTTTATTCTCTCTCCCCCCCCCCCCCCCCCCCCCAGAATAAAAAGGAAAACAGGAAGTCAGAAAACAGGAAGGCCTGTGTTTCCCAGACCAAAGTTCAGCTTTGTTCTACAGCACGATAACAAAAAAAAAATTGCAAAATGTTCATCTTTTTTTTAATGGTCAGTTTGTATTTTGGCTTAAAAAAAACTGACTTTTGTACATCAGTTTACATCCGTTTGCATCAGTCAGCATCCGTTTTTCTATCCGTTTATTTTTCTTTGGTGTCTTGCTGCTTCTGCACATGCTCAGTGCATAAACAGATGAAAACAAACGGATGTAAACGGGAATACCTTCTGTTTTAGATCCGTCCTCATTGACTACAATGTAAAAAAAACATAAACGGAAGTGCACTTTCCGTTTGTGATCAGTTTTTTGAAATGGAAAGAAAAATACTGCAAACGCTATTTTTTTCCTCTGTTCAAAAAAATGGATCTTGAACGGATTGCATGCAAATGGAGCACAATTAGGGCAAACGGAGCACACTAATATATCATGGGAATCTATGGGGGTTTTAACGGTTCCGACAGTTTCCGTTTTGCTTACTCCAAAACGGAAAAGGTAGACTGAATGGTGCTGGATGGTCAAACGCTGATGTGAACGTAGCCTAACTTGATTTCTTTCACATCCACTGTTGATTTAGATTATGAAAGTTTTAACGACAGTGACACTTTAAACAGCCAAAGAGAAGGAATTGCACAGCACAGTAACAGGTGTTCAAAGGCCGACATACAGAAACTTTTACCTCTTTTTATACGGTAATTGTTGTATGTCATAAGATACCAGGCGAACTAAATTATATAAAAAGAGTACAAATCAATACTTTTAGTAATGATTAACAAAAGAAAACAAGCCCTTAATTCCATTAAGACAATTAAAGGACAACTCCCACAAAAATTTTTTTTTGCTCATTTAACACACATTACAAAGTTATATAACTTTGTAATGTGGTTAAATACCCGGCCTGGCCCCCCACCCCGGAAGTTAAAGAATGTATACATTACCTATTACGATCGTCACGGTCCTCTTCTCCGGGGCGGCATCTGGTGACGACGACGTCAGAGCCGAGGGGCGGTCCGGGTCTTCTTCCTCCTCGGCGTCTTCATGCAAAGTGAATGGGGATGAAAAGGCTGCTGGTGCACATGCGCACCAGCAGCCTTTTCATTGGCTGGAGCGCATCACATGGCTTCCAGCTTGCTTAGCCCTGATTGGCTGAGCTTGCTGGAAGCCATGTGATGCGCTCTAGCCAATGAAAAGGCTGCCGGTGCGCAAGCGCACTGGCAGCCTTTTCCATCCCCTGGACCCGGAAGTCGAAGACATCGCTGGATGGCGGACGGCGGCGACGGAGAGGCGGACGGCGGGCGAATCGAGTGGCGATCGTCACCGGAGAGATGGTGAGTATGGTGTCTGTGTGTGTGTGTGTTTTTTTTTTTTTTTTTTTTGGGGGGTCCCGCGGGAGTTGTCCTTTAAAACAGCAGCATCCTGGACAGACCTATACAATACATAAGGTCCCTCTCATCCACAAACCTTAAACAATAAACAGGGTTTCCCTCGCTGACCAGCAATCAAGATATATATGTCTGCCAGAAAAAAAAAATATGAATTACGTGTATTTACGTCTATAAGGTGCAAAAAGTAACATTTCCTGTCTTATAAGACGACACCTGACTTTTAAGAAGATAGTCAGGGGTTCGCCTTATACACCGGAAAATGTTAAACCCTGCCTGACCGCAGCCCTGTGTTTTGTGTGCTGTTTGTGGATGTTGGACCTCATGTATTGTATAGATCTCTCCAGGATGCTGCTATTCTTTTAAAGTGGTTTTAATGGGATAATTTTCTTTTGTTAAAGGGGATATCCAACGCTACAAAAACATGGCCACTTTTTCCCCCTACTGTTGTCTCCAGTTCAGGTGGAGTTTGCAATTAAGCTCCGTTTATTTCAATGGAACTGAGTTTCAAAACCCCACCCAAACTGGAGACAACAGTAGGGGGAAAGTGGCCATGTTTTTGTAGCATTGGATAACCCCTTTAATCATGTCTAATATAGTATTGATTTCTACTCTTTACTTAATTTAGTATGCCTTATAACATACACTCCCCCCCCCCCCTTTTTTTTTAATATGCTAAATGATAGGCAACTTGAATAACTTTTTATTTTGACAGCATTTAAAGAAAATTAAGACCTTTTAAGAAAACTAAATGTTCCATAAAATTGCTCCATTACCATCCATAACGCTGTTATTTTTTGGTTTAAAAAAATAAAAAAAGTAAACATATTTGGTATCCCCCGAATGCCTATTAAATTCACATTCTTGATCATGCACTGTAAATGGCGTAAGTGCAAAAGTCGCATATAAGCAAGCAATATACCAATCGAAAATACAGCTCATGGAGCAAAAAAGAACATTACATAGCCCCGTAGACCAAAAATAAGTGTTATAAGCAGGGCTGTGAAGTCTAAGTCACAACTCCGACTCCTGAATTTTATCAGGACCGACTCCTGCTCCTTCATAAATGGCCAGTCATATACCAGGGGAGTTATTTATCACTCTGGCTCAGCAGCTTCTCCCTAATGTCCTACACAGGGGGGTAGCTAGGTGTTCAGCCTAGGGGGGGCGAGTGAGTCTGAGTGGGCCCCTAACCAACCTTACCCATAGGGAACCTCAGCAGGTGACAAGGCTTTCTGAATAATAAAGGGATTATTCTTCTACATTACTCATAGTGGATAAAGAGCAGTGTAAGAGGCTTCTACATCTGAAATCTAGAACCACAAAAAAAGTAAAAGTGCTTAAGATTAGAAAAATATAGCTGCCTTCTTCCACAGACAGCACCCCTCTTGTCCTCAGTTTGTGTGTGGTATTCGACTGACGTGAATAGTGCCAAGCTGTGATACCACACACAACCTAAGAGCAGGGGTGGCGCTGTTTTGGAAGAAAGCAACTGTTTTTTTTTTTCTTAGTTCTGGAGAATCCTTTTAACCAGATTATCTTTGCCTAAAAATAATAATGGTATAAGTAATTTTTTAGACATTAAGGCTATGTTTACACTGCGTGTGAGTCCGGTCGCATTTGTACGCTGGCGTACATGTGCGGCTGAAACTACGGGCGTGGGAAAAATCGACATGCGGCCGGATGCGTACGAACAGCAAACATACGCCCGTAGTACAGTTATGCTTCCCTAGCTTGATTCGAAGCGATCTGAAACAGGTCATTTACTTGGAAATCTTCGCCCAGCCCAATAAAACGCATAGAACTTTTTGGATCGAAAAATCAAGTTCAATTTGGCTGAAATAAGTACTTTGTACGGGACCGCATGGAAATCCACGGCCGTGAGTTTCAACATTTCCGTCCTCAAACAATGGTCTTGTTCATTTTTCACGGCGCCGCATACGATCCGGCCGTAAGCTCATATGTAGTGTGCATTGTGTGGGTGTATATTGTATACTTTCAAGGGAACGCATCAACCTCAAAACTACGTGCAGAAACATACGCAGTGTGAACATAGCCTCAAAGGGGTAAACTGGTTGTGATCATACATGTACAATCCAAGATATGTGAGCTGCTATCTAATCTCCTATCTATCATCTATCAATTATCTACTATAGTCCTTCATGCACTAGCATCTTCTCAATGATCACATGTCCTTCATGCACTAGCATCTTCTCAGCCCCGCCCCCTTATGACGTCACCACAGGTCCTTCCTCATCGCTCTGCAGGCTGTCTGCAAAAGAAATAGCTTTTGCAGACAGCATTAAGCCTCTGAGACCTCCAGTGGGCCCCTGCCAGTGTGGGCCCAGGAGCCACTGCCCCCCCCCTGCACCCCCCAAATTTCGCTTATGGTCCTACATGATCCTGGGGCGACTTCTGATGGAATAAGAAAAGATATAAAGCAGCTTCTCCTGTGCGTGCAGTGGATGCAGCCATTCTCCAGCCTCCATGTCCTAAACAACTCAGAACTAGACTAGATGGAACAGGTGGTCTTTTCCTGCTGACAATCTTCTATGTTTCTAACTAAATGTTCACCATACACAAACATTGCTAACAATGCCAGATACCAGTGACAGAGAAAGGGGTCACTGTGGGGGCATGGGGACAGGTAAATAGGACTTTATTATTATTATTTATTATTAACCAATCACCACTTGGATTTTTCACTGTTGCCCAGAATACCCCTTTTAATTTCTGCCTCACACTCACACAGCCGGCTGCAGCCATAGAGCGCGCGCGCACACAGCCTGCTGCAGCCATAGCATACACACACACACAGCCTGCTGCAGCCACAGCGTGCGCGCACACACACACAGCCTGCTGCAGCCATAGTGCGTGCGCGCACACAGCCTGCTGCAGCCATAGCGCGCGCGGGCACACACAGCCTGTTGCAGCCATAGCGCGCGCGCATAGCCTGCTGCAGCCATAGCACGCGCGCACACACAGCCTGCTGCAGCCATAGCGCGAGCGCGCACACACACACAGCCTGCTGCAGCTATACCCTCCCCCACACACACACACAGTTGCACCCATAGAACACTGAAGAAAAACACACAATCTTCTCCCAGAAAGAGAACACCACATTGAGGACAGAGGTTACTGCTGCACAACTTATGTCTTCTCCTCTATATTACACAAGATATCGATATCTTCATATTACACTGCTGCTAATATACAATCATCCAGCATCCAGGGAGAGAACAGCACACGATGGACACACAATGGACTCTTCCAGCTCAGATACAAACTGCCAAATAGTGACCGACAACTTTTCCCCGACCACCCTTATCTAATATGGCCAGTGTCCTATAAGAATGTTGCTCATAAAATACAGTGGTGCCTTGGATTATGAGCATAATTTGTTCCGGGGCCATGCATGTAATCCAAATCCACTCTTAAACCAAAGCAAATTTTCCCATAAGAAGTCATAGAAATGCAGACAAATGGTTCCACACCCCCAAAATAATGATTTTATTATTCTAAGTAACATGTAAAACAGACGAAACAAGCGTTCAGATACAGCTGAATGTGATATTATAAGCTACTGTCCAGTAATGGAGAGGATGGGAAACACAAGGGCTGACAGACTGCAGGGAGCATGAAGGAATGAGCAGGGCAGATGTGGGCACATAAATGCAGCACTCTGGGGAGAGAGGGGTTACAGTCCTGTCCCCTGATGCAAGCCCAAGCCTTCAGTGGATCTGCTGTGATTTGGAAGGTGAGGGCGACTTCCTGGGTCAGAGTACAGTGCTGTAGACCCCGCTATGCAGACCATGCCCCTCCCCCACTCACCTTCCCACCCAGTTCAGGGAGCTCATAACCAAAGCAATGCTCTTAAAGGGAACCAATCACGCCGAAATTGCCCCCATTGATAAGGAAGCGTGCTGGTACATCAGCCAGCACGCTTCCCAAACATCCCCCTGTCCCCTCCGTCCCCTCTTTTGTTAGCCCGTAATCTTACTTTTGTGATGTCCCGCGCCGTATGCTAATCAGCCCTAAGTAGTCCAGGTGGGCTGAACTAGTCAAGGTGGGCTGTACTAGTCACGGTCCTGGGCGCTGTAATCACGCCCAGAGGGGCGTGATTCAAAGACCTCCGCTCCACTGACGTCATCTCTGGCCCGCTTTCACGTCGGCGGCGCGCCGCGTCTTTCGCATGCCGCGCATGCGCAGTACGGCGGGAGAAGACGCTGACGTACTGCGCGTGCGCGGCGTGCGGAAGACGTTAGCGGCGCTTGCGTTCCAACGTTGACGTCTTCCGCACGCCGCGCACGCGCAGTACGTCAGCGTCTTCTCCCGCCGTACTGCGCATGCGCGGCATGCGAAAGACGCGGCGCGCCGCCGACGTGAACGCGGGCCAGAGATGACGTCGGTGGAGCGGAGGTCTTTGAATCACGCCCCTCTGGGCGTGATTACAGCGCCCAGGACCGTGACTAGTACAGCCCACCTTGACTAGTTCAGCCCACCTGGACTACTTAGGGCTGATTAGCATACGGCGCGGGACATCACAAAAGTAAGATTACGGGCTAACAAAAGAGGGGACGGAGGGGACAGGGGGATGTTTGGGAAGCGTGCTGGCTGATGTACCAGCACGCTTCCTTATCAATGGGGGCAATTTCGGCGTGATTGGTTCCCTTTAAACAAAGTCACAATTTTGAAAAACTGTGAGCTCTTAACCCTTAGGGGACACAGCCAGTTTTCATTTTTGCGTTTTCGTTTTTCCCTCCTCGTGTATATAAGGCCATAGCGCCTGCATTTTTCCACCTAGAGACCCAAATGAGCCCTTATTTTTTGCGCAACTAATTGTACTTTGCTATGGCAGATGTAATTTTTGCCTAAAATGTGCCGGGAAACCAGAAAAAAATTGTGTGGTGAAATTGAAAAAAAAAAAATGTTTTTTTTTTTTTATTTAGGGGGGGTTGTTTTTACTATGTTCGCCCTGGGGTAAAACTGACTCGTTATCTATGTTCCTTAAGTTGTTACGATTACAACGATATGTAACATGTATAACTTTTATTTGATTTGATGGCTTAACCTTAAAACCTTTTAAAGAAAATATATGTTCCTTAAAATCGCTCCATTTCCAGGCTTATAGCGCTTTTATCCTTTGGTCTATGGGTCTGTGTGAGGTGTCATTTTTTGCGCCATGATGTGATCTTTCTATCGGTACCTTGATTGCGCATATATGACTTTTTGATCGCTTTTTATTACAATTATTCTGGATTTGATGCGACCAAAAATGCGCAATTTTGCACTTTGGGATTTTTTTGTGCTGACGCCGTTTACCGTGTGAGATCAGGAATGTGATTAATAGTTCGGGCGATTACGCATGCGGCGATAGCAAACATGTTTGTTTGTTTATTAATTAATTTATTTATTTTTATTTATAAAATGGGGAAAGGGGGGTGATTCAGACTTTTATTAGGGGAGGGGATTTTGTGTTATTAAAAATACATTTTTCTTTTACTTTACACATATACTAGAAGCCCCCCTGGGGGACTTCTAGTATATGCACTCTGATCTCTCATAGAGATCCATGCAGTATAGTTATACTGCATGAATCCATGAGATCGGTGTTCTATTGCTTTTGGCTGCTGCAGCCAAAAGCAATAGAATGCCGAGCTGGGATCAGCGCCATTACGGCGCAGACCCCGGCCCGGGATGTATGCGGGGATCGCCCCCCCCGCAATCGCGCCGCAGGGGGGGCGATCCCCCCACTAGACCACCAGGGATGGATATGAGCAAGTATTTAGAAGCAGCTATCAACTTTGACAGCTGCTTCTAAGTACTTAATTAGCGGGCACGCCGATCGGACCGTGCCTGCTAATAGCCGCGATCCCGGGCTACATGCGGCACCCGGGATCGCGGCAGTTTGCAGGAGAGCAGGACGCCGGGACCCTGTGGAGCGAGGAGGTATGTATACAGAGCGGAGCAGGAGGTGGCCGGCATCAGAAGGGCTTAAGCAGCCAGCAGATTTACATACACGCAGCGGTCGTTCAGACCGCTGCGTGTATGTACTGACAGTGATCTGCCAGGACCTAGCCGACTCGCAGCGTTAACGCTGCGAGTCGGTAGGTGTGAAGGCACCCTTAGGGTAGCTTCACACCTACCGTATCGCAGCAGAAAATCTGCTGCGGATCCGCAGCTGATTTAACTAAATGAATGAACACCGCATCAAATACGTACTGTCAAATCTGCTGCGGATCTGCTTCGGATTTGACAGTGCGGATTTGATGCTATGTTCATTTAGTTAAATCTGCTGCAGATCCGCAGCGGATTTTCTGCTGCGATACGGTAGGTGTGAAGGCACCCTTAAACAAAGTTAACCAAGGTACCACTGTATGAGCAAAACTTTCAAAATTCATATCAAAACTCAAAACTTTGAGTCGGTAAATTTTTCCCAACTCCAGTCAAAACTAGCTCCGACTCCACAAGTCCGACCCCACAGCCCTGGTTATAAGCATGGTCATAGAGCAATTTTAGGAAATATTTTAGTGTTTTATTTTTTAAATGTTCTAGTTTTTTAAAAGCTGTCAAATAAAATAAGTTATGCAAGTTGCGTATCATTGTAATCGTACAAACTTGTTTTTTCATAGGCTTTGTCTGTTTCAGATTTAAGTTCTTTTATATATGACTGTATATGTAATATCTTTTTTTACTTTATTTAAGGGCTACAGTGTGGCAGCTCTCTTTTTCGCCATGAAATTGGATATGTACTGGGCCAGATGCAGCACGAAGCAGCAGTTCCAGGGCTTACAGCAGCATTGGATCGATTAGAAGAGAATCCAATGGTCCGCCATGAGTGTGCTGAAGCTTTAGGATCTATTGCACAAGAAGACTGTTTGGAAGCACTTAAAACACACATGAGGGACCTAGAACCAGTGGTTAGAGAGAGCTGCGAGGTGGCTTTGGATATGTATGACTATGAGAACAGTGGGAACTTTCAGTATGCAAATGGTCTTAGCCAAATCCAGGCGCTGGCCTCCTAATTGTAAATGCTGAATATAGAGAGAGGCTTTTTGCCAGTCATGAACTAAAGAACTGGATTACAGTTTAGAATGCAGGATTAGTTTATATAGATCAAAAATTGTACATTAAAGGGTCACTGTCGTAAATTTTTTTTGCACAAATCAATAGTCCAGGCGATTTAAAAAAAACTTTTGTAATTGGGTTTATTAGCCGAAAAGTTAATTGTTATCATAAAAAAGCAGTTTGAAGCTCTCCCCCTGTTGTCTTTGTTCTCCTATGGAGAGGGGGAAATAAAACGCCTAAACAGGACAACAAAGAGTTAATCTACAGTTAATCACCTGGCTATCTCCTCTGACAGTCAGCACTGACCTCCAAATACGCTGTCACCCAGCTCCATGTTTGTGTAATCCTTTGTTTTCAGCTCTCTGCTGCCTGCTAACTCCCTCCTCCCCTCTCTATAGAACAGACAGGTTGTGTCTGATGCAACAGGTCACAATTTCCTGATTTATTTTTTTTTTTTCTTCAGTGGATGACAGAAAGGAGAGGGGGGACCTGGGAAGAGTATTTTTAAATGCAGATAATGGCATATTTGCCTAATAAACCCAATTACAAAGTTTCTTAATCGCCTGGACTATTGATTTCTGCAAAGAAAATTTCATGACAGTGACTCTTTAAATCAGACTCCACTATTATACTGCAGCTTTATAATATCTGTCTGCATAGTAGTAAAGCTGTGTTATGCAGTAGGCATGTAAAGTTTGGACATTTTTATTCTCATCTCCCAGATCAGTTCTTAAAAATGTACATGCTTAACCCCTTAGTGCTGCAGCTAGTTTCAATATCTGACCTGTCTCATTTTGTGCGCTTATAGATGAGTGATGCTTGTATGCTACAGGGCCCACTCTTGCAATACCCTGGGACCCCTGAGAAGTCATCATTTGCAGCACCCGGTGGCCTTTAGGGTACTGCATATATCCTTTTAACTGCAAGTGCTCCTGATAAGGACTTGCAGTTAAAGATCATGGCTACACTTGATGGGTTTGTGGACAGTCTGGAGGGGCCCAATCAAAGTTTGCTATGGGGCCAAAACATTTCTAGTTACACCCCTGGGTACAATAATGTTACATAAATGCCATTGACACCTTGTCAGTTCAGGTCTGGCTCCCAATGGCCATTACAGAAAGGACATGGACTCTCAGCACAAGGTCTGCTTGGTGCTCAGGAAGGATGTGCCACCCATGTTGAGTTGGACCCACTTTTCTCCTGTTCTGCTGCTAGCGTTGTTTAACTGCTGGCTGTGACAGCGGGGCTCCGGGAAGCAGAGCAAGAGAGGCAGGGCTTGTCGGTCCACTGCAAGAACTGGATAGGGGAAGGCATTTATACCTACTGACACCCCTACAGGACATTCTGCCTTACTGACACACCAGAGTGTCCGGCAGCTTGCTGACAGCCTTGGAATGGAGGTCGGAGGCAGGGCTCATTCTAGCTTTTCTGCTGTCTGAGGTGAGAAATAAAATGCCCCCCCCCCCCCCCCCATATTACCAGTTAGTAGTTAAGAAGTCAACGTAGCTAACCGCGTAAACAGATATATAACACATACAGATATATACTAACAGTGAATACACTGCACATATATACTAACAGTGAATATATCGCACATGTAAATACTCTATATACCAGCAGTGCATATACCACATACATGTACCAGCCGTGTATATACTGCACAAACGAATATATACCAGAAGTTACCAGCATTCCCCCCTCTCTGTCATAGTTTATCATCATTAAAGGGGTAGTGCGGTGCTAAAAAAATTATTCACAGAATAACACACATTACAAAGTTATACAACTTTGTAATGTATGTTATGTCTGTGAATTGCCCCCTTCCCCATGTCCCACCACCCCCGCCCGTGTACCCGGAAGTGTGTGGTGCATTATACATTACCTGATCCGTGTCGAGGCCGTCCGCCATCCTGTCCCAACGGCATCTCCAGACAGACGGCTGAATCCCTGCCGCTGTCCCCCCTCCGCTGCGTCATCAGCTGCCCAGCCGCGACTGGCTGAGCATTACTGTGCTCAGCCAATCGCGGCTGAGCACAGTTATGACGCGGCGGGGGGGGGGGGGGGCGGGGGCGGCAGGGTTTCGTCCGTCCGTCCGAATCCCTGTATAACTTTGTAATGTGTATAACTTTGTATGTTGTATAACTTTGTAATGTGTGTTATTCTGTGAATATTTTTTTTAGTGCCGCACTACCCCTTTTAAGTCTTTATGATGACTTTAAAGCAGGGGTGGGGAACCTCCGGCCCGCGGGCCGCATCCGGCCCCTGACACCTCCGGATGCGGCCCGCGGCACCCCTGTGACATGCGCTGCTCTGGAGGAGAAGGAGCCGGCATTCACAGCTTCCTCCTGTGTCTGTGACCGTTACCAGACACAGGAGGACGCTGTGTATGCTGGCTCCTTCTCCTCCAGAGCAGCACACGTCTTCTGCGGTTTGCGGCTCTCCTGTCATGTGCGCCGCGGTGGTGAGGCAGGAGCCGGCATACACAGCATCTTCCTGTGTCTGTGCCGGCTCCTTCCCCAACAGAGCGGCGCACGTCTTGTGACTCCTGCGGGCCGCGCGCGATGACGTCATTTCACCGCGCGCCGCCTGCAGGAGAAGACCGGCACAGAAGAGAGGAGAGAGAAGAGGACCTGGATAGCGTGGTAGCGGAGGAAAGGTGAGTGGGATGTTTTTTGTTTTTTTTTATTTGGGGCAGGCACTGGGGATTAACTAGGCCACCAGGGACATGATTGGGGGGGATGGGGGGTTAAGAAGGCCACCAGGGACCTGACTGGGGGGTTAACTAGGCCACCAGGGACATGACTGAGGGGTTAACTAGGCCACCAGGGACATGACTGAGGGGGTTAAGAAGGCCACCAAGTACATGACTGGGGGGTTATCTAGGCTACCAGGGACATGACTGAGGGGCTAAACTAGGCTACCACGGACATCACAGAGGGGCTTAACAAGGCTACCAGGGACATGACTGGGGGTATTAACTAGGCTAGCAGGGACATAACTGGGGGGATTAACTAGGCTAGCAGGGACATGACTGGGGGGATTAACTAGGCCTACCAGAGGCATCATTGGGTGTAGTGGGGGGGGGGTAATTAGGCTTCCAGGGACATGACTTGGGGGTTAACTCAGGCTACAGGGTATCACTAAGGATTCACATCAGGTACAAGGGGCATCACAGAGGGTTAACTACAAAAGCAGGGGCATTAGGGGAACAATACTTTGCATTGCCCCAGGTGCTGCAAACCCTCGCTACCCTGCTGCGCACGGTATGCGGCCCTCGAATGATTTTATAAATGCCCGACCGGCCCTCGACATGGGAAAAGGTTCCCCACCCCTGCTTTAAAGTGTCACTGTTTAAATTTTTTTTCAGAAATCAATAGTACAGGCGATTTTAAGTAACTTTGTAATTGGGTTTATTAGTCGAAAAATGCATTTTTATCATGAAAAAAACAGTTTGAAGCTCTCCCCCCCCCCCCCCCCCCCCCCCCCCCGTCTTAATGGCTTGCTTATAGAGAGGAGGGGGTGGAGAGAGTTGAGGCCCAGAAACAGGACAACAAAGAGTTAATCTACAGTTAATCACCCTCTATCTCCTTTTACAGTCAGCACTGACCTCTCTGACCTCTGAATAGCTGTCACCCACCTCAGTGTTTGTGTAATCCTTTGTTCTCCGCTCTCTGCTGCCTACTAACTCCCTCCTCACCTCTCTATATAACAGACAGGGCTGTGTCTGATGCAGCAAGTCACAATTTCCTGATATTTTGCAGTGAATGTAAAAGAGGGGGGGACCTGGGAAAAGTCTTTTTAAATGCAGATAATTGCATATTTGCCTAATAAACACAATTACAAAGTTTCTTAAAATTGCCTAAGCTATTGATTTCTGCAAAAAAACAAACAAAAAAAAAACTGGCTCTTTAAGAGAAGGTAAGATGATTATCAAGATGATGACGTATAAAGCATAGGACCCACAAATTCACCTTATCCCTCACTATGCTTTATAGTTCATCTCCTTTGATTTCCTTTAAAATACAGCAACCCTCCATAGTGCCCTCCTTGTGATGGTAGAGACCACCTAATACAGTAACCTACCCCCAGTATCAGTGTCAGTGACAGAAAAAAGTTACAGGAATCAGTATCCTTTCATGTACAGTAACCAGTAGAGTGGTCCCACAGAATAAATACCACTGGTGGGAATTGATTCTGGGGGCCTGCCCTACAGGTTAGGCTAGGTTCACACTGCGTTTTCAACATCCGTTTAACGGATCCGGTTTTTGCAAAAAACTGATGCATTTGTGTGCATTTGTTTTTCCGTTGACTTCCATTATAAAAAAAACGGATCAAAACGGATGCGTTTTTTTTACGCACAATAAAGTACTGTTGACACTACTTTTTTTGACCGTTAAAAAAAAACGGATCAGTTAAACAGATTGCAAAAACGCAGTGTGAACCCACCCTTACTGTACAGGAAAGGATTCTGATTCCTAAAACACTTTTCTGTCTGTTTACATATCAGCCCACAAACCGTGAACCCTCACATAGCTTTGTAGTTTTATCGTGGTAGAGTGGGCTTTTTCATGAACTTTTATGTAATATTTTTTGGGATGTGTAGTGACCATAAACTTGCAAGGCAATTCTGGTGTTCACCATGCAGGATAAGTAATGTTGGTTTGTTTGGTTATATTTTCTATGGTTATATTTTCTATGGTCTAATAGTTATGTATATTTATGTGAAGACTTTTTAAATATATAAAAAAAAAGGGGTGATTTAAATTTTACGTGGATTTATTTATATTTTTAAAACCTTTCTACGGTACACAGCAAAATGTATGTACTGTATAATACTATGGTATGTATTGTTTGGCTATGACTATGGCATCTAGGGGTTAAGGGGAATGTACCATAAGGTACATTGGCTTTAAGTGGCACACATAAGTTTAACAGCGCTGGTGCGGGAAAGACTGTGCCGCAGTCCTTTTTTTTTTTTTTTTTTTTTGAACCGCGGCCCAGTTCCCGCACACGGCGCCGATCTATTGTCCAGTACCAGACCAGCCCCCAGTGTGACGAAGCCCCCCTCCACTCTGTGACGCAGCTCCATTAGATTCAATGGAGCTGCATCATAGAGGGGCGGGGTTTTTCTCCCACTGGGGTCGGACTGGCCAATTTTAGCCTGAGCTGGTGCTCGGTAAGAGACCAGCGTCAAATGGGAACCGGGCCGCTTACCTGCGCCGCCACCGTTCTATTCATGTGTACCACTTAAAGCGAATGTACCTGATGGTACATTCGCTTTAAAGGGGAACCCCAGATAGAGGTTAAAAAAAAAATTTAACTTCTGCAAAAGCATATAGCATTACTTACCTGTCTATCCCAGTTTTGAAACTACCAAAAATCCATTTGTTTGGGTTTTTTTTTGTTCTGTATTGTGTTTCTTTCCTTCCTGGTTGAGCAGTTGCCAGAATGCAATGCTTTCCCTAAGATGATCATCACAGTCCCCCACCCATCACAATCAGTAAAATTAGTGCTGCACCTGCTTCTGGTCATTCAGAGATGGTGGATCACTCAGGGGATTGGGGGATCCAGCCAAGCCTCCTGTGAGATCATGCCCTGCCCCCTGTCTGCATCATCAGCAAACACACACAATGTGAGACAGAGGCATGGAAGATTTGTCTCCTAAGGGGGGGATAGCAGAAGGAGTAGGAGACTATGTGAATTGGCACAGGGGCCATTTTTTTCCACTTTCTATCAGCTACCAGTGTGTCAGAACCGCACAGACATTGTATAAACACATCTATATAACTTTTAATGTACTTTTAAAAGAAAACAAGATTTTCTTATCCAGAGTTCCCCTTTAACGTAGTAATTTTTTTTTTGTGTGTGGCCCCAGCAGCAAATTGTTATATTCAGCTGAGTTGATCATATGGTGTATTGTTTTATCTGTGATTTCATTCAGAACCTGCTGTGACCTTTTTTGTGGCTTTCATCTATATGGGCCAGAAGTCACTGTTTTATATACCTCTCTATAATAGCGCTCTTATAGAGATGCATAGAAAACAGGGACTTTAGGTCTCTTCAAAAACACTGTAGACTCAGTGAGGACATCAGCAGATTCTAAATGGCATGGGAACATTCAGGTGAATATACGTCCAAGCTGCGGGTGCCTTAATAAAAAAACAGTCACTGATCGTGGGGTTTGCGCTACAGACAGAAGCTGGCAACCCTGTTTGTGTGGTAACTCTACCACTCAACCGGTGACGTGCTGGGATGTTGCTAGGGACATCACTTCTATGGTGGTTGGTTGGTCGGTGTAGGTGTACTGCTCAGCCAGTGATGGTAATGTCGTGATGCCAGTGCTAGTTCAGCACACAGGTATACCTGCTTTTATTTTATGGCTGGCTGTACTCTTCCCCAATAGTCGGTGACCTGCCAGGCTGTAATGGGTCCCTTGTGCTCCTATCACGAGAGTTCTGAGTGTCAATTGACCTAACTGGACTATTGGTACTGCCACCCACAGAAAGGGGAAGAATAATCCAAGGTGTGTAGCGGAGGTTTATAGGTGCTGATATAAGAATGAAACAAATAGAACAGCTTTACTATACAGTCTCTTGGAAATACAGAACACTTTGGCAGTGAATAGCTTATCTTGATACAGACTTTAGAATTAAGTATAGTTGAGAGTTGAGCAGAGGAGAGGAGTTTGTCAAGGGAGTCCTAACCCAAGATAGTATTGTGCTCTGCCAGAACACTTGAGAGAGATACTTGTGCCTGTTTTTAGACTCTTTAGACTTTTGTCTGAACACCTTCTGCCCTACAGTGTCGAGGTACTTATTCTACTAAGGTGACACAAGCCCCAGTCGTGATTACCTGGGTGAAGCTAAGTGTCCGAGCCTTCACAGTTTCACCTGCACTGCGAAATAGAATATGTAGACCTTCTTTACGGTAGCTTTGTTCTATCTGGGTCAGTTCCTCTGTACCTTAGGATACTGCCTTTAACTTTGTAGAGTGGTTCTCAGCGTGCGCTGGGTTATTTCCTGACTTGTCCTCCTTGCAGCGTCTAACACTGCATAGTGGAAATAGACTGAATAAACTGAGTGTCTCTGGTTGCTTCATACACGTGTATCTCAGACTCACTAACACAATTGTACTGTCCCAGGCAGGGGTCCTGGCTTAAAGGGGTTATCCAGTGCTACAAAAGCATGGCCACTTTCCCCCCTACTATTGTCTCCAGTTCAGGTGCAGTTTTCAATTAAGCTCCATTTACTTCAATGTAACTGAGTTTCAAAACCCCACCCAAACTGGAGACAACAGTAGGGGGAAAGTGGCCATGTTTTTGTAGCACTGGATAACCCCTTTAACTACAGCAGGGATACTTACTGTGTCTTCCTCCCACAAGAATCTGAGTAAGACAGAAGCTACACGTCCTCCCACCAAGTGACTACTTCCTACAGGGGTGTGTAAGGGGCCCTGTGAGTGTTGGAGAAAAATTGTGCAAAGAGAGAAGGAGAGTGATAGGTTGAGAGAGGAAGCACATTTGATAGGTCAAAAACAAGCACATGGCTTTAGAAAATTCTTAACCCAATGTTAACTACAGCTGTGCAATATAAATAAGTACAATACTGATATCTAGTGGTGAAACAAAACAAAACAAAACAAAAAAAAAAACAACTTCTGAGCATTTCATCACCACCCTTAACCTGGAGAAAGAGAAACATTTCTGACAGGTGTGAATAAGACAAAAAAAAAAAAAAAAAAAAACAGTGGTGGGACACCACATATGGATGGGCTCAGCTATTGAGATCACTCTATACTTACCCAGGGCACATCTGCTGTGTACACACAGACACACAGACACACACACACACACGTGTGTCTGTTTGGTAGATGTTACATCCCAGGCCAGCAGTGGAGGGGTCAGGTTATAAGAATGTATGGGAGAGGGCAGGGCACACAGCTTCCAGTCACTAGGTTGATCTGGAGGGGTATATCCACACTACGGAATTCTATGGTTTAGTACATACCGCCATCCCCCCGGAGAATGAGTGGGTTCTGCCAAACCATAGAATGAAGGCTATGGGACCAGCGTATATGAGAGCGGGGACAAGCTGCGGAATTTGCAGTGTGGGATCTGCTGGGATTTCGTAGTGTGGACATACCCGGACTTAGCTCTGCTGCTGTGCTGGGCCTCCCTCCCCCTTCCTCTCTACCCCGACACAGAAAGCAAGCAGGTTCAGGAAGCTAGGGGGACAAATTCTTCCTGATATCCTCCTCTCAGGTCAGACATCCACCACCAGTGACTGCTGCAGTAGAAATAATCAGTGAGACTTCTGCCAGCAATACTGTCCCTGCAGCTAGAGGCTTGGAAGATGGGGCCTGTGCTGTGCCTGCGGGAGATGATATGTAAATGGTAAAATAACCAGACATCTTGCCACTTGCAGAATGAGAGCCAGTCCGCTATAGAGGCACATTGAGTGTCACTCTCTACTTCCCTTTAAAAACATTATGCAGCCCGCAGGGGTGTAGGGGAGGTGATGTGCCCAGCCTCCTGGTGCACGCTGGGCTCCTGCTAATGCTAAAATACAGGGCAGGATTGTGCCGCTCCTCAGGGACCCAGAAGATGCCCTGGCCGGAGGTTATCAGTGCAGGAGCTGAGAGGGTTAAATACCACAAAACGTCACGTCTGTGCCTTATGAGCTTCTGCACTGACATATTCCAACCTCTGTTCTTAGGCTGCCGGCAAGCTGCACAACTCTGTTGTATGTGTTTAACGTTCATCACTGCAGGAAGTTAGAAAGAGAACCCTTTCTCCCGTGTACCCCCTCAAAGTGGGACATGTAGTGCAGGTTGAGAAACCCTGGTCTAATGTACATGAACGATGCATTTCGGTAGCTCACCTCCCTTCCTCAGGTAAAGTACATAGCAAGTAATAACATTAAGCAAGTTTAAAAAGGTAAAACAAGTGCCAAAAACTCAAATTAAATTTAAAATACCACAAATCGGCACATACATACGTAGATGACAAACATGTTTACAATAAAACACTGGCAAAGTAAACAGCCTGAACATATAGACAGAATGATGAGCGGTGGAGAGCTATAGTGCGTTGTGCAAAGTAGGTGGGATCATCCCTGACAGCCGAAGATGGAAATCCCTATAGAACAGTAAGGAAAGTGTAGTGGGAGGAGCCATCATCCCTAGACATCCAATGGAGGATTGCACACTACATGGGACAGACTGCGGGAGGCAAGCCATGGACCAACCTCGATTACATGGAAAAATGCAATGTGGTAACTTTTGGGAGGTTCCTCTATCTATGTAATGCACTTTACTGTAAAAAAAAGACATGATATCTTTATTCGTCAGATCAAACACAAATGTTTACACAATGTTCTTAGGTTTTACTTTTTTTTTTTTTTAACAGCAAAACTTTTGTTGCAAATATTTATGATTAAAATTGCCCTGTTGTAACTCATAATTGTGTTATTTTGTCACCTACTAGGCTGTTTGGGATATCTTTTTTTGGGTCATGATCTCTAGTTTTTATTAGTATAATTTTTGTGCTGATCAGGCGTTTTGACCACTCTTAGGGTGCATTCGCACTTACAGAATTCGCAGCAGATTTGATGCAGTGTTTTTTAGTTACATTGATATGAAATCTGCTGTGGAATAATAAATTAATCCTGTATTTTTTTTCTTCTTTTTTTTTTTTTTTACACCATTCACCGTACAGGAATAATACTGTTATATGTTAACAGATTGGACAATTTGAGCAACTATAGACTAGAAGAATAGAATGTGTAAAAAGCAAATAAAAGAAGCAAAAATAGCAACAGAAAGAAGGATAGCCACAGAAAGTAAAATGAATTCCAAAATGTTCACCTATATAAACCACAAAAGACTTAAAACCGAAAATGTTGGTCCCCTCAAAAATAATCTGGGTGTAATGGTGGAGGGGGAAGAGGAAAAGGCCAATCTATTAAATACATTCTTCTATACTGTATTAACAGAGGAAAATCCCATAACACACGACATGACTAGGGATAATGTAAATCCTCCCATAAATCTCACCTGCCTAACCCAACAAGAAATGGGGAGTCGCCTTAAAAACATTAAAATCCATAAGTGCCCGGGCCCAGAAGGTATCCACCCTAAGAGTTTTGCAAGAATTGAATACTGTGTTAGACAGACCGATATTCATAGGCATAGATGCTAAAGATGAGAACATAGTTTTGCCTCTTTACAAATCACTGGTCAGACCACATATGGAATACTGTGTACAGTTTTGGGCAGCGGTATATAAGAAGGACACAGCTGAACTGGAGCGGGTGCAGAGGAGGGCAACAAAGGTCATTAATGGAATGGGTGGGTTATCGTACCAGGACAGGTTATCAAGCTTGGGGCTATTTACGCTAGAAAAATCTACTTACCCATCCATAGCACCCCCTGCAAGACCCCCCCCCCCCCGCCCATTGCTGCAATCAGCACAGTACCTCATAGTTACCTGCAGCAGCACTGACAGAGATGGAGCCATTGGCTCCCTGTCGGTCACTCTTGTGGCCACACTGCAGCAGTCACAAGAGGCTGCTCTCTGTCTCTGGTGCCAGTGCTGGAGAAACATCACTGGAGCAACAACGCCAGGACAAGGGGACAGCGGCCTCTTGTGACTGAAAAGAGGAGGAGACGCTGGACCCAGGTGAGTATTAGTGTTTTTTTTTTTATGTTATACAGGGGAGGGGAGTACACAGTGGGGGTCTAAATAACCGAGGGGAGCACACAGCGGGGGTCTATATAATTGGGGAAGCACACAGCTAGGTCTATATAACCGGAGGGAGCTTACAGCGGGGCTATATACTACTGGGGGAGCGCACAAGGGGGCTATTTACTACTGGGGGAGCGCACAAGGGGGCTATTTACTACTGGGGGAGCACACTAGGAGCTGTATATAATGGGGAGCGCACAGGGGGCTGAATATAAATGGGGGAGCACACACGGGGGCTGTATATAACGGGAATTACACAGGGGTCTATATATAACTGGGTAAACACATGGGGGTGGGGAAAGTACACGGGGGCTACATACTACTGGGGGCAGTACACAGGAGTCTATACTACTGGGGGCAGCACAATGAGGTCTATATTATACTGGGGGAAGCACACGGGTCTATATACTACTGTGGGCAGCACAATGGGGTCTATATTATTGGGGGCAGCACACAAGGGGTATATAATACTGGGGGCAGCACACAATGGGGTCTATATTCTACTGGTGGCAGCACGATGGGGTCTTTTAAGGGGCACCTTAAAACAATGAGGGCACAGTGGGGGTGTAACTACTAAATAGGGGTAAAGGGGACCTAACTGCTGTATGTGTTGGAGCCTAATATGTTTGTCTGGCAGATTCTGGAGAGAGGATTCACAGCCGGGGAAGACTTCAAAGTGGCCCACGCTGGATGGAGAGAAACAAAACAAAACGTCATGATTAGAGAAGACGCCACCTGTGAGTCACTGGATGTAACTGCGCTCTTCTATAGCGTTGTAGTGATAGTGGTCATGGTGTGGCGGTATTATGTAATGATATCATTGGTGATAAATTCCTGTTTTGTTCAGAGCAGTTTTAATGCACTATGTAATCACTGTATGGTGGTAATATTCTAAGATAACTACCGTATGTATTGGGGCTCTTAATACAGTGTGGGCGTCAAAAAGGGAGAGTGGCCCACTCTTGAGGGCTTTGCACCAGGCCCACCAGTGTATAAAAATGGCCCTGGATCGGTTGCACCTAGTATTACTATGTGCATATAGTAGGGGGAGTTTACCGGATTCCATGTACGATGCTAGTATCATATTAATATCCAAAGAAGGGAAAGATCTGCAAGACCCAGCCTTGTTTAGGCATATCTCGTTGATAAATATCTCGGGCAGATGAGATCGGGTTAATAAGAATGATATTACTACCTCAGGTGCTCTATGTAATTGCTAATTCTCCAATGTGGATTGCAGATGGTATTTTTAAAAAATGGATAGACTCTTAAGTGAACTGGTGTGGAACTGGAAAAGGGTCAAAATTAAATTGGAAATTTTCACACTACCCCAAGAAAAGGGAGGGTTATCTATACCAAATATATTTGGTTACTTCCTTGCAAATGGCCTGGCGTGGATAGTAAAATGGAGGGATTCAGATTATTTGAAGTATTTGGTGGGAATGCAGGAAGGGAGAATAAAGGGCATCTTTGAGTTAATGGAGGTAAGAAAGGCGGATAATATCCCAAGGGATCTGTTGCTAGGCAGGTTAGTAAGAGTCTGGAGGTGGATAAGGAAAATAACGGGAGTTACTGGGGCCCTAGAATGTACACCATTAAGAATGCCAACTTTCTGGAAGTTTAGAAGATAGAGGAGTTGAAATATTGGAGAAGTGTGGGATTGACCAAAATTTCTCAAATGTGTGAGGCTGGAGGTATTAAAAAACTGAAAGAACTAAGTGAAATAGCAGGAAAAAAGATCATGTGTTTGGGATACAGACAGTTGAGGAAAGCACTAGAAGCCTCCAAAGGAAGCCGTGTGCCGCCGGGCCCGACAGCCGCCAACTTGGCTGCGCAACAGGCTCCCAAGATGGCGGATGCAGCATGTCCGTCTCCGCTCCATGGGGAGCTCTCACAGCCGACCGGAACGAGCCCTGCTCCAGATACACCGCAGAACAATGCAGGCCCAGCTGACGATGACTACGTCCTTCTATCTCAGGACTCACAAATATCTTTGCCAGCTGAAATGGACTCTCCACTACAAGGTCAGGCTATTCCTATTAATTATAAACACCTTGCCATCGCAGTGGCGGAGCGTCTGGCACCTGACTTGAAAGAGACTCTGATCTCCACGCTGACTGCCTCTCTGCAAGCACTCCAGGTAGAGGTGCAGCAACATACTAAACATATTGGAGAGTTAGCACATAGAATGGACCAGGTGGAAAATGTCTTGTCCTCCACTGTGGCGCAGGTCAGAATGCTCACCAGAGAAACTGCTATGCTGCGCGATAAAATAGAAGACCAAGAGAACAGAGCACGACGCAATAACCTGCGAATAGTCGGTCTCCCGGAAGCGATAAAGCCGCAACACCTTAAGCAGATTTGTGAATCCGAACTACCTGAGGCCCTAGGGCTGACATTTCCCAAAAAGGTGGAGAGGGCTTATCGACTAGGCCC
This sequence comes from Dendropsophus ebraccatus, assembly GCF_027789765.1. Taxonomy (NCBI): domain Eukaryota; kingdom Metazoa; phylum Chordata; class Amphibia; order Anura; family Hylidae; genus Dendropsophus; species Dendropsophus ebraccatus. Next base: position 115,691,317 of record NC_091456.1, on the reverse strand, counting down.
AAACATGGCGGCCCCCGACGACCCGCGCCAAGTGATCATGAGATACCTGGACTATACTGATAAGGAGGAAATACTAAGGGCGTTCAGGGCCAGAAACACACCTTTGCTACTGAGAGGGTCCAAAGTGATCTTATTCGCTGACTACTCTGCAGAAACCACCAGAAAACGTAGAGCATTCAGCTCTATTTGCTCTGCTTTATATAAACGAGGAGTCAAATTTAGGCTCCGGTACCCAGCCACTCTTCAAGTCCTCTACAATGACGGCAGCCCGCAAAATTTCACTTCTCCAGAAGACGCAGCGACGTGCCCCCTACTCCACTCGGGTGAAGATAACCCCCTGAATGTTCCGGAGGCCATAATCCAAGGGATACAAGATTCCTCCTTCCTCCAGAGCCCGGACAAGAAGAGGCGCAAACAGCTGCATATGTCTCCTGCCGATTCAACCTCTCTGCCTACCTGAAATTGAACTTCGTTCCTGACAGACAACTGGTCGTGGTCACAGTATCTGTATTTACAGCATTCACAAAAGTTTAATTGTCATTTTATTCTAACTAATATGCTCTCTCTCTGAGATTACTTCTCATCTGCCACCTATCCTGCATGGTGGGACGTGAGACAGACATTACGAGTACCCCCTCTTAAGGGGAATCTCCCCACTGTATGCGGCTCCCCTCCCTCCCTCTCCCTTCTCCCTCTTCCCCTCTCCACTTCCAGCATACCAGACCCTTCCCCCACTTCCCCCTACTGCCTACCACCTACCCCCCCCACACACACACTATACCCTTACAGGAAAGGTTTGAGTGTCTGTTGGGGTGTTCCTTCCCCTGAAAAAAGAAAGTAATGTGCGCCTATACAATTGTGGCTAAAGGCCCTATTACACCAACAGATCTGACGACAGATTATCTGCGAAAGATTTGAAGGCAAACCCAGGAGTGGATTTGAAAAGAGGAGAAATCCAGTCTTTCCTTTATGACCTGTTCTCTGTTTATAGTCTGTTCCTGGGTTTGGCTTCAAATCTTTGGCAGATAATCTGTCGTCAGATCTGTTGGTGTAATAGGGCCTTAACAGTCCTGCTTTAGCCATTCTGCCACCTGATGGCGCTATGTTAGTATTGTTTTTTATTAAAATATCTTTATTCTGTTTATTTTCAAGATGTTTGCGTTCCTGTTCTTGTCCTGTGTCCTGGACCTGGGGTACTCTGTTCCATCACAATCTCATATACATATATACGTCTTCTGTGGGACTGTCTCAAATCTCCTATCAACTAACACATTATGAGAGTTATAGCCTGGAACATTAAGGGGTTACGTTCCCCTCAGAAGCGCATGATGGTGCTTTGGCACCTTAAAAAACTTAAGGCTGACATAGCCCGATTGCAAGAGTCACATCTAGAGGAAGGGGATTTTGTTAGAATGAAAAAACTCTGGGTGGGGGAGGTATTTGGGTCCCCGGCGGTAAACAAAAAAGCAGGGGTCATAACCTTGGTACACAGAAACCTGGTGCACTCCTTGGTAAATACAGACCATGACAATGAGGGACGTATACATCACATGATTCTGAACTCGCCTTGTGGTGTTTTGAGCATCTATAATGTATATGCCCCAAATGGGGAAAACGCCCCCTTCTTTGCAAACTTGGAAACATCCCTCCTAGCAGACACTGTACCGCACAGGATAGTAGGGGGGGGGGACTTAAACACGGTTCTACACCCACTGGAAGATAGGACATCAGGGACGTTTGGTCCCCCAGCGCAGGGAAGAGACAAGGTACTCCCACCTTTGCTAAGGTCCACCAATCTGATGGACTCCTGGCGATCTCACAACCCAGTAGAGAGCATATACCTTTTACTCAGCGCCGAGAGACACTCATGGTCTCGTATTGATTATATTTTAGTTTCGCAAAACCTCTACACGAAAGTTGGACACGCAAGCATAGAACCTCTAGTAATCTCCGATCATTCTCCAATAACAATCTCACTACTAGAACAGTTCCTCAAAGGAACGGATATCTTATGGCGCTTCCCTTCCTCTCTTGGCACAGACGAGTCCTTTGTCTCTTTCCTCAAAGGTTGGTGGATGTCTTACACCACTGATAACAACGCCCACAGGGACAATCCGGCCCTCTTCTGGGACACAGCAAAAGCGGTCATCCGTGGTCACATAATAGCTTACACATCTGCTAAAAAGAAAGATATACTTAAGAATTACGAAAATAATAGTAAACATCTCAGAACTTGCTATACTGCTTTTTTACAGAATCCAGATTCCAACACCAAAGAGGCATGGGTACAGGCCAAACACGTCTTTGATGACTGGGCTGTGCAGAGGGAGAGCTTCTTCCAGACTGAACTGGAGGCCACCCTTCATAAATATGGGAACAAGGCGGGTAAGTTACTTGCCAACCTAGCAAAAGGTCGTACCCCATCTAACCATATCACTGCCCTTAAGGATAACCATGACGGGTGACGTCACGGAGACCCGACGGCGTCCTTGGTTACCAGGGACGCCGCGGGCTCCGAAGATGCGCGGCGGCTCAGCTGAGCGTTGTATGCTCAGCTGAGTAGTATTAGGCTCAAGCTGAGTGGCAGACGCCTCTGCCACCCGGCTTGCAGCCTACACATGTGAATTGATCAGGAGTCCGGACCAATCACATCCTGGTCTGGGCTCCTGGTCCTGTATTTAAAGAGCCAGCGGTCATTCACTGATCGCTGGCTATTAGGTGTATTCCTGGTCCCAGCTCTCCCTTGTATATTCCTGCGTTCCCCGTCCTATCCCTCCTACTGCTCGACTCGTTATTCTGACCTCCCGCCTGACTTGTGACTACTCTTTTGGATTGCTGATTTTGTACTGCGTTGCTCGTGTGGTTTGACCCGGCCTGGTTTACTATTCCTTATTGTGTTTGTCTGTCCGTATTGTTTTGTGTATCACGTATATAGCGCAGGGAACGTCTCCGTGGTTGTCCGCGACCGCCTAGGGTCGGCTGAGGCAATTAGGCAGGGACAGTGGGTGGTTCAGATAGGGCCCACTGTCTGGTTGTGTCTGTGTTAGTCTGACAGTTAGTTTCAGTTTCAGTTAGGGCAGAGACTTTGCCCCAAGGGGGTTCATTAGTTGAGGGTATAGGTCTGCACAGGTTGTAGTGTTAGACAGGGTGTTTATTTTCTTCAGTTTTTCAGAATAGTTGCTCTACGGGTTCATCTTAGAGTAGTTGAAAATGTTTACTGTTTTGTTTATGTGTTTGTCGTGTGCTTATGTGAATGTATGGTGGGCCTCCCTCCCCTGTTATCTTGGATTCTCTGATATTGATACCCGCATGATATAATTTACCTTCCCCTAATATGGCCACTCTAAAGATTTTTAGTTAGAATGTGAGAGGGCTTAATTCTAAACACAAACGTGCTCTATGTTTTGATTTTATTAAAAAAACATGCCCCTCACATTGTATGTCTCTCTGAGACTCATATTACAGGCCAGAATGTCCTGGTACTCAAGAAAGCGTGGCTAGCTAGAGGCTATCATGCTACTTACTCTACATATGCCAGGGGAGTCTCTGTCCTAATATCCAAGGCTTTGCCCATTGACGTCACCCAGGTGGCCTGTGATCATTTCGGCCGCTATGTTATTATTCACTGCAGGTATAACTCTCTGTCCTTTAACCTTGTTAGTGTCTATGTTCCCCCTCCCTTCTCCATATCTTTACTGGAGCAAATCTCTGGGAAACTGGCTTCTTTTCCTCCAGATCCTGTCATATACATAGGTGATTTTAATGCTGTCCTTCATCCTCAATTAGATAGGTCCAGTGGTGTGGATGCAGAAGGCCCGCCCTTTCTGTCTTGGAGTTCGGCCCTCAACCTCACTGACATTTGGCGCTGGAAATATCCAACGGACACCAGGTATTCCTTTTACTCCTCAGTGCATACATCCTTTTCAAGAATAGATCTTGCTCTGGTATCCCCTGATCTTTTGCCGTTTATCCACTCTATTGAGTATACTGCACGGGGGATATCAGACCATTCTGCTGTCATTCTCTCTGTGCGCTTGAACTCTCACCCCTCACTGATAGTGTGGCGAATGCACCCCGGTTGGCTGAGCTCCCCTGATGTGCAGGATGCACTGCATTCTGCACACACTAGTTACTGGGAGCACAACTCTGATTATACTGATCCCCTGATACGCTGGGATGCGTATAAAGCTACCATCCGGGATGCCTTCGTCACCAGTGTTAGTGCGGGCTCGGTGTAGGGAAAGGGAAGAGACGCTGAGCATGGAAATGTTGCAAGCTGAGGCACGTCTTGTCTCTGACCCTTCGGATGATAATTATAGAGTGTGGGCCAAAAAACAGAGAGCCCTTCTTGTTGTTCAGAAGGAGCGGACAGACAGGAAATTATTAGCCAGAGAAGCCTCTATATTTGAATTTGGGGATAAAAATGGCAGACTACTAGCCTATCTAGCCAGGAATGAGCGGCCTCTCACATCTATTCCATTAGTGCTGGACTTCAGTGGTGATGAGGTTACTAACCCTGTAGACGTGAATAGAGTTTTTCTTAACTTCTATAAAGACTTATATTCTTCTAAATATACACTAACACCTCAGGACATCGAAGAGTTTCTTGCAGACCTCCCCTTAACACCCCTCACGGATTCCCAAGCAGGGCTTTTAGATTCCCCTATTACTGTGGAGGAAGTAGTGGAAGCCATTAATGCAATGCCACCGGGAAAGACCCCTGGGTTGGATGGGCTTGGGGCGAATGGTATCAGCTCAATGGTGAGCTTCTGGCCCCTTGGTTGCTCTCCCTATTTCAGGGTGCCCTGGACTCTGGTATGCTCTCGGATTCCCTCAGGGAGGCTCTTATTATTTTATTACTAAAACCGGGTAAGGACGCCAGGTTACCTGACTCCTATCGTCCAATCTCTATATTAACCCCTTCACGTCAGCCATCTGTATATATACGTTCCTATTGCACATGTCCCGTGCAGTAGGAATGTACATATACGTTCCTACTTTGACGGGGCTTTGTGATGAGAACGGGATCGCTGCAGGGACAGCGATCCCGTTCTCATCTGTGTACAGCACCGGAGATAATGAGGATCAGCTGCGATCCCGCAGCTGACCCCCATTAACCCCTTAGTGACCGCTGAAACGGCGGTCACTAATGGGCCGGTGCCGCCGCTGTATTTCATCTCCCCCCACCGTGAATCCACGGTGGGGGGAGATGAAATAAGTAAAAATCAGACCCCAGATCAGCCCCCTAGTGCCCCAGTCACTAACCCCCCCTCCCGCGGCGGCCATCGGATCCAAGATGGCCGCCGCGATCACTGTGAACAGACTAATGTCTGTTCACAGTGATCAAGCAAGAAAAATGAATGAAAGCCCCATGCTCTCCGCCACCGGAGGTAGCGGAGAGCATGGGGCAGTCATCGGGACCCCCCCTGTGGGGTCCCGGTACAAGCGATCAGCGGTATATACGATATACCGCTGATCGCTTGTGCCATGTGCCGCCGGCACTTTTTATCCCCTGTCACCATGAATGATTGGCGACAGGGGATAAAAAGTGATGTCCCCCCACCCCCCAAGTCGCCCCCCACCCCCCCTGTCACCCCCGTCCCCCAGTCACCCCCCCTTCCCCATATACTCACCGGATACACGGAGCTCCTTCCTCCTCGACGTCCTGGCTGGTTATGAAGTGCGCATGCGCTCCACAACCAGCCAAGCTCTGAAAATTTAAAGTGACAGAGACCAAATTGGATAATAGAAAATATCACAGTAATCATAGTAATACAGTGAAAATGAATGTATAAAGTACAAAAAGTGACAAACATACAAAAAAATAAAACACACACTTTTTATTATAGTAATAATTACAGTTTACTCCCAGATTACCCCTAACCCCCCCCCCCCCCCCCCCCCCAGATTACCCGTAACCACCACAGGTTGCCCGTAACCACCGCACGTTGCCCGTAACCACCCCAGGTTGTCCGTAATCACGTCAGATTGCACGTAACCCCCCAGATTACCCGTAACCACCGCACGTTGCCCGTAACCACCGCACGTTGCCCGTAACCACCACACGTTGCCAGTGACCCCCTCCAGATTGTCCGTAATCACCCCAGATTGCCTGTAACCACCCCAAATTACATGTAATCACTCTATCCGTAACAATTCTAGATTGTCTGTAACCCCTCCAGGTTGCCCCTAACCACCGCAGGTTGGGCATAACCACCCCAGGTTGGGCATAACCACCCCAGATTGCCCGTAATCATGCCAGATTACATGTAACCCCCCAGATTGCACGCAACCACCGCAGGTTGCCTCTGACCACCGCACCTTGCCTCTGACCACCGCACCTCGCCTCTGACCACCGTACGTAGCCTCTGACCACCGCACGTCGCCTCTGACCACCGCACGTCGCCTCTGACCACCGCACGTCGCCTCTGACCACCGCACGTCGCCTCTGACCACCGCACGTCGCCTCTGACCACCGCACGTCGCCTCTGACCACCGCACGTCGCCTTTGACCACCGCACGTCGCCTATGACCACCGCACGTCGTCTATGACCACCGCACCTTGCATCTGACCACCGCACCTTGCCTCTGAACACTGCACCTTGCCTCTAACCACCCCAAATTGCCAGTGACCCCCTCCAGATTGCCCGTAACCACGCCAGATTACAGGTACCCACCTCAGATTACCTATTAGCACTTCAGTTTATCCGTAACCACAGCAGGTTGCCTGTAACCACCCCAGATTGTCCACAACCACCCCAGATTGTCCGTAACCACAGCAGGTTGCCTGTAACCATACCAGATTGTCTGCAACCACAGCAGGTTGTCCGTATTTACCCCACGTTGCCTCTAACCACCCCAGGTTGCCTCTAACCACCCCAGGTTGCCTCTAACCACACCAGGTTGCCTCTAACCACACCAGGTTGCCTGTAACCACCCCAGGTTGCCGTAACCACAGCAGGTTGCCTGTGACCACCCCATGTTGACCGTATCCACCCCAGATTACCCGTAACCACCCCAGACTGCCCGTAACCACCCCAGACTGCCCGTAACCACCCCAGACTGCCCGTAACCACCTCAGACTGCCCGAAACCACCTCTAGATTACCCGGAACCACCCCAGATTACCCGTAACCACCCCACATTACCTGTAATCTAATTTTTTTTATTGTATTTTAGTAACTGCGCTATTCTAATAACTGTTACTAGCTGCGGTTTTGCTCCAGCAAATTGGCGCTCCTTCCCTTCTGAGCCCTGCTGTGTGCCCATACAGTGGTTTATGCCCACATATGGGGTACCGTTGTACTCAGGAGAACCTGCGTTACAGATTTTGGGGTAAATTTTTTTATTCTGTTCCTTGTGAAATTTAGAAATTTCAAACTAAACCAGCATATTATTGGAAAAATTCAAGTTTTTCATTTTTACTGGCCAATTTTGAATACTTTCCTCTAATACCTGTGGGGCCAAAATGCTCATCCTACCCCAATATGAATTCTTTTAGGGGTGTACTTTCCGAAATGGGGTGATTTTTGGGGGGATTCTATTCTGTAGACACTACAGGGGCGCTGCAAATGCACCTGGTGCTCAGAAATTTCTTCAGAAAAATCTGCAGAGAAAATGCTAATTGGCGCTCCTTCCCTTCTGAGCCCGGCTGTGTGCCCATACAGTGGTTTATGCCCACATATGGGGTACCGTTCTACTTAGGAGACCCTGCGTTACAGATTTTGGGGTGAATTTTCTCTCCTGTTCCTCGTGAAATTGAGAAATTTCCAACTAAAGGAACATATTATTGGAAAAATTCGAGTTTTTCATTTTTACTGTCTACTTTTGAATACTTTCCTCTAATTCCTGTGGGGTCAAAATGCTCACCACACACCAAGATGAATTCCTTGAGGGGTGCACTTTCCAAAATGGGGTGACTTATGGGGGGTTTTCTCTCTGCTGACACTACAGGGGCTCTGCAAACCCACCTGGCGCTCAGAAACTTCTTCAGCAAAATCTGCATTGAAAAAGCTAATTGGCGCTCCTTCCCTTCTGAGCCCTGATGTGTGCCCATACAGTGGCTTATACCGACATATGAGGTACCTTTTTACTCAGGAGAACCTGCGTTACAAATTTTGGGGTACTTTTTTTCTCTTGTTCCTCGTGAAATTGAGAAATTTCAAACTAAACGAACATATTATTGGGAAAATTTGAGTTTTTCATTTTTACTGTCTACTTTTGAATACTTTCCTCTAATACCTGTGGGGTCAAAATGCTCACCACACCCCAAGATGAATTCTTTGAGGGGTGTACTTTCCAAAATGGGGTGACTTATGGGGTTTTTTCTCTCTGCTGACACTACAGGGGCACTGCAAATGCACCTGGCGCTCGGAAACTTCTTCAGCAAAATCTGCAATGGAAAAGCTAATTGGCGCTCCTTCTCTTCTGAGCCCCGCTGTGTGCCCATGCAGTGGTTTACGCCCACATATGGGGTACCGTAGTACTCAAGAGAACATGTGTTACAAATTTTGGGGTGCTTTTTCTCTCATGTTCCTTTTGAAAATGAGAAACTTTAATCTAAATGTATATATTATTGGAAAATTTTAATTTTTCATTTTTTTACAGCCTAATGTTGAATACTTTCCTCCAGCCCCTGTAGGGTTAAAATGCTCATTATACCCCTAGATTAATTCTTTATGGTGTCTAGTTTCCAAAATGGGGTCACTTATGGGGGTTTCTAGTATACAAACCTCCTAAATCAACTTAAAATAAGAACTGGTCCCTAAAAAAAATCAGTTTTGGAAACTTTCACGAAAATGTGGTAATTTACTGATACATTTCTAACCCCCGTAACACCCTAAAAAAGTAAAATATGTTTATGAAATGAAGCCAGAATAAAGAGGACATATTGGTAATGTGACTTAGTAACTAATTTATGTAATACAACTTTCTTTTTTTAGAAGCAGAGAATTTCAAAGTTCATAAAATGCTAATTTTTTCAATTTTTCATGATATTTTGATGTTTTTCACAAAAAACACACAAAGTAGTGACCAAATTTTGCCACTAATATAAAGTGCCATATGTGACGAAAAAACAATCTCAGAATCGCTAGCATACGTTAAAGCATCACTGAGCTATAAGCGCATAAAGTGAGACAGGTCAGATTTTGAAAAATGAGCCTGGTCTTTTAGGTGCAAATAGGCTCGGTCTTGAAGGGGTTAAACTTCAACGCGAAGGTTCTAGCTAAAATTCTTCCAACCCGCCTGGTTACTGTCATCAATTCTATAATACATCCGGACCAGACCGGGTTCATGCCGGGTCGGGCCACAGATATTAATATTCAACGCCTCCACCTGAACATAGCTGCTGCCAGTGCAGATGCCTCTCCGGGCTTTGTCCTTAGCCTTGACATATGTAAAGCATTTGACTCGGTAGAATGGCCATATCTGTGGACACTCCTGGCGGGACTTCGATTTGGTCCCGAATTCATTGCCTGGGTTCGTTTGCTGTATGCCGCTCCACTGGCCCGAATTCGAACTAACTTAGATATTTCTACACCCTTTCCCCTGGAACGAGGGACGAGACAGGGATGCCCGCTCTCCCCCTTTCTATTTGCGATAGCTATGGAGCCTTTAGCAGCGGCCATCCATGTCTCTCCCTCAATATGTGGCATTACAAGGGGCACCCTGGTGGAGAAGGTATCAATGTACGCGGATGACACGCTGGTGTATTTGGCTGATGTAGATTCCTACTTAAGGAACTTGATGACCGTTCTTGACTCCTTTGGTGCTGTGTCTGGCCTAAGGGTCAATTGGTCTAAATCCTCCCAGCTCCCTCTTTCGGCTGCCTACACCAGCGTGTCCCCACTTCCTGTCCCTCTGCAGGTGGTTCAGCGATTTAGGTATTTGGGGGTTGAAGTCACTGCGTCCCTTGAGAGTTACATTCCTCTGAACCTGGAGCTCCTGGTAACCACTATCGAGGCTCGTCTTCGAGCGTGGTCTTCTCTGCCCTTATCCCTGATGGGGAGAGTTAATATCTTCAAAGTGATTTATCTGCCTAAATTTATTTACTTATTTCATGCGTCCCCCTCTTTCCCAAGCCGTGCCTTTTTTAAGCGCATTGAGAGAATGTTAAGATCGTTTTATTGGCAGGGGAAACCCCCGCGAATCAAGTTAGCTTTGCTGCAGGCGTGCAAACGTCAGGGCGGGTTGGCTGCTCCTAATGTCCAAAACTATTTCCTTGCCTCCCAGCTTGTATATGCTCATTGGTGGTTGGACCTAGACCTGAGAAACCCCGCGGTGAATTTGGCAGGTGCCTTAATGGGCTCTTATGAAGGGCTCTCGAATGCCCTTTATCATTATACTCCTTCCTCCTCGTACGTAGCCCCAATTCTGACTGTGGCAAGGGTATGGTCTGTGGCTCACAGGATGAAGCCTAATGATAAATCCTCCCCTAGAATGCCCCTGTGGCTTAATCCTCATCTACCGAATTTGCTATTGCTCCCTGGCTCTGTCTTGTGGGGCAAACATGGTGTAAAATTCCCCTCTCACCTGTTCTCTGAGTCACATTAATTTTTATCCTTTGACCAAATGAAATCTGGTACCACAGACAGCCTTTTTCAATATCTTCAACTACGGCATGCGGTGAGATCTCAATTTAACACACTCATGCTCCCCTTGGCATTTTCTGAGCCGGAACTTCTCCTGGGTGCTGCGGACCTGCCCAAGCCACTGACGCAAGCATATCAACTGTTGCAATCAGAGGGTGCTTCCCCCTTTGCCAGAGCCCTTGAGGTGTGGGCGCAAGACATTCCGACCCTGACAGCAAATCACTGGAAAGAGGTTGAAGCCGCTTTCTATCCCACAGTTGTAAATTCTAGAGATGTGCTCATACAGTTTACTTTTCTACTTAGGTTATACTATACCCCTGAGCGTCTATACAAGATGGGTGTTATGACATCCGCTGTCTGCTTCAGTTGTCAAGGGGCAGTGGGGTGATTTTTGCATGCGGTCTGGGACTGCCCGAGAGTTACGCCTTTTTGGAGGGAAGTTATGGCCTTTATGGCCGAACACTTTGAATTTCCTCATATCTGCTCACCTGAGATCTGTTTGCTGGGTCTCATCAACGAGGTGACACACAGCAAATACTATAGATTGTTCATTTGTTTCCTTCTGTTTTGTGCCCGCAAAGTCATTATAATGGAATGGAAAAGTCCTGATGTTCCATCATTAACTAGGTGGATACGATTAGTCAACACATATGTCCCACTGTACCAAGCTTTGTATGAGAGCAGAAAATGCCCACAAAAATTCAAAAAGATATGGATCCATTGGATATCTCTGGAAGCGACTAATGTAAGGTCCAGCTAAGTTTCTGTAGCCGTATCGGGTTCAACCAGCATGGTCCCACGGGGTGGGGAAGGGAGCGCATTGAGTGAATGTTTTTGTGTGTGTCAAGTTTGTCCTCAGTTGATTGTTCATTTTCTAAATTTTTGTATCCCCCTTTGGTTTGCCGGTGCACTGCACCCTGTTAATACTTCATGTATACTGCCTGCACTTGCTGTATGATGTGCTACGAATTGTGCACTGCTGCTTTGGTTATGCCATATGTGTGGCTGTATGTACTGATATTGTGAAAACTGTTAAATAAAGGTTTTTTTAAAAAAAAAAAAAATCTTCAATGGCTGCACATTTTAGATAATGAACAGAGGATTAGTAAAGAGCTAGAAGAATTCTTGCAACGTAACACAGGTACAGCCAGTGTCCAGATAGTATGGGACGCCCTGAAGGCTTATATTAGGGGATTATATTTTAAAGATATAGCTGTAAAGAAAAAGGAGTCTAGGAAGGAGGAGGATCAAGAAGGAGTACTCGCTAGTAAATGATGAAAAGATCTTGGCCAATCTTAGAAACGCCCAAGAGGAATATGCCATTTCCATATCGTCCTACGGCAGCACAGAGACATAAGGGTTAACCAGATTATCCCCTACTGCCAGGCAGAAGAAACAAGATTAATAAATCAAGGCAATTAATCAATTAAACCATTAGGTCCAGCACCATAAAACCCCGCCAGAGACAAGGAACAGACGTGTTTTGTTTCTTCTGCAGGCAGAAGTTCTTTTTTTTTATTTTTTTATATTTGAAGTAATAAGGCTGCTCCTCGGTCCTGTGAATGGAGGAGTCAGCCTCTTCCCCTGCTATCTGGATGGCCTTACCTTGGCTTCAGGGAGGCCGGACGGCACTGACCACAGGGTTCTGTGTGTCCTCCGTCTTGGCTGCCTACCAGTTCGAGTTATATGCAGTTAATCCCGGCACTCCTGGTATGGCGTACGGTAGATCGCGGGCCTCGCATCGGGTCCCGAATCTCCCGTGTGTAGGCTAGCCAGACCGGAAGCGCCGGCGCCATCTTGCAGGAGGTGACTCACAAGGGAGGCGGGACTTCCGGTCTTCGGTAATCAGCGCCATCTTGGAGGTGGTGCTGTGCGGCGGAGCAGTAATCTGATCCCGTTCTCGGCTGGCATCTCCTTCCTTCTGAAGATAAAGGTACTGGCGTACAATATATATGTTACCTGCTAATATTAGGCAGGTCTAAGTGCAGATTTGCATCCTCTGCTTCTCGGCTAATTGAGGGGGCGGGATCCTTTGGAGGCGCATGCGCATTAGGTCTCTTCTCTGCACCTGCGCAGGTCCATCCTGCCTGGATCCTTCACATGCTTTAAAGCTGTGCTGGTGAGCGGTTGCTCTATCCAGCACTCTGCCGGGCAGCATCAGTCATTGGATTTTGAAGGTATCTATCTCTGCATAGGGTTCTATGTCAGAGTGTGGTATCTTCTCAGATCTTGTAGCTGTTACTGGATGTGTTTTTCTGCCTCGTTTTTCTAGATGGCCAGTCGGCATACTGCGGGTAAAAAGAGGAGTAAAGCCTGTCACAGGCTCTGTAAATCATGTTCCCAGCCCCTACCAGATGACTATGGAAAGGATGTTTGCATCATCTGTGCTCCTGCTTCCGGGAGCTCTGCATTCCAGTCAGAGGCTCAGCAGTTTTTTGGATGGTTCAAGTCTCAGCTGTCTGAGACTCTGAGCGAAGTTACCCAAAAACCAGCTAAGAGGGCTAAACATATCAAGATACCATCCGTTGCTTCTTCCTCGGATTTGGAGGAAGAGGTCTTGTCAGAAGGAGAAGTTATCTCTTCAGCCTCAGAAGCATCTGATAAAGGCTCTCCGGAGGATCTCTTTTTATTCAAAAAGGAGAATGCCAGGAAACTCATCAAATCAGTGAAAGACACTTTAGAGGGGGAACCCTCTACTTCCAGTTTGCCAAAGAAAGAGGCGCTTTTCTTTTTTCCCAAAACCGAACATACTGTGCTTCCTTCCCACAAGCTCCTGAAGGACTTCATGGAACAAGATTGGCAAAAGCCTGAGAAGAAGTTTGATCCGAGTTCTCGTTTCAAGGCAGCATACAGTCTTTCTGCAGAAGCTTCTGAGTTATCGGTCAATCCACCAAAAATAGATCTGGCGGTTGCCCGTCTCTCCAAGAAGTCACTGTATCCTACAGAGGAAGCCTCTCTACTTAAGGATCCTCTAGATCGCAAGACGGACTCTACTCTTAAAAAGATTGATTCTACATCAGCGCTGAATGCTAAAGCAGCATTGTCAACAGTATCAGTAGGACGAGCCTTAAGGGTTTGGCTCAGCTAACTGACTAGAGACATTGAACGAGGAATCAAAAGAGAAGATTTGCTGAAGGATGTTCAAACAATGAAACTTGCTTCAGATTTTCTGGCAGACTTCCCTCTAGACTCTCTGCGCCTAAATTCTAAAGTCATGGCTATGGCCACTACTGCTCGAAGAAGTTTGTGGCTGAAGGACTGGCCTGGAGATTTATCTTCAAAAACTCATTTCTGTTCCCTCCCGTTCCAACCGGAAGGCTTATTTGGGCCACAGTTAGAGGGCATATTGAAATCCCTCAACGAATCTAAAGGAATTTCCTTTCCATACCCCAAAAGAAAGCAGAATCGTCCCTTTCGTAAAACCTTCCGAAGGTCACCAGCGGGTAAGCGAGCTCCCCAGGGGAGACAGAACAGATTTAGACCTCGAGGAAGAAAAAAACATTTTCAGAGGACAAAGATAAAAAACAATGACGCCAGATCTTTCCCTATAGAGGTAGGAGCCAGACTCGCATCAGTATGGGGAAAAACTACTTCAGACGCATGGGCCAATTCCGTAATCTCGAGAGGATACTCCATAGAGTTTTCTCACTTTGCCCCAAACGTGTTCTTTCGCAACAGAGACAGTCCAAAAACTTCATGCGCTCCTATCAGAGTTCTTACAAAAAAACGCATTAGAGAGAGTTCCTCTTCATCAACAGGGCAGAGGAGTCTACTCCAGAATATTCGCAGTACCCAAAAAAGAAGGCAGTTGGCGTCTAGTAATAGACCTGTCTTTTCTGAACCGTTTTATCATTTGCAAGAAGTTCAAATTAGTCATTGCCATTCTCCAGAAAGACAATTTTGCTGCCACCATAGACTTAAAGGATGCGTATCTACACATCCCCATACTGCCGTCACATCGCAGATTTCTCCGAGTGGCCATACTCAAAGGGAAGAAAACTCTTCACTACCAGTTCAGATGCCTTCCTTTCGGCCTGTCTACAGCGCCGAGAGTTTTCACCAAAATCATCGTCATCCTAGCAGCTCATCTCAGGCTTCAAGGGGTATTTATCGTCCCCTATCTGGACGATTGGTTCATCAAAGCTTCGTCCAAAGAGAGTCTTCTGATTCATATCCAGATGACCAGACAAGTTCTGGAGAGTCATGGTTTTATCCTAAACCTGAACAAATCAAACCTAGTACCTTCCCAAGTGTGCAGGTTCCTAGGCTTCATCATGGATTCGCGGGAAATGAAGCTCTACCTAACGGAAGAGAGATCATGCAAGCTGATGTTGGAAGTGCAGTCTCTGCTCTCTTGTCCCCAAATAACGATCAGAATGGGCATGCGAGTTCTAGGGTCGATGACAGCCTCACTGGAGGCCGTGCCTTGGGCATGCGCACATATGAGATTGCTCCAACAGGACATTCTCTCCAGGTGGAACCGCCTCTGTCTCTCCTCAGTGCTACCCGGCAAGACCTTTTATGGTGGTTGAGACGGGACAAAGTTTGCATGGGGAGGTCACTTTCCAGTGCTCCTCAGATATTGATCACCACCGATGCCTCCAAGGTAGGTTGGGGAGCACATATGGGAGAACTATGGGTCCAGCAGGCGTGGACCACAGAGGAGGGTCAGAGTTCATCGAACCTGAGGGAATTATGAGCGGTTCATCGTGCCCTGGTCTTGTTCTCTCAACATGTCCAAAACCGGCATGTCCTGATCCAGTCGGACAATTCAGCAACCGTGTTCTATTTGAACAAACAGGGGGGTACCAAGTCCCCCGGGCTGATCAAGGAATGTCAGTGTCTGATGGCGTGGGCAGAGGAGAATCTGCAGGAATTGAAAGCAGTACATATCAGAGGAGTCCTGAATACAACAGCGGACTGGCTGAGCAGGAATCAACTATGCCAGTCAGAATGGAGTCTCCATCCCGAGGTCTTTTCTTGGATAACCAACATCTTGTGATGGCAACAAGAAAGAACAGGAAGGTGAGAGCTTTCTGTTCAATCTACAAGCAAGACCATCCGGATTATATAGACGGACTATCCATCAGTTGGAAGAACAAGCTGATCTATCTCTTTCCTCCCTTTCCGATGATCCCGAGAATTCTCAAGAAGATTCTGGACGACCAGGCCACGGTCATAGCGGTTCTCCCATTCTGGCCCAGAAGGGCCTGGTTCCCTCTCGCATTATGGCTTTCGAGGGGTTGCTACAGGAGTCTTCCAGTACGCCTGGATCTTCTCACCCAAGCGGGGTTTCTTCATCCGTGCACGCAGGCTTAATTCTTGATCCCAATCTACACCTGCTGGAAGCAGGTGTATATTTGTTGCGCCGGGCACAGGATCGGGCCCACAGTGCCTCTTAGTCAATCCAGCCAGGAAAAAAGAGGGCAGGGCCTAATTTAAGAGCAGCGTATGAGAATTCTCGTCTTGATAAATCCCCCCCACAGAGTTCACATATGCTTTATTAGGGTTGTGTGTATATATATATATATATATATATATATATGTGTATATATATATATATATATATATATATTAGAGATGAGCGAAGCAGCAAATCGGGTGTTTCATTCGGCTTATTGTGATTTGCAAATTTGCCAGATTCTCTTCGCAAATTCGTTAAACATGGCGGCCGCACATGTTAGCACATGTTAGCTTCTACCTATGCAGTTGCTAACATTACGCAGTTGCTAACATTACGCAGTTGCTAACATTACACAGATGCTAATATTACGCAGTTACGCATATTACGTAACTGCGTACATCACAAGATAAGCGTTCGCATATTCAAAACTTATTGTTATAACCATTCCTATACAAATTCCTATATACAAACATTTACAAACATGTTCGCTCGCCACTATTTTTAATGAAATTCGATTCAATGCAATTCGTGAATAACCACAAATTCGTGCAAATATTCACGAACTTTGCGGGACAAATTTCGGAGTGATTCTCCCATATTCTTCACTCTCTTTCTTTGCACACACAGCACACCAATCACAGGCAGGGTTAGAGGGACCCCTGTATTTAGGACTTAGTTCCTGGTGGGAGGAGTCAGTTCAGTTGTAGCCTGAATGTAGTGTGAGAGGGACACAACTAAGCAAAGCTACAGTTTCTTCCGTATGAGCACCGTAAGAGAACCACTATGCAGTGCTAGAACTCTACAAGGGGAGAGAAGCCATACAGGGACCTCTCTAAGGCTGGGTTTACACTATGTATATTTGAGGCTGTATTTGGTCCTCATGTCAGGTCCTCATAGCAACCAAAACCAGGAGTGGATTGAAAACACAGAAAGGCTCTGTTCACATAATGTTGTAATTGAGTGGATGGCTGCCATATAACGGTAAATAACTTCCATTATTTCAATACAACAGCCGTTGTTTTAAAATAACAGCACATATTTGCCATTAAATGACGGCCATCCACTCAATTACAACATTATGTGAACAGAGCCTTTCTGTGTTTTCAATCCACTCCTTGTTTTGGTTGCTATACAGCCTCAAATATACAGCCTCAAATATACGTAGTGTGAACATAGCCTAAAAGTGCAGGGCAGTTACTTCAGCAATCATAGGAACTGACCCCATATGACAAAGGTACGGAAAGTCTACATATTCCACTGCACAGTGCAGGACAACTGGGAAGTCTTGTGAGTCTGCTTAGCCTAGATAACAAGGCCTTGGGCTCATATTACCCACCTAGGACAGGTAGCCCGGAACCAGGGGGCAAAAGGCGGTCAGACTAAAAGGCAACCGTGAGTATGAGTATTCTCTATTTTCCTTCTACGCACCTCTACTGTGCCAGCAGAGTACAATTCTACATTGGACAAGGCCCCTCTGGCAACCCCTCTCCTCTACTCTCTTTACTGCAAAGCACTCCCTTCTCCAAAGCACCTTATCTCAACTTCAACTGCAAGCACCTGAGTAACTTGCAAGATTGTACTTTTCTGTATTGCACTGTACTGTATTACTACCATCCTTGTATTGCACTCAGTTCTCAGTAAACTGTTCTGTTTTTGTAAAGCATCGAACTCTGGCCTATTCCTTTTGCACCCGCACCCACACACATCTGTACACTTGGGTTAAAATCTTTCGGGGTGTTGGTGAGGTGTCAACTGTGGGTCCTACGCCACTCCAGGTTACCGTGACAAGGGCCCAAGTGACCCTAGATCCACTCAGACTACCACACCAACGTACCATTTGACACCCGTACACCGCATATAGAGTCTTGATAAGACTTGATAATCTTTAGAAGTACAATACACTTGAGATAAGAGAAATTAGCAAAAAGTAATCTGCCTAATAGGGGACTGCTAACTTCAGCACACTGTCAGCACCTCAGGTAGAGCCTAGCTGTTGACAGATTCCTTCAACTTGGTCTTCTGAATGATCATCTAAGCTCATTTATGACTAGATCAAAGTCGACTTTTAATTTAGTCATAAAACAGTTTAGATCGTTCAGCAGAGTAAAGAGAGGGTCTGGAGCCCAGGCCATCAGGCAGTTCCTCTGCAGACATCCAACACTCCTGCTGATCAGCTATTTGGCACCCATACTACGTAGTGAATGGGGACAGAAGCAGTTGTCTCCATTTACAGTGTATTGGCTGGTTACTACAGCTCAGCTGACGTGCACTTGAACGGGAGCTGAGCTGCTATTACATGTCGCCACCCCCACTGATCAGTGACTGATGAGGTATCACATGGATTGTATATTTGCCTAAAAAAAACATCAAATCAACTGGTGCCAGAAAGTTATACAGATTTGTAAATTACTTTCATTTGAAAATCTCAAGTCTTACAGAACTTATCAGACTGTCCAGAGCAGTAGCAAATCCCCATAGAAAGAATACACCACTTTCTGTAGGTCATACAGCATTACCAGTCTGTAATTTTAGGTAGCCCACAGATGCCATCCAAAATTAAGGACCTCACAGACTAGGAGGTTCACTATATGTAATTGTTGATCAGTGCTCTGTTGGCAAAGGCCGGGCAACATTATTTATTCATGAAGAAGACGTAGGAGGAAGAAGTGGTGAGATATGCTAGAGTGCAGTACAATCGCTGAGCCGCAACTCATTGACTCTTTAATAAAGCAGGAGACCCAAGATTGCACATAATCCCTCCACAGACAAATTACCAAAAGGTAACATGCTCACTAGGGGACTGCCAACTACAACACACTGTCATCCCCTCAGGGAGGGCCAAGGTGCTGACAGATTCCCTGTAGAAAAAGGGGTCATAGATGTGTTGAGTGCCATGACAGTGTTGTATATCGTTGAGCAAAGTGTAATCGTTGGTCATGGAAAAAAGCACATGAAAGAGTTCTGGCAACATAAGTACAGAAAGTTTGATTATTATTTAAATTGGGTATTATTCTTAACAGTATACCTGTAAGGGACTTTGGATAACGGTCAGGGAAGTGATGGGAAAAACACAGACAGTGAACCCTGCGCATGTCCTCACCCCCTGTCCCTGCCTACTTGCCTCAAACAGCCCTAAACGACTGCGGATAACCACAAAGACAATCCCTTACTTAAATAGGTGACAAACAGAACACGGACAAGACAAACAAACGTAACAAAGAATGGCCAATGGTCTGAGGTCACAATGGCAGGCAGCAAAGGTAAAAAAATATTAATCCAACAAATAAAGCCACACGTCAGGCGAAATGTCAGGGCCACATCCCTGAGGAAGCCGCTAGGCGGCGGAACGCGTGGGGTGATTCCTTTCCCATCTAACCCTTCTGTTATATGTTTTGACTGTATATGGTGATTTCTTTTCATTTTTTTCTTCATATGTATATACCATTTGTGGTTATATCATGTTATACAGGGG
Organism: Dendropsophus ebraccatus; assembly: GCF_027789765.1. Taxonomy (NCBI): domain Eukaryota; kingdom Metazoa; phylum Chordata; class Amphibia; order Anura; family Hylidae; genus Dendropsophus; species Dendropsophus ebraccatus. The sequence goes on along the minus strand of NC_091456.1, from coordinate 115,671,850 downwards.
TTCTGTTTAGACAGATCTGCTAGACTTATATGTACATACAGTCCAGGGTTAGGTTGGTTGTTTAGTCCCAGCTGGAATGCCAGCGGGACACATGTTGACATTTTAAGTGTTTTTAATGTAGAGTAGTATTTGGGGTGTGTCTCCCTTCTTGCTATACTCCTGCATAATTGTAATTTTTTTTATTTTTTGTATTCATGATAGTGTTGTAATAAAGGATTTTTGATGTGCTACCATTTTATGCATGTGCTTTAGATCTTCAGGAGGGTTTGTGTTGTTTATATGCATTGGTTTAGCACTCTTTTTTTTATTTATAGCGGTGCCCACTAGTTTTGTATATAAACCTTTTATATGTCTATGTATTCCTATGTATTGAACAGCTGAGGAAAGTAACGGTTAATGTGTACTATGTGCTCCTATTGTCCAATAGGAGGTGCTTTCTAGTTCTGACCAATCTCTATCCTTTTCTCTTATGCACACACTCATCCCCACCACTCACATGGTAGTTCACTTGGCCCCTGTAGGAAGTAGTTACTTGGTGGAGGAAATGCAGCTCAGTCTTATCCAGATTCTCGTGGGAGAAAGACACATGGGAGAAAGGCAAGTGTCCCTGCTGTAGCCAAGCCAGGGCCCGGCTTATGCCAGGACCCTTGTCCGGCACCAAAGTGCAGAGAGTCTAGTCTAAGACACGAGTGTGTTCAGATGCAGCTAGAGACAACCAGTTCCTTTACTACCCCTTCTACTACATCAACTATGCAGTGCTAAGCACTTTAAGGGTGGGTTCAGACTACGGAATCCATGTGGATAAATACCGACGGATTCTATAGGAATTCCATTATGTCGTGTGAACCTGGCCTAATGGAGAAGAGTCCAGGAACACCCTAACCCATGCCGTGAACAAGTCTAAAAAGTGCAGAGCAGTATCCTAAGTACAAGAGGAACTAGCCTGAATAGGACAAAGCTACCAAAAGAAGGTCTACGTATCCTATCTCGCAGTGCAGGTAACTGGGACACCCCCGGAAACGTAGCTTCACCCAGATAACCATGACTGGGGCTTGTATCACCCTATTAGGATGGGTAACTCGACACTGTTGGCCACAAGGTAGTCAGAATTGGTCTATAGACGGTTACAAGTAAACATCTCACCACAAAGTATTTTCAAAAGTTCTGGCAGAGTACATTGCGTCAACCAACTTTTCTCCTCTACTCTACTCAAGTCTTCAAGCACTGCTACAACTACCTCTCTTCTACTCTACTTCTCTAAGCACCTCCTCAAGCACAAACCAAGTTCCAGCACTAAAGTCTATGTGAAGATTTATCTATTCTACTGAAGTGTATTGTACTACTTTACCTTACTTTATAGTAAAGCTGTTCTATTTTTATATCACTGAGACTTTGTCATATTTATCCTCAACAGCACCCACACACACACAAAACACACACCTTGGGTTATTTTGCCCTTTTCTGTGGGTGGCGGTACTGATAGTCTGGCTGGGTCAATTGCCACTCAGGACTACCATGACAAGAGCCCAAGGGATCCAATACAACCAACAGGTCACCGACCATTTGGGGGTTACAGCCAGCCACAACACAAGCAGGTATCACAACTGTGTGCTGGACAAGCACTGGCGTCACAACAATACCATATTTGGCTTAGTTGATATAACATCACCTAAAAAGCACTACACTAGGCTAACCTGACCTAGCACACCACAGAGACAAGCTCAATAACCAGCAATGGAAGACTAATCAGGCACACACTATGTAGACCAGAGATCCAGTCCTAAGGGTGATTGGACCGGACCTCTGATCAGGGAGATCTGACAATCAGCCTACTACTCTCAGTTCAGTGACGTGGCCTGTGGGTCTCCGTGACGCTATGGCAGAGGAGCACTGCTGGGGCGGACCTCTGACAGTCCGGGACGGCACATCAGCTGGCAAGGAGGACAGCGCTGGATCCCGGTAAAGTAAGTTCCTAACAATACCAATCACAAATCCTCCTTGTTGTCGGTCAGGGGTCCAATATGACCACTTGTATCAATCCAACGGGAAAAGCCTGGGGAGTAAAGCCCCATTAGTGATCTGACTTAAAACTTTACTTTTGATTAGTTATTTAACCCCTTAGGGACCAAACCTGTTTGGGCCTTAATGACCAGGCTCATTTTTCAAAATCTGACCTGTCTCACTTTATGCGCTTATAGCTCAGTGATGCTTTAACGTATGCTAGCGATTCTGAGATAGTTTTTTCGTAACATATGGTACTTTATGTTAGTGGCAAAATTTGGTCACTGTCTTGTGTGTTTTTTGTGAAAAACATCAAAATATAATGAAAAATTTGAAAATTTTGCACTTTACGAACTTTGAAATTCTTTGCTTCTATAAAAAAAAGGCACATGACAAAAATTGGTTAGTAAGTCACATTATCAATATGTCCTCTTTATTCTGGCTTCATTTCGTAAACATATTTCACTTTTTTAGGGTGTTACGGGGCTTAGAAATGTATCAGCAAATTATCAAATTTTCATGAAATTTCCAAAACTGATTTTTTTAGGGACCAGTTCTTTTTTTAAGTTGATTTAGGAGGCTTGTATACTGCAAACCCCCATAAGTGACCCCATTTTGGAAACTAGACACCTTAAAGAATTAATCTAGGGGTATAATGAGCATTTTAACCCTACAGAGGCTGGAGGAAAGTATTCACAATTAGGCCGGGAAAAAATGGAAAATAAAAATTTTCCAATAATATATTTGTTAAGATTAAAGTATCTCATTTTCATAATAAACATGAGAGAAAATGCACCACAAATTTTGTAACGCAGGTTCTCCTGACCATTTTGACCCCACAGGTATTAGAGGAAAGTATTCAAAAGAAGACAGTAAAAATGAAAAAATAGAATTTTCTCAATAATATGTTTGTTTAGTTTGAAATTTCTCAATTTCACGAGGAAGAGGGGAGAAAACTCACCCTAATATATGTAACGCTGGTTCTTCTGAGTAGAACGATACCCCATATGTGGGCATAAACCACTGTGTGGGCACACAGCGGGGCTCAGAAGGGAAGGAGCGCCAATTAGCATTTCCAGTTCAGATTTTGCTGAAGAAGTTTCTCAGCGCCAGGTGTGTTTGCAGAGCCCCTGTAGTGTCAGCAGAATAGAACCCCCCCAAAAGTCACCCCATTTTTGAAAGTACACCCCTCAAAGAATACATCTTGGGGTGTGGTGACCATTTTGACCGCACAGGTATTAGAGGAAAGTATTCAAAAGAAGACAGTAAAAATGAAAAAAAAATAGAATTTTTTCAATAATATGTTTGTTTAGTTTGAAATTTCTCAATTTCACGAGGAACAGGGGAGAAAACTCACCCCAATATATGTAACGCAGGTACTCCTGAGTAGAACTATACCCCATATGTGGGCATAAACCACTGTGTGGGCACACAGCGGGGCTCAGAAGGGAAGGAGCGCCAATTAGCATCTCCAGTTCAGATTTTGCTGAAGAAGTTTCTGAGCGCCAGGTGCGTTTGCAGAGCCTGTGTAGTGTCAGCAGAATAGAACCCCCCCAAAAGTCACCCCATTTTTGAAAGTACACCCCTCAAAGAATACATCTTGGGTTATGGTGACCATTTTGACCCCACAGGTATTAGAGGAAAGTATTCAAAAGAAGACAGTAAAAATGAAAAAAATAGAATTTTTCCAATAATATGTTTGTTTAGTTTGAAATTTCAGGAGGAACAGGGGAGAAAACTCACCCTAATATATGTAACGCAGGTACTCCTGAGTAGAACGATACCCCATATGTGGGAATAAACCACTGTGTGGGCACACAGCGGGGCTCAGAAGGGAAGGAGCGCCAATTAGCATTTCCAGTTCAGATTTTGCTGAAGAAGTTTCTGAGCGCCAGGTGCGTTTGCAGAGCCCCTGTAGTGTCAGCAGAATAGAACCCCCCCAAAAGTCACCCCATTTTGGAAAGTGCACCCCTCAAAGAATTAATCTTGGGGTTTGGTGACCATTTTGACCCCACAGCTATTAGAGGAAGGTATTCAAAAGAAGACAGTAAAAATGAAAAAATAGAATTTGAATTTGTTTAGTTTGAAATTTCTCAATTTCACGAGAAACAGGGGAGAAAACTCACCCTAATATATGTAACGCAGGTACTCCTGAAGAACGGTACCCCATATGTGGGCATAAACCACTGTGTGGGCACACAGCAGGCCTCAGAATTAAGGGAGCGCCAAGCATTTTCAGTGCATGATTTTTCTGAAGAAGTTTCTGAGCGCCAGGTGCGTTTGCAGTGCCCCTGTAATGTCTACAGAATAGAACCCCCCCCCCCAAAAGTCACCCCATTTTGGAAAGTACACCCCTCAAGGAATTCATCTTGGGGTGTGGTGAGCATTTTGACCCCACAGGTATTGGAGGAAAGTATTCAAAACTAGACCGTAAAAATGAAAAAAAAATAGAATTTTTCCAATAACATGTTTGTTTAGTTTGAAATTTCTCAATTTCACTAGGAACAGGGGAGGAAAAGCACCCCAAAATTTGTAACGGAGGTTCTCCTGAGTACAATGGTACCCCATATGTGGGCATAAACCACTGTATGGGCACACAGCAGGGCTCAGAAGAGAAGGAGTGTCATTTTAGTTACAGGCAATATGTGGGTGTTTACTGGTTATCTGGGGTGGTAATAGACAATCTCGGGGTCTTTACTGGCTATTTGAGGTGGCAACAGGCAATCTGGTGGGGTTATGGGCAATCTGGGGTGGTTACGAGCAGTCTGTGCCAATCTGGGGTGGTTACGGTCAATCTGGGGTGGTCACAGGCAAACTGGGGTGGTTACGGGCAATCTGGGGTGTTTACTGGCTGTATGGGGTGGTTATGGGCAATCTTCAGGTGTTTACTGGCTATCTAGGGGTGGTTACTGGCTATCTGGGGTGGTGACGGGCAATCTGGTGGTATTAACTGACTATCTGGGGTTGCAACGGGCAATCTGGAGTGGTGACGGGCAATCTGGGGTGGTTGTGAGCAATCTGTGGTGGTTACAGGCAATTTGGGGTAGTTACAGGCAGTCTGTGGCAATCTGGGGTGGTTATGGGCTGTCTGGAATGGTTTTGGGCTATCAGGGGGGATATGGGCAATCTGGGGTAGTGACAGGCAATCTGGGGTAGTGACGAGCAATCTGGGCTGGTGACGGGCAATCTGGGGTGGTTATGGGCTGTCTGGGATGGTTATGGGCTGTCTGGGATGGTTATGGGCTATCTGGGGTGGATACGGGCAATCTGGGGTGGATAAGGGCAATCTGGGGTGGATACGGACAATCTGGGGAGATTACAGGCAATCTAGGGTGGTTACAGGCAATCTGGGGTGGTTACAGGCAATCTGGGGTGGTTACAGGCAATCTGGGGTGGTGACGGGTAATCTGGGGTGGTGACGGGCAATCTGGGGTGGTTACAGGTAATCTGGGGTGGTTACAGGTAATCTGGGGTGGTTACAAGTAATCCAGGGTGGTTACGGGTAATCCAGGGCACTTGACTTTGGTGACAGGCGTAAAAAAGTGCCGGCACCATTTGGAACAAGCGATCAGTGGTATATAGTGGTATATTGTACTGGGACCACACCGGGTGGTCACCGATCATTGCCCCTTGCTCTCCGCCACCTCCGGTGGTGGAGAGAATGAAGCTTTGATCATTTTTAGGAATCCATCACTGTGAACAGAGTCTGTTCACAGCGATGACGGCGGCCATCTTCGACCAGATGGCCGCCCAAGGAGGGGAGGGTCAGTGGCCAGGTCACTAGGGTTAATTTTGGGGACGGGGGGGGGACATGTTCTCATCTCCTCTCACTGTGGATTTACGGTGAGAAGAGATGAAAGCGTTCAGCTGCACTGGCAATGTCTGTTACCGGTGGCCGCAGTTATACTGATAATAACGGCGATCGCCGGTGAGGGGACTTGCCGGGCCTGACCCCACACTCTGCCCCAACCCCTCAGCGACCTCCGATAGCTGAGAGGAGGGGGCTGCGGGCATTACCGGCGCCGCTGCACTATTCTGAACCATCGCCATAAAGAGCTGATGGCAGCAGAATAGAGCCCATTAGTGATCGCTGTACAAAATCCGTATCGGCGGTCACTAATAACATAATACATGTATTCTCTGGGTCGCTATGGTTACGGCGATACCACATTTGTATAGTTTTTTTTAACTATTACCGCTTTGGCACAATAGAAACTATCTTCCTAGCAAAAACCCACAAAAACTGTCGCCGCATTGCAAGATCCATAGCGTTTTCTCATCTTTTGCGCGACAGAGCTGGTTTTGGGCTTATTTTTTGCGGGAAGATCTGTAGTTTCTACTGATACCAAGTTTTATATGTATATGACTTTTTGTTCTCTTTTATGACATATTTTCTAAAGTGGATTAATAAAATACAGCTATTCTGGTACTTTTTTTTTTTTTTTACAGCGTGTGTCGTGCGATATAATTATTGATATAGTTTTATAGATTGGGTCGTTACGGACGTAACAATACCAAATATGTATAGGATTTGTGTTTTTGATCACTTTTATGTAATGTTTTATAGTGTATGGGGAATGTAATGCATCTTTATTATTGGGGGGGGGGGCTGTGTTGTGTTTGGTGCACACTTTTTTTTCACTTTTTTTTACTTTTACACTGGTGTACATTACTGTACACTAGTGTAAAATACTTAGATCATTGATACAATACATTGCAGTACCTGACCACCCGTTCTGCAGCCGCCGCCGGGCGGTAATTTATTCCGATGCGGCTGCCGTTAAAAGGCGTACGCATCGGAATAAAGCCCATTAGTGGCCGCCGTGAAAAGGCAGCATGGCGGTCACTAAGGGGTTAAAATTATATGGTAAGTATAAAAACAAAAACTTATATTAAAAGCACATACTCCTGTACCCTTATGCTCATGCAAATTGCATATAATTCTTGTAGCCCTACAGTTATTGTCACTGCTGGTTATTATTTATATAGTGTAGCAGTTAAAAATAAACAATATTGTTTCACTGTCACACACAGCATCCTCAGGAATCCAGATTGAATGCAGTGTGTGACAGTGAAACATGTTAAAGGGGCTTAAATTATATAAATCATAACCAGCAGTGACATTAAAGGGGTTATCCGGGTAACAAAAACAATCTTCTAAAAGATTTCCCTTTCCAACACTACACTATATCTAATATACATGTATAAACTATCTTGCGCCTTTTCCCTGTTTTTTTTTCTCATTCTTATCCACTCTGGCCTTCTAAATTCATCTTCTCTGTGTCCACAACACTGAGCTCCCTCTTCCCCCCTCCCTTTGTAGACACACAGTGTCAGACTGGGGTACCTGGGACCCACCAGAGGAAATGATTCTTGGGGCCCACCAATATAGAACCAGCTACATGCTGACCCGATCCTTTCCTAGATTTATCTGTATCTGTGACAGATCCCTTGTGAAAAAATTTTCAGTCGAACTAAAACTCTCAGAACACCCCACATTCAGGGCCGCTTTAACCAGAGGGCACATGGTGCACGTGCACCGGGCCCACTGGTTAAAGGGGCCCCCCCGAGCAGGCCGGCCGTTGCTAGGTGCGACCAATGCGGTCGCACAGGGCTCCGGCCACCAGCCTGTCAGGGGGGAGCGCCATGGATGGGTAATCTACTTACCCCTCCATGGCGCCCCCTGCAGGGCCCCCCCGGTGATCGACGCTGCCCCCGCCCGCTGCTGCTGTGGCGCTTCAGCCATTGGCTCCCTCCCTGTCAGTCACTCTTGTGGCCGCACTTCCTGCGGTCACAAGAGGCCGCACTCTCCCTCTAGCGCCCGACGTCACTGGAGCGTCGGCGCGAGGGTAAGGGGAGTGCAGCCTCTTGTGACCGCAGGAAGTGCGGCCACAAGAGGGAAGAGAAGAGGAACGCGTGGACCTAGGTGAGTAACAGTGTTTGTTTTTTTCAATGTTATATGGGGGGGGACACAGGGGGCTATATACTATGGGGGGGCACAGGGGGCTATATACTATCTGGGAGGACGGGGCTATATACTATGGGGGAGCACAGGGGGCTATATACTATGGGGGAGCACAGGGGGCTATATACTATGGGGGAGCACAGGGGGCTATATACTACTGGGGAGCACAGGGGAGCTATATACTACTGGGGAGCACAGGGGAGCTATATACTACTGGGGAGCACAGGGGTCTATATACTATGGGGAGCACAGGGAAGCTATATACTATGGGGGAGCACAGGGGAGCTATATACTACTGGGGAGCACAGGGGAGCTATATACTATTGGGGAGCACAGGGGGCTATATACTATGGGGGAGCACAGGGGAGCTATATACTATGGGGGAGCACAGGGGGCTATATACTATGGGGGAGCACAGGGGAGCTATATACTATGGGGGAGCACAGGGGAGCTATATACTACTGGGGAGCACAGGGGAGCTATATACTACTGGGGAGCACAGGGGAGCTATATACTACTGGGGAGCACAGGGGGCTATATACTACTGGGGAGCACAGGGGGCTATATACTATGGGGGAGCACAGGGGGCTATATGCTATGGGGGAGCACAGGGGGCTATATACTATGGGGGAGCACTGGGGAGCTATATACTATTGGGGAGCACAGGGGACTATATACTATTGGGGAGCACAGTGGAGCTATATACTATTGGTGAGCACAGGGAGCTATATCATATTGAGGAGCACAGGGGTCTATATACTATGGGGGAGAGCACAGGGGGGCTATATATTATGGAGAGCACAGGGGGGCTATATACTATTGGGGAGAGCACAGGGGGCTATATACTATTGGGGGAGCACAGGGGGGCTATATACTATTGGGGGAGAGCACAGGGGGGCTATATACTATTGTGGGAGAGCATAGGGGGCTATATACTATTGGAGAGCACAGGGGGGCTATATACTATTGGGGGAGAGCACAGGGGGGCTATATACTATTGTGGGAGAGCACAGGGGGGCTATATACTATTGTGGGAGAGCACAGGGGGGCTATATACTACTGGGGAGAGTGCACAGGGGGGCTATATACTAATGGGGGAGCGCACAGGAGGGCTGTATATAACTGGAGGAGCACATGAGGGTCTATATACTACAGGGACACCTTAAAACTATGGAGGCACAGAGGGGTGTAACTATGTAGGAGTACAGAGGGGTGTAACTACTGTATAGGGGTACAAGGGACCTAACTACTGGATGTGTTGAAGCCTAAAATATTTGTCTGGCAGATTCTGGAGAGAAGATTCACAGCCAGGAGAAGACTTCAAGGTGGCCCAGGCTGGATGGAGAGAAAAAGAAAAGGTGACAGACTCTGATCGGAGAAGACGCCCCCGGTGAGTCACTGGATGTAACTGCACTCTGTTATAGGATTGTAGTGTTAGGGGTCATGATGTGGCGGTATTATGTAATGGTATCATTGGTGATATCTTTCTGTTTTGTTTAGTGCAGTTTTTATGTAATATGTAAATCACTGTATTGTGGAAATAGTTTTATAAGGTAACTACTGTATGTATTGGGGCTCTTGATACAGTGTGGGGGCAAATTCAGTACATTATACAATGTGCCGAAAGGGAAGGGGAGGGCCCACTCTTGAGGGCTGTGCACTGGGCCCACCAATGTATTAAAACGGCTCTGCCTACATTTATAAAGCTGTCAAGGTATGCTGAGAGGTGTAGTTTCAGAGAGGACAACACTTCAATAAATCAATCTAATTCTGGTGGCTGCAATCTGTGGGTGTCAACCATCAGCCCTGAAGATCCAGCAATACATCTGTCTACAGCGGCAGTTATCCGAGGATTGTCTCTTTACTGTACTACAATTCCTACCCTATCCTGAAGGCTGCAGACTGTCAGTAAATGCTGGGAGTTGTAGTGCTTGTAGCTGTTGTAGTTGGGTCCTAGGTGCATTATACACTGGATACTTTGTGGCATATAAGAATACATAGTTCTGTGGGGGCTCAGTGTAGGGAAGTAACCCCAGAACAGCACTAATAAAGGATAAAACAAAAACACATACCACTACTATATTATCACCACACTGTCACACTGTAACCAAATCCAGTGACTGGGGAAGGGAGGCATCTGGGAGTGACTAAGGCAGGTGACTGTAGAAGCTTGGGGTGATTGGAGAAGGGGGGCAGCTGGGGGTGATTGGGGAAGGGGGGCAGCTGGCGGTGATTGAGGCGGATGACTGGGGAAGGGGACAGCTGGAAGTGACTGAGGCAGGTGAGGGTGACTGGGGAAGGCTGGCAGATGGGGTGATTGAGGCAGGGGAACAGCTGGGGGTGATTAGAGCAGGGGGCAGCTGGAGATGACTGGGGCAGGGGGGGGCAGCTGGTAGTGACTGGGGCAGGGGAGGCATCAGCTGGGGGTGACTGGGGCATCGGCAAGGGCGGAGTCCGGTGCCGTCTGCTGTCTGCTGGTCCCGGGGGGAGCGCTTGAAAACATTTTCATTTACACTCAGCAAGCAGAGATCTAAACCTGCACTATACCCCCCACCACCCCAGTAAACAGATGTCCATTATGCACAATGCGCATGTCAGCTCTGCTACATGAGCAGCTAGTATGGAATACATACTGGGGTGATGTGATTAAATGTGGATAACCCCCTTAACTGTACAGCTATAAGAATTATATGCAGTTTGCATGAGCATAAGGGCACAGGAATATGTGCTTTTAATATATTTTTTATACTTACTATATGATTTTAAATAAGTTATTCTCAACAGTAGAATAAATTTAATCATGCTATATTGGGCTATGTTCACACATCGTAAGAGACCGGCAGGGTCTTGGAAAAGATCATCCCGGCCGGTACTGCAGTACCAGCAGGATGATCTTTGCAGCCGCAGAGTTCTGATGTGGGTGCATCCATGCGCGCCCGCATCAGAACTTCCCACTGCACACGAGCTGCTCACTCCATAGTGTGCACTGACAGGGTTTTCTGCAGCCGCTTTTCACTGAATAGTAGCCACAGAAAACTGACAGTTTTCTACGGCGCCGCGAGAGATCCTACTATGTGTATACGCTCCGGACGGGATTCCATAGAAGACTAGGCAACTTATCTTTTCGTAAAAACTATGGCTGTTGTTGCCAATTGCAAAAGATACGTAGTGTGAACATAGCCTTATAATGTAAGAAGGTTTTAGTTGACTACTACACGTGCCAAATTTTCTACTTTTCACAATATTCACTAAAACAAGCATTAATCAATTTAACTGCCTAAACAGTAGATTATTATTATTTTTATTATTGATAATAATAATAATAATATTTTTTCTGGGTTGTTCAAGAATCTAATGAGCATGGTGGCTATCAGTTATCCACTGTTTGGGAAACAAGGATTGCATATTTTTTATTCAGTAGTCCCAATCCTTTGCTGCCCCCAGAAAATCACATTTTTTAATATGTGTGTATGTTCTAGCCTGACCTCCCCATAAAACCCTGTCTCCAGAGTGTCTGTGGAGCTTGAAAAGTTTACCTGGTACCCAACGTCACCTTCACCAATCTCCTTTTCTCTCTGTCCTGATCCTCTTATATGATTAACAATCCCCTCATATCCTATCAATGTTTTGTTAACTACTTCTTCTGCAAAGGCAATATTGTAAAAACGGTTTCTTTATTTTCTTTTTATTCTGCTGTATATTATTTACATATTTCTCTTTAGATTGTACCTGTACAGTGCTCTACAGATTACGGCTTTTATGTAATATATACTTATTTGTTACAGTTTTCAGAAATAAATAGTTAAGATCATTAACACTGATGCTATAAATGTACTGGCTTTATAAGTTAAGCCATTCTGCACTATGGCAGTGTTTTGTTTGTTAGTAAAGATTAAACTTCTTGCATCCGCTAATTAGCAAACATTGCTAAGCATTCCTTATACAGCCATTCAGCTTTTCTGCACAGTATTCCTTGTGTGGAAAAGCTTATGCTTTAATACCTTAATGTATGCACAGAAAGCACTGGTTATGTCATTGGATCATCTGCTCACAGTCTGGGTTAGCAGGGAGCTACTGTAAAAAAAGAAATATGGTTGCTATGAAGTTGTCAGTTGGAACATGATGAGAAGAATTGTCTGCATAGATAATTAGAAGAATATGAACATATCCTATGATTTGTATGAACACTGGTAACAGATTGGCACTGCAGCCTGGACACGTGAGACATAAGGGCACCTGTTAACATATGATCCAATAGCTGAAGAAATAGCACTGTATGCTGAATAAAGCAGTGCCTAAGGAACCGGGATTTGGTGTAAGATCTTGAACAAAAGAGAATGTTTAATGGGAACCACAGTACACCTCTCAGCAGAAGAATGGAATGCTTACAGGACAAAACTCTGAGTATGAGTAGCAGTGAGCAGTGAGGCTTCGGAACATGGACGGTCAAATACTAACATACTACATGGAAGAAGAAACTGAGGAACCACTGTATCAGGACTATAAACCACCAGCGTTAGATGCTATCCAGTTGCCAAAATATGTCCTATACTTGTTGATGGCAGCCCTTGTAGTTATTGTGGTAGCGTATGCAATTGTGGGGCATTTAATGAAAGATCTTCTACATGATTTTGCAGGTAAGCAAAATATTACTTAGTTTACTCCTAAAATTTGTATTAAACTAGAGCTTGTGTATAATAAATCTGACATAAATAAGCATAATTGGACAGAAAAAAAATAACAAAGCTGCCAAGTAACAATAGATTTTATAGATTAATTATATTTTGTAAAATAGTAAACTATGACAAGCAGAGTGAGTTTTTTTATGGGATATTATTTCCTGGTATGTATTCTTTTAAACAAGTATGTACAATAATGTTCCCATTAAAATATTTGGGGGAGTTTTATCAAGCAGCCTTACAGGGGGAATGTTCTTTGTCGCCCATAGCAACAGTTCAGACCTCAAATATTTGCCAACTCAACCCACTACAATCTGTATCTTTTGGCTTCAAAACAGTGACCATAAGATACATTTATATGCTAATAGGTAATCTCTGAAAGTTTTATTACTTTAACACGTGTAGAAGCCCACCAGGAGTGAAATGGGGAGGAGGCCTGTGGGGTGGCTAAGGATTGTAGTCCTCTCGCTGGACAGAGCCTGTGTCTCACCATTCTCTAACAGTCTTATAGTAAGAATATTCTTTGTTGTTCATAGCAATCAGAGCTCAGCTTTCATTTTACCATAGTTCATTAAAGAGGACCTATTACCATCAAGTATAGTTAGTTTTATTACAGCTGTGAGGAGGAAAGGATAACTAAACATGAAATAAATCACCTTTGAAAGCATAAGAGCTGTACATTCAGTCACTATAGTATGAGAGAACTGCTATGGAAACAGCTTAATGAGGCCTTATACATAGGACATGCCCCCAGATTCCAGCCTTGTGTACAATATAGACACAGCCTCTTATGAGCAGCCTGTCATTTGTGATGTTGTCTACAGAGCAGTAGCAGTGGTGTAGCTACAGCGGTCATAGTTCCCCCCCCCCCCCCCCCAAGTCAGCAAGTGAGGGGGGTCGCAGCCCCCCTCTATGATGTCTCAATGACATGTCTCTATGATGTATCTATGACATGTCTCTGTGTATCTATAACATGTCTCAATGACATGAGAAATGTTTTTTTTTTTTTTTTTGTAATGACAGGTACATCTTCAGCATCCCACCACCAAAGAGATGCTGACATATAGTGCGGTGTAGTGCAGCAGGTCCCATTCACTTGGCATAATGTAGTCAGCTAGAGATTGTTAACCTGGACTCAGTAGTGTGGTATACTGTGCTATTGTGTCTTGTTAAATTAGTGTATATCAGCCGGAAGCAGTAGGCATTATTACTACATGGGGGCACAGCAGGAAGCTTTATCACTATATGGGGGGCAAAGCAGAAGACATTATTACTATATGGGGGCACAGCAGGGGGCATTATTACTATATGTGTGGGGGGAAGCAGGAGGCATTATTACTATATGGGGAACAGCAGGAGGCATTATTATGGGAGCACAGCAGAGAGACATTATTACTATATGTGGGGCACAGCAGGGGTTATTATTACTATATGGGGGCAAAGCAGGGGACATTATTACTATATGTGGGGGCACAGCAGGAGACATTATTACTATATGTGGGGGCACAGCAGGAGACATTATTACTATATAGGGCAAAGCAGGGTCATTATTACTATATGGGGGGCAGCAGAGGGCATTATTACTATATGGGGACTGCAGGAGGCATTATCATGGGGGCACAGCAGGGGACATTATTACTATATGGGGCGCAGCAGGTGACATTATTACTATATGGAGGCACAACAGGAGGCAATACTACTATATGGGGGCACAGCAGAAGACACAGTAGGGGTTATTATTACTTGGGGGCACAGCAGGGGTTATTATTACTATATGGGGACACAGCAAGGGTTATAATTACTATATGTGGGGGCAAAGCATGGGGCATTATTACTATATGGAGGGTACAGCAGCAGGCATTATTACTATATGTGGGGGCAAAGCAGGAGACATTATTACTATATGGAGGCACAGCAGGAGACATTATTACCACATGTGGAGACAGCAGGGCATGGGACATTACTACTATATGGGGGCACAGCAGGAGATCCTATATATAGGGGGCAACCAACATACCTACTCACTTTACTGCACATAACACCAAACAGTGAAATTACTACTGTATGGAAAAAGGGAAATGATGCCTCAGATGAAAGAAGATCTCACCTGTGAGTCACTGAATGGGAAGGGGTGCCGTGGGGTGGAAAAGGTTGGGCAATACTGCTCAATAATACACACTGCTCATAATACACACACTGCTTCTTCCTAGAAACCACCCCCTGGTCTGATGGTATATTTAAAGTGACTATATTTTTTCCTTGTATACTGGGGAGGGGAGTTGGTGCAATGTAATGTATTTCTTCCCAGTTTACTGCTATTATTTGGTAACTGTATGACTGTAAGCTAGAGGTACAGGGAGTTTTAGTTTTTGCCTCAGGCAGCAAAAAGCTAGAAGCAGCCCTGCCTGTGCCACTATCCCACATTTCTGCGTGTGGGGTGGCAGATGGGTTACGGTATTGGAGTCGCGTGGCACCTCTTGCACCAGGGCCCATGAGACATTAGCTATGCTACAGTAGTAACTAGTGATATTTTGGACTAGGTATCTAAGCCTGTCCTACGTAATACTGTCTGTTGCGATGGTGTATTTAGGCATATTATGTGTGATGCTATCAAGCCAGTGTATTTGGGCCTCACATGTTTGATACAGTGCTGCTGAGCCCATGCATCATGATAATAGTTTGCTGTTTTAATCTCATGGTAAGTTAGGTGTCATTGTTTATCTGTTATATCTAATTGAAATTATTATATTATTAGATTCTTGTTTAAATTTTCAGGATTGAGGAACAGCCACATCTCCTACCTCTCATGTTTACTGCTGTAACTGCTGAATGATCTATTGTTTTACAAGGAATGATGTGAACGAAGCATAAATTTACTGTGGTGTCAGTAGAAAAGTAGAAAAAAGATGGGGTAAATAGCAGCTATGGACCTGCCCCCCTCCCCACTAATAGGGTTTATTAAGATAATAATAATAATAATAATAATAATAATAATAATAATAATAATAATAATAATAGTTTATTATTATTACTACTACTACTATTATTATATTATTATTAATAAACCCAGGGGAGCCAGGTGGTGTTTAGCTGGGGGCAAGATGTCATTGTGGCCAGGAGTGGTATGCTCCTACCCCTGGATATACCAACATATGCCCATTAATAGGTTAGTGTAGTGAAGTTGTTTGTTCAGAAAAACCACAGAGACCAGCAGATAAACTTAACCAGCAAACTGTACTGTAGGAATGTTCTTAAAGTCACAGTACAGAATATAAGTCTCTCTCTTTCAGTATAGGTGCAATACAGTAGTTAAAGTGACTGTACCACCAGGCCCAGGCTGAAGCACTGGAGGCGGGCCGACCCACCCTTAGTGGGAAGAAACCCCAGCCCCTCCATGATGTGACTCCATTAGAATCAATGGAACCCTATCATAGAGGGGCTAGGGTTTCCTCCCACTAAGGGTGGGTCGGCCCGCCTTCAGTGCTTCAGCCTGGGCCTGGTGGTACAGTCACTTTAATACTTGTGCTGACTGAGATGCCTTTCTGAATATACTCTTGGATATACTTTATAAATCCCAGCCTCTCGCTGACAGATATAGTTTAGATAAGGTCTCTGAATACTTTAGACTTCAATAAACTTTACCTGACTGAGTTGACTTGTTAAGCTTGACTAGCGGTGGTGACGGAGGACTGCCTGCAGTGTTGGGGTTGAGTGGGGCCCTATCCAGACCCTTGGATACTCAGCTGTGCGGGCTTTAGTGAAGAAGTACCTACTAAATGTCTATGGGTATGAACATCTGCCTATTGCTGTCTATAGCCACAGAGTGACACACAATCTAGTGACGTAGGCCCCACCTAGTCAGTAGAGCTAGCCATTGGAAAGACCCCCAAGGAAACCTAGCAGTCAGCAGTAGATTTTTCTATTTTAGTTGTGCTTACCTAGCTACTGACGTTTTCTCCTGTCAAGTTATCAGGATTAAGAAAGAAAAGTTTTCTGTCTTATGGCTCTAGCCTGGACATGGCTTGGGTGAAGGTGCTTGGAAGTGTATAGATAAAGTCTATAGCATAAAGTCCCACACAGAAGACTAAGGGCCCTATTACACCAACAGATTATCTAACAGATTTTTGTAAACCAAAGCCAGGAGTGGATTTGAAATGAGGAGAAATTTCAGTCTTTCCATTATTACCTGTTCTCTGTCTATAGTCCTTTCCTGGCTTTGGCTCAAAAAAATCAGTCAGATAATCTGTTGGTGTAATAGGGCCCTTAGGGTCCTATTACACAGAGTGATTGTTAACGATTAAAGACTAACGATAAATGATCGCAAAACGAGATGGTTTATTGTTAAACTGAAATCGTTCACCATATTACACAGAACGATAATCGTTATTGCGATCGTTATTGCGATCGTTATTGCGATCGTTTATTCCTTATGATCTCAGGAAAACAATGAGCAATGTGCTATTACACTGAACGATTAGTGAAAAAATGCGGATTTTGAGCGAACAAACGTGGAATTACAGCAAACGATTAGCGAACGATTAACAATAATTTTAGGTTCAGATCTAAATCAATGATACGAAAGAGTTTTCAATGGTTGCCTGCAATTACACAGAACGATTATCGTCAAATTCGAACAATATAACGATTTTTCACACGATAATCGTCCTGTGTAATAGGGCCCTTAGCCTCAAGGCCAAGCCCTGGAATAGACTGTAGCAGGAACTCTCTTTCTGGTACATATTTTCTCTGGAAACACACTGACTAATCTGCTCCAACTAGCTTTACCTCACATCATAAATGTTTTAGGGAGCTGTACAATTGGGGGAAACACATCTGGTTATAAAATAAGGCCTACATGAGGTACCCTCAACAGGGATTGGTCTTAGCAAACAAATATTCACATATAACTGGGTAAAACATAAAGTTTCACAATAATATCTTCACATAATAGACACAGCCCCTGTTAAAGGGGTAGTGCAGCGCTAAAAAATTATTCACAGAATAACACACATTACAAAGTTATACAACTTTGTAATGTATGTTATGTCTGTGAATCGCCCCCTTCCCGTGTCCCACCACCCCCACCCGTGTACCCGGAAGTGTGTGGTGCATTATACATTACCTGATCCGTGTCGAGAGCCGTCCGCCATTTTGTGCCAAACGTCATCTTCGGAAGGACGGCTGAATTCTTGCCGCCGCCCCCCCTCCGCCCCGTCACAACTGTGCTCAGACGCGATTGGCTGAGCACAGTTATGCTCAGCCAATCGCGGCTGAGCGGCTGATGACACGGCCGCGAATAATTTTTTTGTGCCACACTACCCCTTTAAACATGCCGCACTGCACACAACATTTCAGTATTGTAGCCTACCAACCTAAAGTAGATAAAGTACACAGCTCTACACAGTTTGCGCACAGCTGTGTACTACAGATTCCCTGGGCAAGGCGCACCACGTCTAATCCAATGAATTGCTGCCGCATATACAGTAAGCCCCCAACCCTACTGGCTTTCTGGCAACTGCTGACTGCTACAGGGTTTCCTAGACAGAAGTAACCGCCTGGGAAACTGTGTGGTAGTAAACACTGTCAAACACTGAAGTGCAGAGATAAGTATGGTTTTTATTTTTCCCCCTTTATTATTTTTATTAACTTTTTTTTAAACAGAAAGAACACATGGAGTGCTTCAAGAAGAAGACAAAGAAAGAAGATTTAAAATGAAAAACCTGATAAAAAGGGCTCACAACTGAGTGGGACATAAGGAGCTATGTATCATGGTGATCTGGTGATCTCTCCACTAGAAGGCACCCCTTGGCAACAGGTTTTCCTTCCCTGGAGGGATATCTTGCCATTTACGTGTTTTGGGACTTGTACACGGACCCCTTTAATGGATAGCATCCATTTTTAAGCCAGGGCTTGGCATCATCTTGTAAAAAGGCTAACATTAACCTCTTAAGGACATAGGACGTATGCGTACGTCATATGTCCTCACTTGCACTCCAAAGCGGGGCCGCGCGGCGGCCCCGCTTTGAAGTGCCGCGATCCCGGGTGCCGCGAGTAGCCCGGGACCGCTGCTATTAGCGGGCACGGTCTGATCGCCGTGCCCGCTAATTAGCTAATCGGAGGCAGCTGTCAAAGTTGACAGCTGCCTTCGATTACCGGAGGCAACGTTTCCCTGGGGTCTAGTGGGGGAGATCGCTCCTCCGGGACCTTGTCCCGGAGGAGCGATCTCCGTTACTGATGCCGGCCGGGGACGCGTCCAAGATGGCGCCGTCCTCGGCTCGGCACTCGTTCGTTTTCGGCTGCAGCAGCCGAAAGCAAACGAGTGCCGATCTCATGGATCTCTGCAGCATATCTATGCTGCAGAGATCTCAATGAGAGATCCAAGTGTATATACTAGAAGTCCCCCAGGGGGGCTTCTAGTATATGTGTAAAAAAAAAAAAAAAAAGTGTTGTTAATAGTAAAAAGCGCCCTCCCCTAATAAAAGTCTGAATCACCCCCCTTTTCCCAGGTTTTAAATAAAAGTAAACAAATAAATAAATAAATAAACATGTTTGCTATCGCCGCGTGCGTAATCGCCCGAACTATTAATTAATCACATTCCTGATCTCGTACGGTAAACGGCGTCAGCGCAAAAAAATCCCAAAGTGCAAAATTGCGCATTTTTGGTTGCATCAAATCCAGAAAAAATGTAATATAAAGCGATCAAAAAGTCGTATATGCGCAATCAAGGTACCGATAGAAAGATCACATCATGGCGCAAAAAATGACACCTCGCACAGCCCCATAGACCAAAGGATAAAAGCGCTATAAGCCTGGGAATGGAGCAATTTTAAGGAACGTATATTGGTTAACAACGGTTTGAATTTTTTACAGGCCATCAGATACAATATAAGTTATACATGTTATATATCGTTTTAATCGTAACGACTTGTGGAACATGCATAACAAGTCAGTTTTACCCCAGGGCGAATGGCGTAAAAACACATTTCCCCCAAATAAAAGAAATGCGTTTTTTTTTTCAATTTCACCACACTTTGAATTTTTTTCTGGTTTCGCAGTGTACTTTATGCAAAAATTCAGCCTGTAATTGCAAAGTACAATTAGTGACGCAAAAAATAAGGGGTCATGTGGGTTTCTAGGTGGAAAAATGCAAGTGCTATGACCTTTTAAACACAAGGAGGAAAAACCGAAAACGTAAAAACGAAAATGGGCCATGTCCTTAAAGGGTTAAAGTGTCACTGTCCGGTTTTTTTTTTCCCCCCAGAAATCAATAGTACAGGCGATTTTAAGAAACTTTGTAATTAGGTTTATTAAAGGACAACTCCGGCGAAAATTTTTTTTGGCTTATTTAACACACATTACAAAGGTATATAACTTTGTAATGTGGTTAAATACCCGGTCTGGCCCCCTTCCCCCACTTTCCGACCCCCGACCCCCCACCCCGGAAGTTAAAGAATATATACATTACCTATTACGGTCGTCACGGTCCTCTTCTCTTGTGTCGAGTGACGTCAGAGCTGGGGGGCGGTCCGGGTCTTCTTCCTCTTCGGCGTCTTCATTGAGAGTGAATGGGAGAGAAAAGGCTGCTGGTGCACATGCGCACCAGCAGCCTTTTCATTGGCTGGAGCGCATCACATGGCTTCCAGCTTGCTCAGCCCTGATTGGCTGAGCTTGCTGGAAGCCATGTGATGCGCTCCAGCCAATGAAAAGACTGCCGGTGCGCAAGCGCACTGGCAGCCTTTTCTCTCTCATGGACCCGGAAGCAAGAGACATCGCTGGACGGCGGAGGCAGGTGACGGTGAGGCGGACGGCGGGCGAATGGAGTGGCGATCGTCACCGGAGGGATGGTGAGTATGGTGTCTGTGTGTGTCTGTGTTTTTTTTTGGGGGGGGGTCCCGCCGGAGTTGTCCTTTAACTAAATATGCCATTATCTGCATTCAAAAAGACTTTCTCCAGGTACCCTCTCACTCCTCTCCTTCATTTACTGCTCATTATCAGGAAATCTCGACTAGTTTACATCAGTCGAGCCATGTCTAATCTTTGGAGAGGGGAGGAGGGAGATTAGTCACCAGCAGAGAGCAGAAAACACAGTGAGAGCTGTATGAAAGCAGGTATTTAGTGCTGACTTCAGAAGAGAGAGTCTGGTGATGTAGCTGTAAATTAACTTTTTGTTGTCCTGTTTTAGTGTTTCATCTCTTTCCACCCCTCTCCGTAGAGAACCATGAAGACAGGGGCAGAGCTTTAAACTGCTTTTTCATGATTAAAATGCATTTTTCGGCTAATAAACCCAACTAGATATGCATTTTCAGGGAAATACATAGTGCTTGAAAAGAGCGCCCAATTAACAGTGACTTCCCTTTAAGAGAAACTTTAACCCTTGATACCCTCCCTTTAAGAGTGATTTGGGTACCGTCCCTTTAAGAGAGACTTGGGTACCGTTCCTTTAACAGCGACTTGGGTACCGTCCCTTTAACAGCGACTTGAGTACCCTCCGTTTAAGAGTGACTTGGGTACCAGAGTGACTTGGGTACCGTCCCTTTAAGAGCGACTTGGGTACCATCCCTTTAAGGGGGAATTGGGTACCATCCCTGTAACCCCTTGCCTCTTCATCCTGTTTTGGCCTTTTTTTATATTCTTTATATTCTATATTCTTAATTTCTATATATTCAAAATTCTCTTTTCCTAAGAAAGAAAGTCATGCCACATGAAATAATTATCACAGCAACATCTACAACATGTCTGCTTTATGGTGACGTCATTTGGGGAACTTCTTTCTACTTGTTAGGATGTTAGAGGACTTCGAAATTTTGCAACGATTTTTCAAATTTTTATGAAAATTTCAATTCTGATTTTATAAGGGACCAGTTCAGTTCTGAAGTGGATGTGTGGGGCCTGTAATTAATCCCTCCACTGTAAAAACTGCACCCCTCAAAGTATTCAAAGTAACATTTCATAAGTTTATTAACCCTTTAGGTGTTTTGCAGAAATTTAAGCTGGAGGGGAAATTTAAAATGTTAATTTTTGGGGCAGATATTCTATTTTAATAAATTTTTTCCTAACACAGCAAATACTAACTGCGAAATACCACTCACTATTTATTCCCCTTATTCCAGTGTTTCTAGAAATCCCTCATATGTGGCCATAGTGCATCACCTGACTCAACCACAAGCCGCAGACATGACAGAGACCTGGTGAATTTTGGGGCCTTTTTTTTATTTCAGATTTTTTTTTGCCATGTCACAGAGGCCTTGTGGTTCCAAAATATTTGTGTAAGACAAGTTGACGTTCTGGGGGACATGTGACACCCTGATGATTTTTTGTAAAATTTTTTATGAGGTGGTATGAACACAAACAATTTAGCAGCCGTTTTTCACCATTGTTTTTGTATGCAGTTTACTATATGTCACATATGACATGTTATCGTCATTCATCAGGTCGGTATAAATACAGTGATATTTATTTTATATAGCTTTTGTTATATTTTATGGCGTTTATACTATAAAAACTGTTTGTCTTGCATATTGTAAGAGCAGTAATATTTTAGTTTTTTTTGGCATAAACTGATGTTTTTAGTGGTACACCTTTTGGGTACATGTGACGTTTTGATAGCTTTTATCTATATTTTTTAGGGGTGGGATTAACAAAAAATTTTGATTAGTTTTTTATTTATTTATTTTTTTGCGGCATTAATTGGGCGGGATAATTAATGTAACGGGTTAATAGACGGGGTCATTACGCACACGGCAATACCAAATATGTGTATTTATAGGGGATCATTTATAAAGGCGGATGGGGAATGTGTTTATTTATTTATGTATGTATGTATTTGTGTGTGCTTGTGTGTAACTTTTACAGGTACCTCTATAATACATTACAGCACATGATCAGTGCTGTAATGTATTATAGAATGAATGAGCTGTCAGAACCTGACAGCTCATTCATACAATCAGGTCCCACAGGTCCAATCAGATGCAGTGGCTTGATCATCATATAGCATAGTTGCCCAGACACATTAAGTAGTGTCTGGGTTGCTATGGTAACCCCTCAGGAGCCTGGCTCCCCTCTGGGCAGGGGCAGCGGGAGGAGGCTGTG
This sequence comes from Dendropsophus ebraccatus, assembly GCF_027789765.1. Lineage (NCBI taxonomy): Eukaryota > Metazoa > Chordata > Amphibia > Anura > Hylidae > Dendropsophus > Dendropsophus ebraccatus. The sequence continues at coordinate 115,649,115 of NC_091456.1, read as the reverse complement.
TGACACAGACTCCTCCTGCTGCCTGATCGCTTTTAGGGACAGCGGGGGGAGGCAGGGAGAGAATGATGTTTGGGAAACATCATGAAGCAGGAACTACCTGCTTAACGTGACGTTTCCCTAACGTCATTTTGCGACAAGGGGTTAAGGGCGACTTGGGTACCGTACCTTTAAAGGCAACTTGTGTACAGTCCCTTTAAGGGCGACTTGGGTACCGTCCCTTTAACGGCAACTTGGGTGCCATCCCTTTAAAAGCGACTTGGGTACCTCTGCTACTTGACTGACTCTGCTCTGTTGTATCATGCGGGCAGTGGCGTAGCCACCGTGGTCGCGGGGGTCGCCGCCGCGACCGGGCCCGCCACAAGGGGGGCCCGCGGGGCCCCCCGATCAGTCACTCTTGTGACCGCAAGCATTGTTTTGCTTGCGGTCATAAGAGTCTGGCTCCGTCTTTCCCACGGCTGCTGCGCGGCTGCCGGGGGTGTCGCGTCTTACCCCCGGCAGCGCGCGCATCCCAGAACTCCCTGCGCGCCTTGGTCCCTGACTTCCGGTTTCCGGCGCGCAGGGAGTTCTGGGATGCGCGCACTGCCGGGGAAAAGACGCGGCAGCCGCGCAGCAGCCGGGGACAGATCGAAGGAGTGAGGATCAACGTGGGAGCGCGATGTCAGGTGAGTTAAGTTTTGTTTTTTTATCAGCCTGTACGGGTGGGGGGAAAGGAGGGGGGCATCTATGAGGGTGGGGGGAAAGAGGGGGCCATCTATGAGGGTGGGGGTAAAGGAGGGGGGCATTTATGAGGGTGGGGGGAAAGAGGGGGCCATCTATGAGGGTGGGGGTAAAGGAGGGGGGCATCTATGAGGGTGGGGGGAAAGAGGGGGCCATCTATGAGGGTGGGGGTAAAGGAGGGGGGCATTTATGAGGGTGGGGGGAAAGAGGGGGCCATCTATGAGGGTGGGGGGAAAGGAGGGGGGCATCTATGAGGGTGGGGGGAAAGAGGGGGCCATCTATGAGGGTGGGGGGAAAGAGGGGGCCATCTATGAGGGTGGGGGGGGAGGAGGGGGCATCTATGAGGGTGGGGGGAAAGAGGGGGCCATCTATGAGGGTGGGGGGAAAGAGGGGGCCATCTATGAGGGTGGGGGGAAAGGAGGGGGGCATTTATGAGGGTGGGGGGAAAGAGGGGGGCCATCTATGAGGGTGGGGGGAAGGAGGGGGGTAATCTCTCCATAGCTGTAACCCCTCTCTCCCCGGACAGAGAGTGCTGCATGTATGTGCCCACATCTGCCCTGCTCATTCCTTCATGCTCCCTGCAGTCTCTGTCAGCCCTTGTGTTTCCCATCCTCTCCATTACTGTACAGTACAGAATAATAAATATATTTGGGGTGTGGAACCAATTGTCTGCATTTACATGATTTCTTATAGGAAAATTTGCTTTGGTTTAAGAGTGGATTTGGATTACAAGCACGGTCCTGGAACGAATTATGCTCATAATCCAAGGCACCACTGTGTATATATATATATATATATATATATATATATATATATATATACACACACACACACACACACACACACACAACAATAGCATCACTTGGTCGTGAAAGGAGGGGGGGGGGCCCAAGTTGGCCTCTCGCACCAGGGCCCAGGAGACATTAGCTACGCCCCTGCATGCGGGTATTTGCTCTACTTCAGAACTGACTCAGCTCTGCTACTTTACTGACTCAGCTCTGCTATGTAGTGTGGGTGTCGGCTCTGCTACACAGCTGGCTCTGCCCTGCTACGTAGTGTGGGTTTCGGCTCTGCTATATGGCTGCCTCAGCTCTACTACATAGTGCGGGTGTCTGCTCTGCTTCATGGTCCTCAGCTCTGCTACGGAGTGCGGGTGTTGGCTCTGCTACACGGCTGGCTCAGCTCTGCTATGTATTGGCGGTGTCGGCTCTGCTACACGGCTGCCTCAGCTTTGCTACGTAGTGCCGGTGTTGGATCTGCTATACGGCTTCCTCAACTCTGCTACATAGTGTGGTTGTTGGCTCTGCTACACGGCTGCCTCAGCTCTGCTACGTAGTGCGGGTGTCTGCTCTGCTACACGGCTGGCTCAGCTCTGCTATGTAGTGCTGGTGTTGGATCTGATATACGGCTGGCTCAGCTCTGCTATGTAGTGCTGGTGTTGGATCTGATATACGGCTGGCTCAGCTCTGCTACGTAGTGTGGGTATAGGCTCTGCTACAAGGCCGCCTCAGCTCTACTATGTAGTGCGGGTATCGGTTTGTTACACAGCTGCCTCAGCTCTGCTATGTAGTGCGGGTATCTGTTCTGCTACACCGCTGCCTCAGCTTTGCTACGAAGTGCGGGTATCGGCTCTGCTGCACTGCTGCCTCAGCTTTGATACAAAGTGCGGGTATTGGCTCTGCTGCATTGCTGCCTCAGCTTTGATACGAAGTGTGAGTATCGGCTCTGCTGCATAGTGCGGGTATCGGCTCTGTTACACGGCTGCCTCAGCTCTTCTACTTTACTGACTGAACTCAGCTACTTATAATGATAAAGAACATTGCTCGGTTACCATGACAATCTTATGCTGCATTTACATGAAGCGATAATTAACCTAACCGATCGTTTAACGATTTTGAAGCAAAGCGTTTAGACGAATAAATTGTTAGATAAATCCTTAGAAAATTTGTAAGAAAAATCGTTATTGCGATCGTTTTCAAGATCGCTTAAGCCCATCTTTCACATAGGGTGAATCTTTGAAAAACTGCTTACACGAAGCGATCTGCAAATTTTTAGTGAACGAGAATTTGAGAACATGTTGAAAGATCAAAATGAACGATTTCTCCCTCCGCGCTTGATCATTTTCTGTGTTTACATGGAACGATTATCGCTCAAATGCAATCGTTATTGTGAAAATTTGGACGATAATCGTTCCATGTAAACAGAGCATTACTCATGTCAGTGAGACAAAATCATTAAGGACCTTCCATCTTCTACATCTTCTATTGGCCAATATTGGACATGTGACTGTGTGGATGTTGTAAGGGCATTGACTGACAAGACCTTTGAATTTCTATTGGGTGCTATATTTCAGCTATTTGCATATGTGCTGTGATTGGCTGTTAGCATTTACAGTGTGGCCATTATTTCTAATGGGCCATTATTTCCTATGGGAAATTAGGGGTCTTTAAATGTATATTTCTTAAAAACGACAAATCCAAACAAAACCCAAAATACATAGCACACCTGTCACCGCCGAGGGCTTCGAAACGCAGTTTGAACAGAGTCTGGAAGAAGAAGAAGAGTCTGGCTGGAAGAAGAAGCGGAAGAAGAATACAGATTACAATATAGTGCTTTTTCAAACACTATAATTACAAAGTTTCTTAAAATCGCCTGTACTATTGATTTCTGCGAAAAAAAATAAAATAAAAAAATTAAACGACAGTGACACTTTAACCTCTCCCCTTATTACCCCAGTACATAATGCGACTACCATCAAAATTGGTGGTCAGTGCCTGGGGTGGTAACAGGCTGACATTATTATACTAGGCAGGGGCAACAGGCAGGTAGGTAGGGCTTTTCCCACCCTGGTAAAATAAGGCTGCTATTGCTTGGTTTGTGTCTGGCTGGTTATGTTATATGGAGGACCACACACTTTTTATTTTTAGAATTATTTATAAAAATCAATTTGAAAATTAATTAATGTAATTTGCAAACGTGCCTTATTTCACATCCCCTGTTTATTTAGATTTTGAAAGTTATAACTACAGTGACTCTTTAAATGAGCATCAGAAGACACTATCAAAAACTTTCAAGTTGACTCTGTACCCACAATCTGTCCCCCCAAACCACTTGTACCTTCGGATAGCTGCTTTTGATCCAAGATCTGTCCTGGGGTCTGTTTGGCAGCTGATGCAGTTATTGTCCTAAAAAACAACTTTTAAACTTGCAGCCCCGTGCCCAACGGCCGGGGCTTAGAGTATCTGTGCCCTAACATTGCACCACCCCTCTGTCCCTCCTCCACCACCCTCTTCATCATTAGGAATGCCACTGGAATATTTTCTCCTGTTTGAACATTGCACAGGTGCCTTAACGATCCAGCCCATGTTCAGTAGTCACACAGCTGAGGAATTGGAGACAATCTGTCTGGAGCATTCCTAATGATGAGGAGGGCAAGGAGGAGGGACAGAGAGATAGTTCCAGCCTAATGCATAAACAATCTTATCTCCGGCCGTTGGGCACGGGGCTGCCAGTTTAGAATTTTTTTTTTTAGGACAATAACTGCATCACCTGCCGAACGGACCCCAGGACAGATCTTGGATTAAAAGCAGCTATCCGAAGGTACAAGCGGTTTGGGGGGTTCAGATTGTGGGTACAGAGTCGCTTTAAGCTGAGAAGCATTAAAGTGTAGTACTTTATTTGACAGTGTGGTGACCCCCTGAGGTGTTATGTCGGATAATAGGCCGGTAACTTGCTAGATGGTAAGGTGTGACGCCTGCTCTATGGTGGTTGGTCGAGATACAGCCAGGCCCAGTGATGTTATGTAGTGACGCCAGTGCCGGTTGGGCACACAGGTAGCGTGGCACACCTGCTTTTACTTTAGAGGGCCGGCTATACCTTGTTCCCCTGTGGACAGTGTCCTGCCGGGCGGCCTAGGGATGATATCACAGTGGTTTGGAGTGGTGTAGTGACCCTCACGGACTATTGGAACTGCCATGCACAGAAAGGGGAAATGTCCCAAGGATGTGGTATACACTGTGTCGGTATGAGGTGAAGAATCAGAGTCTCTTTATCATAAATAATCTTGTTTTTACTTGAGAAATACTTTTGTGCAGCAAGTTATACAGCTTTCCCTTGTTAGGGTATGATACACTTGATAGTTCTCCCGATAAAGCACTTGATAATACACTCAGTAGTACACTTGATAATACAGCAACCAGATCTGTGACAGGGATACAGTGAAGAGTACAGTCGTGCTGACTGAGTAGCGTGTTGAGAGATACAAAGAATCAGAGTGGCAGAGAGGAGGAGGTTGTGAGAGTCCCAACCCAAGTAGTACTGTGCTCTGCCGGGATGTTGGAGGTAGAAGAAGAGAATACTTGTGCCCGTGTATTGACCTTTGGGTCTTCGCACCACCTAATGCCCACTAGTGTCGGGTGACACATCCTATGAGGGTGACACAAGGCCAGAGACCTTGTTACCTGGGATGAGTGGATTGCTGAGGATTTCCTGCTGACAACCGTGCTGCAAGATAGAATTCCTAGGTTCTTAGCAACTTTGCTCTATCCGGATCAGTTCCTAGCTTACTGCTGTCTGTGGATACTGTCCTGCACTGTGACTCTCTTAGTCCACCGCATGGGTTGAGATAATCTCTGACTTGTTTTCTCCTGTAGGGGTTTAACACTACATAGTGTTGTGTAGAGTAAACTGAGAAAAAAACTGTTAGCTGTGTTTTGTCTTGCTTCCTGCCCATACGGGGATCTGGCTAGAGATGAGCGAATAGTCAAACATTCGATTCGATTTGAATAGCTCACGATTTTCGACTATTCAATCGAATATCGAATCCCATTATAGTCTATAGGAGAAAAATTCTTGGGACTTGGAAATCAAGATTCGACCACTAGGAGGTCACCAAGTGCCCAATGAAACCTCAGGAAATGATGCCAACACCTCTGGAATGCATATGGGACATCAGGGGAAACATGCCAGGGTACATGAACGTAAAGTACAAGTGTACCTTTTGGTCTAGTGGTACTTATAAGGGGGTACCACTATTACTTTTAATATTACTTATAATAATATTAGAGTATGTTTGTTTCTTGTTTATTCAGTACACTTGTGAAATACAATTGTTTGCAGAGTTATATATTGCCCAGCCAGTCATGTGAATTGCACACATGAATATATTGCATTTATATATCCACTTTCAGTATTACGCCCCTATCACAGACTATCAACTATATACTCCAAACACAATATAACCGCTTTGAATAATTGAAAAAATACTCGGACAACTTATTTCCTCAACATTAGCGTGGACAGAAAGCCAAATATTGAGCAAAAATTTTTTCATCATGCAGCCATTTAAATCACAAAAAGCAAAGTTGGTGTGGGGATTACTGTAAACGGCAATAGAGTCTCTTTCCCCATGCTGTTTAGCCAAACAGCAGTCCTTTTATTTTTTGAGGCAATGGAAAAGCCTGGAATACGTGGGAGCAGTCGCCCCACCCGTCACTTTGACTGCTCCAGTAAAGCTGGACCCGGATCACCTGTGGAAACAGCTGATGCATTTAATAAAAGTGACAATAACCTACAGTTACTGTCTAAAGCTACCAGTTCAATTCTCCAAGGCCAGGCACCTCGGTGACACGTCCTCTAAAGGACATCTGTCCTCTAAAAAAGGCCTATGAGTTGAGCCCTCGAAAAATTAGCTTGAGGCCCATGAGGTTAGCTTTTGAAAAATTAGCTTGTGGCCCATGAGGTTGGCCCTCGAAAAATTTGCTTGAGGCCCATGATGTGAGCCCTCCAAAAATGTTATAGAGGCCTACGAACTTCGGCCCATGAAGTGAGCCCTCAAAAAAAATTGTATAGAAGCCTATAAACTTTGGCCCATGAGGTGAGCCCTCAAAGACATTGTATAGAGGCCTATGAACTTAGGCCCATGAGGTGAGCCCTCAAAAACATTGGATAGAGGCCTATGAACTTAAGCCCATGAGGTGAGCTCTTAAAAAAATTGTATAGAGGCCTATGAAGTAAGCCCTCAAAAAAATTGTATAGAGGCCTATAAAGTGAGCTTTCAAAAAAAATTGTATAGAGGCGTATAAAATTAGGCCCACGAGGTGAGCCCTTAAAAAAATTGTATAGAGGCCTATAAAGTGAGACCTCAAAAAAATTGTATAGAGGCGTATGAAATTAGGACCACGAGGTGAGCCCTTAAAAAAAATTGTGAACATAGCCCTTTAGAAGAGCCTTGTTCATTTTTTTTTTAAATGGCCCATTTCTATGGCAGTGGAGGCGGAGGAGGAAATAACCTAGAGCTGAAACATGTGACTTCACTTCTCGAGGCTTTCAACTGGTGGAGGAGCAAAGTTTGGGTCTATCCACTGGGCGTTCATTTTAATGAGCGTCAGACGGTCAGCACTGTCAGTTGACAGGCGGCAGCGCTTATCTGTGATGATGCCCCCAGCTGCGCTAAAGACTCTTTCGGACAGAACACTGGCAGCAGGGCAGGCCAGCACCTCCAAGGTGTAAAGTGAGAGTTCCAGCCACGTGTCCAACTTGGGAGACCCAATACGTGTAGGGTGCCGAGGGATTGGGGAGGACAGGGTTGTGGTCAGCCATGTACTCCCGCAACATTCGCCGATACTTGTCTCTCCTGCTCGTACTAGGCCCTACACTGATGGTACTTTGGCGAGGGGGTGCCATGAACGTGTCCCATACTTTGGAGAGTGTTCCTCTGGCGGCCGTGGACCTGATGAATGTTGTCCGGCTTTGGGAGGAACTCTCTTCTCTGCTGCCAGCAATAGAAGGTGGAAATATTTCCATTATATTCTGCAGCAGTTCTCTCTGATACTCCAGTAGTCTGGTGGTCCTCTCCTCTACTGGAATGAATGAGGAGACATTGGGGGAGATTTATGAAAGGGTGTAAATATACACCTGGTGTAAACAGCCCCCCGTATCCAATAACAGCTCCTCTTTTATTTTACCAGAGCTGAAAACTGATCTGTGATTGGCTGCTGTGGGCAGTTTACACTAGGTGTATATTTACACCCTTTCATAAATCTCCCCCATTATCTTTATACTGGGGGTCCAGTATTGCGAAAAGCCAGTATTTTTTTTTCCCCATTATGTGGACAACACGTTTGTCCCTCGCAAAGCAGCCCAACATAAATTCAGCTATGTGTGCCAGGCTGTGAATTGGCATGACATTGTTGCCCCCACCAGAAGTATCGCTCAACATTTCCTAATCCTCTCCCTCCTCTTCGCCCCATCCTCGCTGGACCAATGTGACGCACACAACTGCACCACTAGCCTTGACGACAGTGTGGTCAACAGCCTCCTCCTCTTCCTCTTTTTCCTCCAGGAATCGCTCCTGAGAAGCTGATAGTAGTGTAGTGTGACTGTCTAGCTCCGTCACGTCTCCTCCTATCCCGGCCTCCGGTGCGTGCAAGGCATTCTCCCTGATGGCGATGAGGGATTCTTTAATGACGCATAGGAGTGGGATGGTTATTCTCACTATGGCATCATCGCAGCTGACCCTCTTAGTGGACTCCTCGAATGACCTTAAAACTTCACATAAGTCTGCCATCCATGGCCACTCATGGTTGGCAAACTGAGGGAGCTGAGTTGATGGCACCCGTGGGTTTTGTAGCTGGTATTCCATGAGAGCTCTCTGCTGCTCACACACCCTGGACAACATATGATATGTGGAATTCCAGCGAGTGGTGACATCACACAACAGCCGGTGTTCTGGCAAATGTAGGTGTTTTTGGAGCTTTTTAAGGCTAGCAGCTGCCACAGTGGACTTCCGAAAGTGGGCACACAGGCGCCACACTTTCACCAGTAGCTCCGGCAGGTCGGGATAGGTCTTTAAAAAGCGCTGCACCACCAAATTAAAAACGTGGACCAGGCGTGGAACGTGTTGGAGTTCTCCAAGCTGCAGAGCTGCCACCAAGTTACGGCCACTATCACATACGGCCATGCCTGGTCCCAGCTGCATCGGCAACAGCCAAATTTTTGCCTGCTGCAAGATGGCATACTTGACCTCTGGGGCGCTGTGCTTCTTATCACCCAGGCTGATAAGCTTGAGCACGGCCTGCTGACGTTTCCCCACGCCAGTGCTGCAGCGTTTCCAGCTGACCGATGAGGGTGATTTTACAGAGGAGGAGGAGAGGCTGTCCAAGATGGCAATCTAAGGCGGGGGGAGGAGGGAGGCTGTCCCTGCCTGAGACCCGGTACCCACCTCCACAACAATTACCCAGTGTGCCGTGAGTGATATATAGCGTCCCTGGCCGCAAGCACTTGTCCACTTGTCGGTGGTCAAATGGATCTTCGTGCTAACCCCAGTCCTAGAGACACTATAGTGCGCATCCATTTTACGCATATTAAATCAGCTCTCCTGGCAGCACTGAAGGAGAAAGCGACTATGCCTGTCAAATGCAGAAATATTTCTGTTTACCTAGACCTCTCTGCTGCAGCCTTGCATTGGCGTAAGTCTCTAGCTCCGATAACCACTGCTATGAGAGCACATGAATTCTGTACACTTGGAAATCCCCTGCGTGACTAACAGTTCTCAAAGGTGACTTCTCAAAGGTCTTCCTGGGTGATCCAATCCCTAGAAGACAGACTGAGTCTGCTTCACACTTGGAATATACCAAGCTTCAGACACTACCTTCTGATACTTACTTCAACATAGCGAAATAAACTGTACAACGGAATATATCACTCCATATTTTGGCAACAGCTGAACTTTATGTGCCCACCCTAATTTTGCTAACCGTGGTTTAGCACTTCCTTGTTGCGCAGTAAAGCGCCTCTGTTGTTGCTTGTCTGTTTATTTGTAGTTCCTTGTTTTTGTGTGTATCTTTTACTGCCGTGCCATATTGCCAAGCTACTGAATCGTTGTTCGCCCTTAGTATAAGAGGCTATTTTTCGAGGTAGACTTTTCCACTACAAGCGAAACTCCTGTGTTTTAAGTCATACCCGATATTCCAGCGACTATTACAGCGGCAACAACCTTGTATAACATTTCTAAAAGGCCACTTTGTTGTTTATTGTGTGTTTTGTGCGTTCTAGTTAAGCTGCATATTCTTAGGTCTCCATTTATGCTCATTTTGGACCTTGACTTTTCCTGTGACTCTTCCAGCATCAATCCTATTTGACTTTAACAACATACATTGGGACTTTAAGAGCGACTATTATATGTAAATGTATTGCGATTTTTGTGTATTTATAATATATATAATTTAATAAATACTATTGAAACATTAAAAGGAAGGTACCAAAGCCACTGTTAAAAGGGCAGTATCAAAGTCGCTCTTAAGGGTACGTTCACACTTATGGGATCCGCAGCGGATTTCACGCTGTGAATTTGCAGCGAAATCTGCTGCAGATCCATTTTCATTTAACCCTATTGACATTACATACTTGCAGCGGGATTGACATCCCCCTGCGAGTATGTTAATTAACCCCCCGGTGGCCAATGCGTAGCATTGACAGTGGCCGGAGCGGATTGGCATCCACCCTCCCGCACAGAGCACTGTTAGATTGTGCAGGCTCCACTTCGCTGTGCTGCTGTTGCTGTCGGGCACGGCCCTCTACTCAAGCTGGAGCGATGTGTGCAGCGTCCCAAGCCGTGAGGAGAGAGTCGTGCCCGACAGCAGCAGCAGCACAGTGGAGCGAAACCTGCACGATCTAACAGTGCTCTGTGCAGGAGGATGGGTGCCGCTCCGCTCCGGCCGCTGTCAGTGCTACGCTCCGGCAGCCGGGGATGTCAATCCCGCTGCAAGTATGTAATGTCAATAGGGTTGAATGACAATGGATCCGCAGCGGATTCCGTCGTGTTGGATGCTGTTCATTTCGGCTGATCATTGCAGTCGTTTGTTTTTCAACATGTTGAAAAACAAACAACTGATATAGCAACAATCTGTTGCCATCGCTCCGTGGAATAGGAGCGGCGGCAGCAGATGCTGCTGTATGCTATGGGCTGCCCGGACGATCTAGCAATCACCCAGGCAGCCCCCCTGCAGCTCCCTCCAGCCATCCCCGGACTTGCTGCTGCCGCATGGAATAGTGGCGTCAGTGAGCGGGGAACGAGGAGCAAACGAGCGCTGAGAGCGCTCGTTTGCTCCTCAAGTCTGCCCGTGGAATAGGGCCTTAAAGAGTCACTGTCGTATTTTTTTTTTTGCAGAAATCAATAGTCCAGGCGATTTTAAGAAACTTTGTAATTGGGTTTATTAGCCAAATCTGCCATTATCTGCATGTAAAAAGCCTTTTCCCAGGTCCCCCCCTCCTTCCTCTTTTTCATCCACTCTGAAAAATCTGAAAATTGTGACTTGTTGCAGGAGACGTCCCCTGTCTGTTCTAGGGAGAGGGGAGGGGGGAGGGGGGAGGAGGAAGGAGGGAGTTAGCCGGCAGCAGAAAGCAGATAACAGAGGATTACAGGCACAGAGCTGGGTGACAGCTGTAATCCGAGCTCAGACAGGTCACTGGTGATGGTCAGAACAGATAACGGGTGAGGGATTTGTAGATTAACTCTTTGTTGTCCTGTTTTGGTCTTTTCTTTAGCTCTCTCCATAGGAGAACAATGAAGACAGGGGGGAGAGCTTCAAACTGCTTTTTCATGATAAAAATGCATTTTTCGGATAATAAACCCAATTACAAAGTTTCTTAAAATCGCCTGGACTATTGATTTCTGCAAAAAAAAAATTCACGACAGTGACACTTTAAGTTGCTTTTAAAGAGCCAGCACATAAGCTGGTCTTAAAGGGACAGTATATAAGTCACTCTTAAAGAGTTGGCACCAAAGTTGCTCCTTAAGGGACTGTACCAAAGTCGCTCTTAAAGAAAGGGGAATCAAGGGTTAAAGTTTTTCTTAAAGGGAAGTCATTAACCCTTTAAGGACATGGCCCATTTTCGTTTTTACGTTTTCGGTTTTTCCTCCTTGTGTTTAAAAGGCCATAGCACTTGCATTTTTCCACCTAGAAACCCACATGACCCCTTAATTTTTGCGTCACTAATTGTACTTTGCAATTACAGGCTGAATTTTTGCATAAAGTACACTGCGAAACCAGAAAAAAATTCGAAGTGTGGTGAAATTGAGAAAAAAAACGCATTTCTTTTATTTGGGGGAAATGTGTTTTTACGCCATTCACCCTGGGGTAAAACTGACTTGTTATGCATGTTCCTCAAGTCGTTACGATTAAAACGATATATAACATGTATAACTTATATTGTATCTGATGGCCTGTAAAAAATTCAAACCGTTGTTAACCAATATACGTTCCTTAAAATCGCTCCATTCCCAGGCTTATAGCGCTTTTATCCTTTGGTCTATGGGGCTGTGCGAGGTGTCATTTTTTGCGCCATGATGTGATCTTTCTATCGGTACCTTGATTGCCCATATACGTCTTTTTGATCGCTTTTTATTACATTTATTCTGGATTTGATGCGACCAAAAATGCGCAATTTTGCACTTTGGGATTTTTTTGCGCTGACGCCGTTTACCGTACGAGATCAGGAATGTGATTAATTAATAGTTCGGGCGATTACGCACGCGGCGATAGCAAACATGTTTATTTATTTATTTATTTGTTTACTTTTATTTAAAACCTGGGAAAAGGGGGGTGATTCAGACTTTTATTAGGGGAGGGGGCTTTTTACTATTAACAACACTTTTTTTTTTTTTTTTACACATATACTAGAAGCCCCCATGGGGGACATCTAGTATATACACTTGGATCTCTCATTGAGATCTCTGCAGCATAGATATGCTGCAGAGATCCATGAGATCGGCACTCGTTTGCTTTCGGCTGCTGCAGCCGGAAGTAAACGAGTGCCGAGCCGAGGACGGCGCCATCTTGGACGCGTCCCCGGCCGGCATCAGTAACGGAGATCGCTCCTCCGGGACAAGGTCCCGGAGGAGCGATCTCCCCCACTAGACACCAGGGAAACGTTGCCTCCGGTAATCGGAGGCAGCTGTCAACTTTGACAGCTGCCTCCGATTAGCTAATTAGCGGGCACGGCGATCAGACCGTGCCCGCTAATAGCGGCGGTCCCGGGCTACTCGCGGCACCCGGGATCGCGGCACTTCAAAGCGGGGCCGCCGCGCGGCCCCGCTTTGAAGTGCAAGTGAGGACATAGGACGTACCGGTACGTCCTATGTCCTTAAGAGGTTAAAGAGGCGCTCTTTTCAAGCACTATGTATGTCCCTGCAAATGCAAATCTAGTTAAATTAGTTGCCTGCCTTTGTACCCTTTCCAGCTTTTATCAAAGGGTGTAAAATTTAGAATGGCGCAAACTGCCCACAGCAACCAATCACAGCTCAGCTTTCCTTTCAGCACTGCCTAAAGCTAAGCTGTGATTGGTTGCTGTGGGTAGTTTGCACCATTGTAAATTTTACACCCTTTGATAAATCTCCCCCAATGTGTCTAAGTCAGCTTGTAACTACACTACAAAGCTTGGTGTCATCTGCAAAGATAGAAATGTTGCAGGTAATTCCATCCAGGGCCGTTTCTAGGTAATTTTGACTACAGGGCGAATCTTGCTAAAATTGCCCTCCCCCTTTGAGTGATGTCAAGGGGGGGGGGGCAGGGCGTTTGTTGCTATGGAGAAGAGCGTGTGTATTATGGCATAGAGCCGTGTTATTCAACCTTTTTTTTTAACTTGAGGCAAAAAAAAGTAATTTAGTGACACACGGGTGACGTCTTCTTTGATCTGAGGCGTCACTTTTCCTCCCCTTCTGGCCCGGACCACCATGATGATTTCTTGCAGCAATACTTTATCTCTTCTGAACCTGCCAGACAAGCACTTTAGGCTCTGCACTTTTACAACAACTTCCGCTTCTTTGTATCATGTGCAGAAAAATCTGTAGGTTTGTGGGTTGTCCCCTGTAGGTAGGATCCCCTGCTGTGTCCTCCATATAGTAATTATGCCCCCTGCTTTGCCTCTATATAGTAATAATGCTCACTGTGCAGTACCCAAATAGTAATAATCTCCCCAGTGCTCCCCCTTATAGTAATATTCTCTAGAGTGCTCCCCCTTATAGTAATAATCCCCCCAGTGCTCCCCCTTATAGTAATAATCCACCCAGTGCTCCCCCTTATAGTAATAATCCCCCCAGTGCTTCCCCTTATAGTAATAATCCCCCCAGTGCTCCCCCTTATAGTAATAATCCACCCAGTACTCCCCCTTATAGTAATAATCCCCCCAGTGCTTCCCCTTATATTAATAATCCCCCACTGCTCCCCCTTATAGTAATAATCCCCCCAGTGCTCCACCTTATAGTAATAATCCCCCAGTGCTTCCCCTTATAGTAATAATCCCCCAGTTCTCCCCCTTATAGTAATAATCCCCCCAGTGCTCCCCCTTATAGTAATAATCCCCCCAGTGCTCTCGTTTATAGTAAAAATCCCCCCAGTGCTCCCCCTTATAGTTATTATCCCCCCAGTGCTCCCCCTTATAGTAATAATCCCCCCAGTGCTCTCCCCATAGTAATAATCCCCCCAGTGCTTCCCCTTATAGTAATAATCCCCCCAGTGCTCCCCCTTATAGTAATAATCCACCCAGTACTCCCCCTTATAGTAATAATCCCCCCAGTGCTTCCCCTTATATTAATAATCCCCCACTGCTCCCCCTTATAGTAATAATCCCCCCAGTGCTCCCCCTTATAGTAATAATCCCCCAGTGCTTCCTCTTATAGTAATAATCCCCCAGTTCTCCCCCTTATAGTAATAATCCCCCCAGTGCTCCCCCTTATAGTAATAATCCCCCCAGTGCTCTCGTTTATAGTAAAAATCCCCCCAGTGCTCCCCCTTATAGTTATTATCCCCCCAGTGCTCCCCCTTATAGTAATAATCCCCCCAGTGCTCTCCCCATAGTAATAATCCCCCCAGTGCTCCCCCTTATAGTAATAATACTTCTGTGGTTTTCCCCTATAGTAACACTGGCCCCCGCATTGCCAAATATACACACACACAAAAGGAAAAAAAACACATTATACTCACCTTATCCTGACATACGGCGGGGTCCATTTCTCTTCTCATCTTCTCCTCAAGCTTGCGAGGAACAGGACGGATCCTCCAGCAGAGAAGATGCGTGCGGGGGCGGTGGCCTGGCGGCTGAGCGCGGTCCGGGGGGCACTGCGGACAGTGATCTGAGCAGGTGATGGGGCGGCACGCATGCCACTGAGTGAGGTGCCACCAGCGCGGTCCGGGGGGGGCAGCTTGGGGGGAACTGCCAGGGAGCTGCGGGCGGGCATCTGGGCAGGTGAGGGGCCGAGCGGTCGCCCGGCCCGCCAGCCACTAGAAACGGCCCTGATTCCATCCTCAATATCAATAATAAACAAGTTAAACAGAAGGGGGCCCAGTACTGACCCTTGGGGTACACCACATATAACTGGGGACTATTCAGAGTAGGAATCATTAACCACTAATCTCTGGGTACAGTCATTAACCCATTTTTTAATCCAGTTACAGACTAAACTTTCTAACCCCTTAGACCCATAGAGAAATTACAGAACTGAGTTCCCTAAAAACTCTTGGGTGTAATCCATCAAATCCTGAAGCTTTGCTTTGCTTCAGTACATTACAAGTGTTAGCAGCACTGGGACCCGCCTACCTCAGCTCCAACCTCTTCTTTTGTATATACAGAGCAGAACCCATTTCTCTTGATCCCCAGAAATTAACTCCCCGTCACCATTTTTTAGGAGTCCTACATGATCTGACCTAGGTTTTGTTTGCATTAACCCCTTAACCCTTTAAGGACAGAGCAAATTTCGATTTTTGCGTTTTCGGTTTTTCCTCCTTGTGCATAAAAGGCCATAGCACTTGCATTTTTCCACCTAGAGACCCACATGACCCCTTATTTTTTGCGTCACTAATTGTACTTTGCAATTACAGTCTGAATTTTTGCATAAAGTACACTGCGAAACCAGAAAAAAATTCAAAGTGTGATGAAATTGAAAAATAAAACGCATTTTGTTTATTTGGGGGAAATGTGTTTTTACGCCATTCGCCCTGGGGTAAAACTGACTTGTTATATATGTTCCTCAAGTCGTTACGATTAAAACGATATGTAACATGTATAACTTATATTGTATCGGATGGCCTGTAAAAAATTTAAACCATTGTCAACAAATATACGACACTTAAAACCGCTCCATTCCCAGGCTTATAGCGCTTTTATCCTTTGGTCTATGGGGCTGTGTCAGGTGTCATTTTTTGCGCCATGATGTGTTCTTTCTATCGGTACCTTGATTGCGCATATACGACTTTTTGATCGCTTTTTATTACAATTTTTCTGGATTTGATGCGACCAAAAATGCGCAATTTTGCACTTTGGGATTTTTTTGCGCTGACGCTATTTACCGTGCGAGATCAGGAATATGAATAATTAATAGTTTGGGCGATTACGCACGCGGCGATAGCAAACATGTTTATTTATTTATTTATTTGTTTACTTTTATTTATAACCTGGGAAAAGGGGGGTGATTCAGACTTTTATTAGGGGAGGGGGCTTTTTACTATTAACAACATTTTTTTTTTAACTTTTACACTTATACTAGAAGCCCCCCTAGGGGACCTCTAGTATAAGTGCACTGATCTCTCATAGAGATCTCTGCAGCATAGATATGCTGCAGAGATCCATGAGATAGGCACTCGTTTACTTCCGGCTGCTGCAGCCGGAAGTAAACGAGTGCCGAGCCGGGGACGGCGCCATCTTGGAGCGGTCCCCGGCCGGCTTCATTTACGGAGATCGCTCCTCCGGGATAACATCCCGGAGGAGCGATCTCCCCACTAGACACCAGGGATGACGC